>NW_027509208.1:10270000-10870000 GCF_051911475.1 Siphateles boraxobius
CACATTGGCGCACTGCGATGCATTAAAACAAAATGATGCTATTATAATTAATTAACAGTGAAACGCCCATTGTGGCAAGTCAGTTGGTAGATGCCCTGTTTTTTGCTGTGCTTCACAAATAGTTCATACTTTTGAAATAATAATAATAATAATAATAATAATAAATATTATGAATTTTATTAGTTATGTCAAAGCCATTCAGATTTTCTAGTCTTTTGTTTTATGTATAAACAGAATGCAGTTAGGAATATTTTTTAAAATAATTATACTAATTATTTTTATACCAATGAATGTTTGTTTTAAACAAAGGATATTATTTTCAGCTGATTTCATTTCATTTTACTGTTACCGCAACTGCGGCATGAAGTTTACAGTCTTTGTTCATGGTTAATGTAGGAAATGATGTGCACCTTTTATAGTTGTGGAACATAAGCATTTGATGATTATCAGTATAAGTTATGTTTTGGGAAATTAAATACTGGTCAAGATGCTCACGCATCATACAATGGTCTACCTGTAACAATAGCCAACTCAACCAGCTTAAACATTATTTTCCTATATGTAACCAGTTTACACTTGTCCAAACTGGTTTGATGTTTTTTTTTAGCAAAGATATTACAAGATCAAAAATAAATCAATAAATAAAACAAGTGATGAGTTGTTGATCACTTTTTCTGAAGCATTGCACTGGGTAGCCCCATCCACTGTTGAATGTCAATGGTCCAAAGTTACACTTTCAATCAAATGTTTTGATTTGATTTGACCAAATCAACATTTGACCAAACTCATAAGGTTTTTTTATTTCAAAGGTCTTTATGAATATGAAGAATCCTCATGTTACCCTATATTCTAAGGCTGAGTGTAGACATCCAGTCTGCTTCATATGACCTTCTCTGGCACATAAAGATTTATTGCCATACCACTCCATATCAACAGCTGCATTTCACATGTCTTAAAAACACATCTACTGCTGATAGACCTATTTTACACTCAAGGTAAGAGACAAAAATGTATGTAAACATGTCAAAACATGCATTAATCTCCTTTACAAAGGCTCTCCTTTACAAAACTCTCTCTCATATCCAAAACCTTGATGAAAAGATAATAGTAGGTCTCAACATAGGTGGTTCATTTCAAGTATGTGACATTATTCATAGCTGAGCCTCAGTACTTCATTAATTTAAGTAAATAAACAGCACGTGTTTTGCAGGTGGATTTGTATGCACATATTGAGCTGGGTGGGTAAAATGAACACAGCTGGCTTGTGAACCGGAATCCCCTTACAGGTTGGATGGCCAACAATCACAGCATGGGTGTGAGAAATAAATAATAATACATTTACATTTATTCTTCTTCTTCTTTTTTTTTTTTGACACACTTTTAACTAGAGATTGACGATATTGACTTTTATGACCAATTTGATTTTTTAGTTTTGTTTTTGTTAAAGTGCCACTTTTATGCAATTTTAAAGGTTCCTAATTTTGTTTTGGAGGTCTTGAAGTTTGAAGTGTATGTCCATCAATAAACGTATGTGTATAATTCTAATTTATTGGAGTGCACATGAACTGTATTAACTGTATCAATAACAGTGCATACATTAGCCGAGCACTAATATGAATAGCTGATTTAACATTAAAGTTTAGTTGTTTAGCCGGAAACGTACACAATATAAAACACAAAATGACATAAACAAAACACTCGATAGAAAATATATACATCATACAGGTTGTGATTCTGAGGATCAAGCTGGTCCAAATAAACTGGGTACTGACCCATCTTTCCACAGCAAGTGTTCTGTGAATCCCCCATTGAACTCCGAGATTTGAAAACTAGTGATCAATAAAATGACGTGTTTGAAGGGGTGATTGTTTGCGGGCAGACAACATACAACATAGGCGTGCATTATGCAAATGTCTTATCTAGTGACGTAGAACTGTAAAGCAGTGGGATTCGAATTACAGACGACTCGTTTAGGCGGTTCAGAGTCGATTCTTTCTTTTGGGAGACAATAACTTTATTTATCATGCACTTTCGACTTTACAACTTTGCAGAACGTTTACATTCACAAACTGTTATATTACACACTGCATGAAAGGGAATATTCGAAAAAACGTAATGGGGCACTTTAACTTTTATTATTAATAATAATAATAATAGTAATAATAATAGTCTTTTGTATTTATTCAAAGTTGCGGTCTGTTGTTTTTTTTTTATTACTTCTTTGATTTGTATTATGTTTGCATACTTCTCACTTGAGAATGATTGAGTCTTATATAAAAAAACTTATCTGTACTTTTGTTTTGAATTCAATGTACACGTTCATTATTATGTGAGTTTCCTGGAAATCAAACTCTTGTCCTTGGTGTTGCTAGCAGCAGAGCTTAATAAAACACTGGATTCAGACATATTCCTTAAATGGTTTGCATGTAGTATAGGACAGTCATGTTGGGAAATGGATTGTCATTTGAGAGACCATCAGAGCGTCCCATAAAATCCGGTGGATTATTAAGCCATTTTATGGCATTTATGAGCACATTTCCACATTGGACTCTTGAATCAGAAGGTCGCCTTTTAATAGAGAAATATTTATATAATATATAATAGAGAAATAAATATGTTTTTTTTCCCTACATTAGTTCCTACATGCTGTTTTATGAATAAACGACAATGTGTTGTGTCAAGAATCTCATTCATTTTTGATTAAAAAGTCATCAGCTGCATTTTCACTCTGTTTCAAAAACAGGCAGAAACCACTGCAGGCCTCATTTGCATTGCCATTTTTAAGGCAAATGATATTTTAATGACTTAATTATGTTTAGTAACAAGAGTAATGCAATTCTGTATTCAGTCGGTGACTAACCCCAATCTGTTGGCATAGAAAAGTGGCACTTTTTTCCTTGTAAGCACTGCATTTTTGTTTAGAGTTGATGTGTGTTGATTTATTGTTTAATTGTCATTTACGCAGTGCTTGTTGGTTTTTGTATGAGTGAATGTAAGTGTTACTGTGGACATGTGTATGTGAGAGGAGGTGAAAGGGAGAGTGAGAGAAGGAGTGGGTGAATGTGTGTATTTGCATGTGCATGACGTGGTCACATATAAAATTGAGTGTAACCGAGGCAATCGTTGTCTTTAATGTCACTGGGAGAAATAGTTAATCAAGCCCTTGATTTCTGTTACAGAGGCATAAATGTTCCACTTGCCTTATCACAGAACTGCTGCAGTCTGTTCAAATAGCATGCAGTCGCTCTAAGTCTGTCATCTAATGGCCTCAACTGTGTAAAATGCAACACAGGGAAGGTAAATTTCAAATGGCAGGCATGAAGAGCAGGGAAAAGAAGTAGACGATGCCGATTTGGTTTGTATAATCTACCCATTGCTCTCAAAATGCCGTTGAGTGTATCGCTAGTGTTGTGACTAAAATTTCTTTTTGCTGAGTGAGAGGCCAAATCTGTCAAATTTAACTTTGAGGTTCATTAGAATGCTGAATTTAGATGAAAATCTTGAGAAAAATAGGGACGTAATTATCATAATTACACTGTAAACTTGCAATAGTTGCCTTAGAAAGTTGTTTCTACCTGATTTATCCAATAAACATAGTTTTGTTGGTATGAATTCACATACTTAGATTGGTTCAGTGATATAACACTATATTTCTGACTTGAACAAAACCAGTTTATTTTTAGAGCAACTAAATATATATATATATATATATATATATATATATATATATATATATATATAAAGAAATTCATTCATTCTTGTAGTTTGAAGATGAAGAGCCATTCAACGAGGTTAAAATGTGTCTATATTCCGTCTTTGAATTGGTCAGTCTGGTCTGTGTACTGATTTTAGAGGGGTTTTGGGTACTTTTCAGCCAGTCAGTCTGAGAAACTGATGGGCCGACTAGCTAAACCAGTCAGCTAGGCTGGGAGACCATCTTCTTGGACTGTTTTAAGCTGTTTTTACCTGTAGCGGAAGTATTATTTTGCTTTCTCACAGTATTTCTATACAAGAAACTCATATCAACATGTTAACTTTTCTGTCTGCTACAAAACCAGGAAGACCAGAACTGCAACATCTTTCTCTATTCAACTTTTGCATTTCGACTTCACTCCAACGCCATTTATTCTGATGCTAGAGATCCTTTAGAGATTAAATAAGTCTTCACCGGTAAACATTACTGTATCCCATTAGGTCTGTCTCCATGGCTCATTTCCATCATCATTCCTGTGGTACTACTGCATTAATTCTGGTGGAATGTGCTGTCATTATCTGCATTTGAAGAATGAACTAAGAACCCAAATATGCTGCTAATGAATGGAGGAATTGTGAGTATTTTAATGGATGTCAAAGCTCGTGGAGTCCAAGTATGAGACGGAGGTTAGGAAAAGGTAATGGGGGCCAAGGGCACTTAAGCTCATACTGAACAAATAGCCCTTTGGATATTGAGGAATACGAAGCTGAAGTTTGAGGTCACCATTATTCTATACAACATTTTTGTAAACACGAAAATAAATGTCCATCCTAAACATTGAGCTTTTTGTCATTGTCATAAAAAGTAAATTCATTTTTATACTTCCTTTACTTATATTCCTCCAGTCTTGGCTTTAAAACATTCCCAGTTTTTTCAGTTCACCTTACAATGTGTGTGATTGAATAGAGACCCAGTTTAATGAAATGGCATGCCTCGGTTATAGTCCTAGAACCAGGTTGGTTCAGCAGACTCCTGTATTTCTTAGTGTTGTAGCTGAGAAGACAGGAGTTTTCTACTTATCTCCCCGTTTCACTCTTTTTTTCCGCAGTCTCCCTTTTTTCCACAGTCTGAGCAAGAGAGGCTTAATAATATCCCAGAGGCACGGATGAAACACTCTCTCTCCACAGTGTCTGTTTACCAAAGAGAGTGTTTGAAGTTGAGCTCAAGATGTCTTCATTTCTCCACCAGAGGAATGTTCCAACAGGGAAGATTCGTTATTGAAATGGGGGGTTACGATGAGGAGAAAGGGAAAGAAAAAAAAATCAGCCAGTGTTTCCTAAATGTGCTATAAATATCGCTCAACCAGAGGATTTCGTGGTCGGAAGCATCCTTGTTTATATATATTAGAGAAAGCGTGATTAGGAACTAGCTTATCGCGGCATGATGGTTTAGCATTAGTGTCGTATCAGTCTGAGTCTCCCACAGCTGCATTAGTCTGGCCATCATCATCACCAATTCATCGCACATTTCACTCTCTCAGGACCTTCATTCAAACATCTCCTTCATTCTAAATCTGAATACAAAGGTCAAATGTCAGATTTGCTCAACTTTTTGATAAAGTGATGTGCACATTAAATAAAATAAATGGAGGATAACATTGAGCTGAAAAGTAATAAGTATGCATGAAATGTGAACTGAACACATTTCTAAAATTAAAATGAGCACACTTGCAGTTCATTTCAATTAGGGTGACTATCAGAAAGTTACATTTAATTAAGTAAAATCAAAGGTTTTTCATTCCGAAAACTCTGGAAATGGCTGTTCATGCATTTATAACGTCTCGGCTAGATTACTGCAATTCCTTATATTGCGGTATATCAAGTTCTCAAATTGCTCGTCTTCAGTTAGTCCAAAATGCTGCGACCAAACTTATTCATAAGTGTCGCGAATATGACCACATCTCTCCGATTCTCAAATCCCTACACTGGCTGCCAGTTCAATAGAGAATAGATTTTAAAATTCTACTCTTTGTTTTTAAATCTCTACATAACTTAGCTCCTGCCTATCTCTCTGTACTTGTTCATCCTTACACTCCGTTCAGAAGCCTAAGATCCTACAATCAGGCTCTGCTGGTAGTCCCTCGCGTTAGACTCAAGCTTAGAGGGGAACGTGCATTTGTGGTGGCAGCGCCACGACTCTGGAACACCCTGCATCTAGAGATTAGAACGGCCCCTACCCTGTCTGTCTTAAGGTCTCTGTTAAAAACCTACCTGTTTTCTTTAGCATACTGATCTCTTTTCTTAGGTTGGTTTTACAATTTTATATTTGAGTCTGATACTGTTTTGCCACTCCTGTTTTTCCATTCTATATTTGAGTCTGATACTGCTTTGCCACTTCTGTTTTACTATTTTATATTTGAGTCTGATACTGTTTTGCTGCTACTGTTTTAAGGTTGCTCTTAGTGTTGTTATGCAGGTATTATTTTCTTATTATTTATCTGGTTGTTCTGTGAAGCACTTTGGTCATAATTGTTGTAAATGTGCTATATAAATACACTACAATGAACTTGAACTTGAACTATTTATACAACAACAAAGCCTTCATTTTCACAATCAAGCCAAAACAGTACAGTGCATGGAGGGACTCAAATTGGTGAATCATTTTTGAATCTGTTTATTTACATGAACCATCCGAATGAACCACTAGAATGAATCAGACTTTTAAAGTCTACATATGAGTGAGAACCATTTAGAATGAACTGATTCACTAGAATGAATTGGACTTTGAATGCTGCTTCTGTGAGAGAGAAGAGTTTAGAATGAGCTGATTCACTAGAATGAATTGGACTTTGAATGCTGCTTGTGTGAGAGAGAACAGTTTAGAATGAACTGATTCACTCGAATGAATTGGACTTTCAGTGCTATAATGTGAGAGAGAACAGTTTGATGAACTGAATCACTAGAAATAATTGAAACGTTTTAATGCTACATCGACTCCAGAGAGAGGACTGTCTGAATGAACTGACTGTTTAGAATAAATTAATCGTATTTTCCAGCTCTGCGTTTGAGAGATAGAGCTGTTTAGATGAGCGCACTAGCGTTTGGTCACGCTACATGGCTATTTGTTGGAAAAGTAGCTTGTTACCCATTTAAAATAACTCGCACTACTGAAAATGTAGTTAAATTAGCAACATTAGTTAATCCTGTCTGGTTCTGCCTTTATACTTGAGATTGACAGATGGCTAAGCCTCAATGAACTTTAGACAGAGATAAAGTTGTCTTGTTTTCAGTTGTCTTTTGTTCACTCATTTTCTTATTCTTTTTTCTAACACTAAAATATAATATGACATTTAAATTGATAATATTTTAACAGTTTTTAGCACATTATATATTATTTCCCTTTGGTTTTGAATGCACAGTACATGAGGAGGTCTGGACTCCCTAATGAAATATGTAAAATAATTCTACCTTTCACAACATTATGACAAACAATCCAATCCACTGCACAAGACCATCCCCATTATTAAGGACCACAGAACCATTATACCTATATTTTGTCGAGAAAACATGTACAACCTTTTACAAAAAGACACATCCCACTCAGCTGTAAGCATAATGATTTTGTTATTTGTGCTGTCTATGTATTCAGCATAGAGGAAGAGAGAGAACAACTGAGACTAAGTCATCGAGCGCCACAGTATTGGCCTTCTGTCCTGCGGCTGAACAGCTACTTATCAGGTCACATAAGCCACCCATTGATTCCCATTACTGAATCTTGTTATTGTTGGTTTGTATGGCTCAAGGGAGAGTTTACCGCTTGCCACTTAAATCAGTTGACTTACAGTGTTCCATTTGTGCTCATTAAGGCACGGGTCATTGAAGGGCAACATGCCTTCGTCACAGTTTGAGGAAAATTTCACACTCAATTTAAAGCACAATAGAGTGGCATTAATGTTCCTGTAAACATTTACGTTTCTATTACTCAAAAATATATCACTTGCATTTGGGAGTTTGGGCTTTGTTTGATGTACATGCCAGTTAATATTACTTTTGGATGAATGGAAACTCTGGCCACAAAGTCTAGATCCATTTCCAAAAATGTCGTAGAAGAAGCTGTAACATGTAGCAGACCTTGTACTGTTAGCTAAAGGTCTAGTTTGTGAAACTATGTGAGACAGCTTTACATAAGGCAGGTCCATGACATCTTATTTGAAATGTTGCAGGTTTCACTGATACTATATGTGATGTTTCTTCTTCTTTCAAGCAGATTTGAAAGATGGAGCCCAGAAAGATAATGCATTCTCCAGAGTCTATTACACTGTACTTCTGATGGTTTGAACATCCTGTGACCTCGCAGTAAAGCGATCTCTGCTTCTGACGGCAGAGATGAGACTAGATCTGGATGCCGGCTCTGTGCTGTCTGGCCTTGGAGGACAAAAGAGGGTGGAGGCCGGGGTCATCATCATCATCTGTTGGGCCTTCTGAGAGACACGATCACAGGCCTGGCAGCTCCTCTGACAGTACTGAGAAGCCCCTGATTGAAGATGCTCTGGAAGAGAGCGAGACAGAGAGGGAGAGGCAGACAGAGAGAGAGAAGGTAGAATATGGTCGGAGGGAATGAAATAAGCAGTCAAACTGTCAAGTGAGTCGTAAAATAGCTCCCACTTTGCCGAAGGACACTGTTCATCCTTTCCTGACAGCTCTCTTTCTCTTCCACCCCTCCCTTTCTGTTTGTTCCCTCTCTCTTTGCTCTCTCTCGTTGTCTTTTAACACTCATCCAAAAACTTATTTATCTTTAACAAAATTAAAAACAATTATATATATATATATATATATATATATATATATATATATATATATATATATATATATATATATATATATATATATGACCAATAGCAGGGCATGTTGTAGCACTATAAGTTGTCACAAGAACCTGCCAGTTAACAGCCTATTATAGAATTTTGACTAAATACAAACATTAAGACAATTTTGAAATCCTTAACATTTCATGAAACATCAAACATATCCAACCATTGCTTTAATCAACAAATATAATTAAAAGTGGCATTGGTAAAAAAAATATGCTTAGGCCTGAGAAAACGGTTCAGCCTTTCAGTTAAAATCTATAACCTAACAGCTATAGCAAAAATATGATAATATTGACATTTCTGTTTGGAGGGCAGAATTCATAAATTCCTTTTCTTGTTGGATTTTTGACTCCAAACCTTATGGTTATTTGGATATAGCCACAGTGACAGCTTCCTAGAGTGACAACTAGCTTCTGTCTCGCCCTCATGACCTTTTGACCCAGGAAACTTGCTATGCTGCCTTTCCTCCTCTTCATTTACTTTCCCACACACGGTCTCTCTTAAATCCCAGAGCTCTTCTATTTCTTCTTACTAAAAGAATCAGTGTGACGTGTGAAATCCCAACATGATGCAATAATAATATGATGAAACATCCCTGTAAATCTCTTACTTATTATTTCCCTTATCTACAGCACTTAAAAAACATGCATAATAACAGTGTGTTGCTTATATTGGCAATATAAAAGTGATATAAGTATGAACAGATTTGTCTTTGTTTTTTCTTATTAAAATATGATTTAATGTTCTTTTCTTTAACGCAGACATGCAAGTTTTTTTGTTTATATATATGTAAACAATGGTAACTGTCAAAAATCAGCTCATTATTAAATCCTGACAACTTAGCATGTGGTTGTTTTTTGTTGCCTGTTTTGACATCAAAATGTAAACAGACATTCTTATCATCAATTAAAAATATAACTATTATAAATCATTTTTGGTAACTGAAATAAAGCTGAAATAAAAGGCAATTAAAGCATTACAATTATTAAGTAGTAAAATTATTAAAACTAAAACCTAAATTAATTAAATTAAAGCAATATATGTATGTGTATGTGTATATATATATATATATATATATATATATATATATATATATATATATATATATTAATAATTTTACTACTTAAATGCAAATTAGAAATGTGGACTGAAAAAAAACTTTTTGACCTGATATTTGTATTTTATTTTATTTTTGTTTCAGTTACCAAAATTTATTTTTAATAGTTATATTTTTGATTGATGATAAGAATGTCTTTTTACATTTTGGTGGCAAAACAGGCAAAAAAACGAAAAACTTATGCTAAGTTGTCAGGATTTAATAATGAGATGATTTTTTATTATTACCATTGTTTACATGTAAACAGTTAATTTCAAAATTTAAAATTTCAAAACTTAATTCCTCTGCCATACATGCTGAAACACCTTATGCCCTAAGTAAGGAATAAGTCTTCATTATAAAATAGTGATTCAGCAGAGATGCTTTACACGATTCAGCAGATACAGCTAAAAGAGCGAGGGGGGTATAAAGAGTTACAATTCAGCTGGGAAACTCTCTCTTCAAAACACCTCATGCATCATTACTTATTCAGAGCTCTTGTGATACATTGTGAAAGTCAACAGTGCACAGTGTTGGAGGCCTGTTACTAGCTGATTAGATCTGGAGAACAGTTTGAGCTTTCCTCAAATAGTAGGGCCACATAAAGTTTTGGCCGCTGGAACCTTTGTCAAAGTGATAGATGTGGGTAAAAGGCAAAGTTCGAAAGAAAACTGATAAAAGATCTTACATAAATCATGGATCAAAAATTTATTATTTTTACATGACTGTATTCCCATCGCCTCACCTTTATTCTTCTGTACTTTAGTGCAATTACATCATTATAAACCTGTGTGATGTTAATTTTTCCATGGAACATAATTAGAGAATTGTTCACATTTTCAACTCAGTGACCCTTTCTGTTAAGCTTTGAAAATAACAAACACCATAGAAATGGCCCAACTCCATTGCAGTATATTACAGACTTCTGAAGCCATATGATGGTTCTAAGAAACAGACCAATTAAAGTTGTAAATCTGAATTAAATTGTACATTTCACATTATCAACCACATTTTGTGTGTTCTTTTCAAATTCTCTGAATAAAAAAGCGAAAGAACAAGCTCTGCAATTGGAGTTTCCAAACAATGATCAACCTTGTCATCTCTCCATCATCCTCAGCTGTCCTTCAGCAAACACTTTGCCAAAACCAAGAAGAAGAAAAAATTGCCAGAGAGAACAGAAAATCACCAACGTCAAAATCATCTCTCAGCAACTCAATTTTGATCCAAAACAGTGAATGTCAATCCATCTTTGGAGATTTATTGACATCGGCGCTCCTTTGTTCTTTTAACAGGATTTTTTCAATACATGCACTCAAAGGCCTATGAAAGCAAGCGGCCTCTGAGACTGAGACGCCGTGGGATGAGCTGATTGATGGATGTGGGCATGCAGGGGGAATATAAATGCTGGCCTCTGATTCCTGTTTCCCCAGGGAGACAAAGGACTTTCCCTTTTATGACCGGGAGCTTGCAGTGATTCTTCTGCTGCCTGGAGAGACTCCTAACTGAGCCTCACAGATTAAGCTGAGGAACAGGACACTAGGCAGATGAGATGTTCTTTGTTATGTGCTAAAACCATGCAGGTGGGTGATGGCTACAATATACAAATGTATATAAGTATATTTACAGTAAGCAAATCTATAATTATACTGTAGAAATCTGTGTGGTAGTCTATAATTAAAATGAGTTTAAACGGTTGAGTGCAAATCATCTTGTATCAATTTTCTCTCTATTGTCATATAATACATTTCTATCTATCTATCTATCTATCTATCTATCTATCTATCTATCTATCTATCTATCTATCTATCATCTATCTATCCATCTGTGTTTGTCTATCTGTCTATAGATAGATAGATAGATAGATAGATAGATAGATAGATAGATAGATAGATAGATAGATAGATAGATAGATAGATAGATAGATAGATAGATAGATAGATAGATAGATAGATAGATAGGCAGTTTCTTAAACTGATTAATTCTTGCAAAAAAATGCAATGACGTTACTGTCTTACCTTTGTTACCTTCCATCAATGTTGGATTTTTTCACTTAGACTAAAGCTCTCCTGATAATGGCAAACTGTCTCTGTTCAGGCAGTTCAGAGAGCTTCTACAGAGCCACGGGATTATTATAACTTCACATTTTCCTAGACAATTTAATAAAAGACAGTTTATATCCACCGTCATATTCATGTGAAGGGGATTTATTTCTTAAATGAAATACTGTTGATGTGTAGAGCAGCTTACTCAAGAGGCTGAACGGGGACTTGAAATAGTGGTATCTCAATGAAATTAAACTGCATAACCATTAAAGTTGCTTTTTACAAGCCCCCTGAGTACGTACGTGTATGTTTGTGTAAAGGTACAATAATGAAGCGGTCCCAAAGGCTGTCAACAAGCTATACATTCACTCGCTCACTTGCTTGCCATTTGAAGCAATGATAACACCATACAATGTTAATATTACAAAACAGTTCAGACTGTAAATTCCGATTGGGAGTCACATTTGAAATCGTAAAATGACTATACTGACTTAAAAAGTAGAATAAAATAGTATAAAGTTAGTATAGTGAAATACAAACTTTATACTACCATAGAGTACAGTATGATATCCAAGTCATCCAGAGTCCCGGCCAAAGCTGATTCGAAAGGCCGCTGTTCGCCAGCAGCATCTTCTTTGTTTTCAAGTAGCTGGGAAATCACGCGGAACTATGCGCGGAACCATCACAACTCTGCCATCATTATTTTAAGCCCGCCCACCAACTCTATACACGATGTGATTGGCCTGACCAGAGTTTGGTTTTTCCAGCTCAAAAGTCTATGGAGAGTTGCTAGACCACCCTTTCTGCAAAATAATTGTTGCTGCCGCTAGGGTGCGTCTAGATTTCTAGGCTAATTGCTCTTACCAAAGTTTTATAAAAGTAAAAGCCCAAGACTGTGTGTAAAATCTGTGTAAAAACACTGTTAAAAGCATCCTTTCATCAATTATTGTTTAATTTACAACAGCCAAATTACGCAGTGATTCACCTGGACCCGGATGCCCTGCAGCCGCAGGGCGTGCAAGTGATATGATACCTTCATCTCCACCATTTTTTTTCCCTCTCCGATTTCAATTTGTTTTTCTGTTTCATTTAGTATCTCTCCCTCTCACTCGGCTCTCTCGCGGAGGTTGGTGCGGGGCTGGTCAATATACTGTCAGAGCTCTATTTAGCGGTGACGGGGATGGGGAGGCCCAGAGATGTGCCTGGCTGACAAAGATGGATGCTACGGGCCGCCGCCGCCTGCAAGGACAAAGGGACACACAGGCAGGCAGGCCAGCAAGAAGGGGAAGTTGCTGCAGTCCTGCATTACTGCTCTTTGCAACAGCCATCATCATCTGCAGGGAGTTGAATTGCAGTAATGGTGGGCGGGGAAGGGGAGGTGTGCCGAAGAAGAGGGACTCGTTTTTCTGACACCTCTAGTTTTGTCAGCTTCGCACGCATTATTCACTGCTGTAGGGTGAGAACAGGGCAGTCAATTACACTGATATCACCCCGCAACGAGAGAGATGCACTTGTCAAGCAACGCAGTGCTGAACTGACAGTGCATTTGAGTGACTCACGTAGATATGAACTTGCCAATAAATATGCAGCCATTGCCTTTGAGGAATTCGATACGAATTCGGTATTAGTTCATTAAGTGTATTATAATGTAATACAATAGTGGACAAATGACAGTGATGAGTTTTCATAATCTAAAGACAAATGTTGTTGACATATCATGAAAATAACAGTAGGAGGAGCAGATCTGCATAATAATTAAAAGCAAGAGCCTCTGTCTTTATCAGAAGTTGATGAATATATAAAAGCAAATATATATATATTAGTGTTATTGTTATTTTTTTTTGTAATCTGGCTGTAATCAACTGACCTTTGTATTAAACCCAGAATAGTCTTTTTTTATATTTAAAGTTTTACGATTTAGTCTTCCGATAACCAATGTGAGGTTTTGCTCATTGTGTGCATTGATAGTGGATAGACTTCCCACTAATGAAACTATTTAGACTGTGTGAAAGATATTTATTTTTGTCTCACATTAGCATTAGATAACCACATTTTCACTTATGTCATCCAGAAAAAAATTTGAAGAAAATGTGGTGACCAATAAAAGAACATAAATAACTAAAATGAAAAAGAATCCTCTCCAAGAACTTGCTCACAAATACCAGAACAAAGTTTTTGAGCAGTCACACTTCGGGATGAAGTGTGAAATTTTTGTTGCTCTTACTCAGATGAGGCACCTGGCACTGCGAATGTGTGAAAATGAGTCGATATTGCTCTTTACATGACAGTGAGCTCATGTAGTAGTCAGGACGATTAAGTTATCTCATTACTGTATGTATAGGCCTTGGATCCATCCCATCAACGCCTCCAACTGCCGAACAAATAACTCACCACACAACACATCACACACAACCAGCGAGTGAGAAACAGACGGAAAGAGAGAAAGCCAAGGTGTTTAAACTCACAAACTAAATTATCATTACTACATTATAGAAAAAATAATAAAATAAATAAATTAGGTGACCAGTATGCATCGGCTAGAACCTTATTCGCTTTGAATAAATGTTTTGCTTTTCTGAATACATTGAAATGTAAATTTTTTTTTTTTTTTTGCAGTGTATGGAAGTGGAATAAATTGTTTTGAACCATTTTGTTATTCTTAATAATTGTATTAGTAGCCTAAACTTTTTCTGAAGACTTTCAAATAAATTAATAAAATGAGATTACATCAAAACAGTCACATGTGAATTATAAGTACACATATACAAAAAGTTGTAGTTACTTACTTTTTTCAAGGCAACAGGTTTCCTCAACTTAACTATGTAGACATAACTCAGAAAAACTTGTTAGTTTTAAGTTAAGTAGATTAACATTTTTAAGTAATTGCCAATTGATTCAATTTAGTTAGTCCACCTTAAAACAAAAAGTTATCACAACACATTTATTTTGTTTCAATAACTTTTTCTTGCCAAAGTAACTTGTCAAGTTTACCTAACTTAATTTTTTCAATTACGTATAATGTTTATTTACTTAATAATTTTAAGGCTTTTTTGAGTAAAGTTAACTGATCACTTTTTGCAGCCTATGAACTTATATCTGTGGATGGAAGTTGTTTAGGTTGCCTCCACTTGGAATATCTCCTCTAGATACTCCAACGTTGCTTTTTCCGTTATTACTGAGGTTGATTTGGCACAGATTCAAAGGTCAAGATATGCAAGATGTATTGATGGTATTCAACACTCGCCTCTGTTGAAGAACCCCTGAGAACCCTCAAGCAGCACTTGACCAGTTGCGTGACCACTAACTCTGTTAGGCCTGCACTGACAACATGTGTTCTTCCTGTGATTGAGAGGTTATATTTCTCCAACCTGTTTCCACAGATATAGGTTATCAGGGAAACTGTACATCCTTGAAGAAAACACAGCTTACGTGCAGTGTATTTTTTCAAAATCCTTCCTGTACAAGGACAATAAGAGGACAGTCTCATGGCTGACTGTTAGAATGCATGTAGATGTGTGAATTAATTCAGGATTTTGTCAGACATTTAGAGATTGTGCTGTTATGCTATATAATCATATTCTGTAATTATAAAACAAAAAAGTGTGTGTACATAAAGATTTCCATTACATGAGAGTAGATGTTAAAACTTCATGTGATTTGTACTCGGCTTTCGCCAAGATAAGCACCAACTAAGATGTAGTTTACAGCTTCTCCATCCATTTACGCTTCTTTCCATCTGGTGACGTGAATCTCCTTCTGTCTGGTTTAATAGCTGCAGTGTATTTGCGCGTCAGCACACACAACGGCTGCAACCACAGTGCGGTCCCCCCATAACAACCCTCTGGATTGAGCGGAGTAGGGATCATCTCTAGGGTCTTCAAGTGGGCACCTTCCAACCTCAGTGTTGCGTCAACTAGCCCACGACACCTCAAGAGGGCTCGACAGTGACTCTGCCATCCCAGAGTCACCCCCTCCGTCCCCCACTCAACTCAGCCCAGCTTACTGACCTCTACTTCCCTCTTGCTGCTTAGACCTAACCACAATCTAACAATCTCTCCGCAACCCAATCATACGCGCCAACCCGTTTGACTAAGGCTGTCGAGCCCCACTGGTGCGTTAATATGCAGTTTCAGTGGCAACGGTTCCGTATGGCATACCACCTACTGCAAAACACAATATCTGCCCAACCACCCGTCATTCACGCAATATACACAGGAACGTAATGACTGTAAATACTATACAACCTATACAAATAAACCAACAGACTCTTCAAGTTTTCAAGAATCCTACGAAACCGTAGCATGGCGGCCTGTACACAGCCAGCTAGAATATTTCCGTCTCAACCACAGCCAGATGCTGCTCCTTTCTGCTGCTTCAGATAAGTTATTTACTGTGCGACGCAACTCTTGACTACTGAATCCGATGTCTCTGAGGAACCGGGTTGTAGAGTGTCCCACAAAACCTCAACAACCCACTTCCACTGGATAAACCTGGACTCTCCATCCTCGCTGCTCTGCTTCAGTAGCCAGATGAGCATACCGCAGTTTCTTCCTCTCATATGCCTCATCTACCGCATCCTCCCATGGCACTGTTAACTCTATCAGTTGAACAATGCGTACTGATCCAGACCACAAAACAATATCTGGTCGTAGGTTATGGGTGGCAATCTCAGGTGGAAAAATAAGCCGTTGATCAAGATCAGCCAGCATCTTCCAGTCCCTAGCAGCTTCCAGTTGTCCTGGGCGAGAATTGGTGTTAGCACATTTTCTTGGTGGTTGCTCGCCTGGGCAGAGGAATATTGTCTTCTGCGTGTAATGTTTTGCTAGAACAGGTGCAACTTATTGGTCATACTACGCTTGCCTTCCAATGCTAAAGCCAAACATCGGAATACTTGGTCATGGCGCCAAGTAAACCAACCTTGGCTAAGAGCCACCTTACATCCTGTCAAAATGTGCCTTAATGTGGCAGGTGATGAACACAAAGGACAAGAGGGATCCTCACCTACCCAGAGGTTTAGGTTCTGCGGTGATGGGAGAACATCATATGTTGACCTAATAAGGAAACTGATCCTACTCTCTTCCAATGACCAAAGGTCTTGCCAGCCCATTTTACGTTGTTCCACACTCCCCCATCTCATCCGCTCTCCCTGCTTGGCCTGGGAAAATGGCCTTTATACATCTCATCCTCTCCTCCTGCTTTCGCACCTCGTTGACTACCAGCTTCCTCCTTTGAGCTGGGCCTGCCTTGTGCCATTTTGGAGGAGCTAAACTGAGCCCAAAACCCCCTCTTCCATGCTGTACCTGTCCCACGATATCCCCAATTTGAAGGTCAGCCTTTGCCTCTAATACAGATTTCTCTGCTGACCACTTTCTTCCAGTTTTTACCACAGGGGCTGCCTCCCTTACACATTTGTCGCGTGACTCTGCTAAAGTAATTTCCAGTCTGACCTTGGCACACTTAAACTCCTCGGTTAAAGCAGAGAGTGGCAGCTGCAATACTCCTATACTATAAAGTCCCACTCTGCTGAGGCAGCGTGGAACTCCCAACCATTTCCTAAAGTGTATGAACTTATTAACGCTTCCAGCTTATCCACTGTTGTCAAAGAAACCTCATACACAGTCAGTGGCCACAGCAACCTTTGCAGTAGACCAAACTGAAAGCACCAGAGTTTTAGTTTGCCTGGTAGAGCACAGCTGTTTATGCTCTTCAACCCTTCCACTGCTTGTCGTCTAACTTCTCCCACTCGAACTGTGATCTTTAGATCCCCATCGTACCATCTTTCTAGACTCTTCACTGGCTTCTGAAGCGTTGGTATTGCCTCACTATTAATGAAGAAAGTTTTTTACCTACTACCTTGCCTTTGATTATTGAGATGCTCCTTGATTTAGAGGGCTTAAATTGCATTCGTGCCCATTCAATATTATCTGTTAACTTCCCAATAACCGGTTAGTGCAGGCTACCATTATAGTCATGGTTGTCATGTCATCCATGTATGCTCTGATTGGTGGTAGTCGCATCCCAGAAGCCAAGCGCTCTCCTCCTACTACCCATTTTGATGCCCTAATGATTACTTCCATTGCCATGGTAAAAGCCAGTGGAGAAATGGTGCATCCTGCCATTACTCCAACCTCTAAGCATTGCCATGTAGTGCTGAATTCTGGAGTTGAGAAACTAAATTGCAAATCTCCAAAATAGGCTTTCACTAACTTTGTTATCGACATCGGTACCCTGAAAAAATCAAATGATGCCCAAAGAAGCTCATGTGGCACTGAACCATGCATTAGCCAAATCCAGGAATGTCACGTGGAGCTCCTTCCTCTCCTTTTTAGCTGATTGAATTCATTGCCAGATATCACTGATGTGTTCTAAGCATCCTGAGAATCTTGGAATGCCCGCTTTTTGAACTGAAGTGTCAATGAAGCCATTCTTTAATAGGTAGGTTGACAATCTCTGAGCAATAATGCTGAAGAAAATCTGCATTCGACGTTTAAAAGTGAAATAGGGCTAAACTGACTGATGCTTGTAGCATCTTTTTCTTTGGGTATAAAGACTCCCCCTGCTTCGCCATGCTCTAGGTACAACCTGCTTTTCCCAAGCCACTTTTATTAATTTCCACAGAATTCGTAAAACTCCTGAAGCACTCTTGTACACTCTGTACGGAACTCCATTAGGCCCTGGAGATGATGAAGCCCTTGCCTTTCTCACAACCTGCTCTATCTCTTTCCACTTAGGTGCACAGACCTCCATTTGGTATTCTGGTGGATTGACAGGTGGGATGTCTGATGGAATTGACATAGGCTCATGCCTTTTTGCATCTGTATGCGTTTCCTCCAAATATCTCTATAGCTCAACCCTAGATGCTTTTAAAGTGCCATTCTTCTCACTGGTGAATAACTTCTTTACGAATTGGATTGGATCTTTATAGAAATTAGCCCTTGCACGCTCCTTCTTTTTGTAGCGTTTCCGTAGGCACTCAGCTCTGCGTAATGTGAAAGCTTATCTTTTATGGCCCTTTGTAAGAGATTGAGTCCCTCCTTCTGACTTTTTTCCGCTCTTTTCCATTGCTTCCTCAGCTGTCTCCTTTCTCTAACTAACCCTTCAATTTTCTGCTGCCGTCTAGACATTCCAGGAGTAGTTTGTACTTTTTCCTTCCTTTTTTCCACACCAAACCTCTCACTTCCACATGCGCAAATGATGTCCCCAAATTTATCCAGCTTCTTTTCAACTGTACCAGTTAATCTTTCCAATGCAAAGCATAGATCTGTGTTTACCGTGTCCCATGCCGTTTTCTCACAAGCTCTTGGCCATCTAACTCCAGGCCTATGCCCGTTGAGGTCATTTTCTCTCTTATGCTGGTTAGTCTGACCGGGTTCACAAGAATCAATGTGTTCATCACTAACTGTGCAAACCCTCCTCTCCTCTATGACAGGGGAGCTGATATCCTGCGAACTGTGGTTTGCTTCCTGTCGCTGGATTTCATTCGACTGATTTGACTGACTTCGTAAGAAGTACTGATCAATGCAAAGACCTTGTCCCTTCTACCCTCAAGCATTTCATTTTCCCTTGATGAATCTTCAAACCCCTGACCGTTGTCGCCTTGCTCCAACCACAGACACAAGCTTGGAGTTCAATGGCTTTGCTAACTGCAGAACCTGAAATTGTCTTTTGTGAAGTACTCTCCATACTCATATCCGTTTCCATTCCAAAGTCGTTAACCATGTTGTCCACCATTGAGACCAATATTAGAAATTAAACTTTCTCAAACACACATTTTATTTGTCATTGTTATAGAAGATTATTCTGTACTTACAAAACATTTAAACAATATATATATATATATATATATATATAGTTTAATTGTTTTAGATATCGTTATAAAAAAATATATCAATCATTTTAACTAATAATAGAATGTTGTGTCTATTGTTTTAAGAGCCTTTCCCTGAGAAGGTATTAAAGCTTCACAAGTTCACTATCTGTTCAGGTTGTTTAAATATCTGTTATCTACATTTCCTCCCTATCGGTTTAGGACACAGAGCTTAGATCCTGATACACAGAGGCTGATTCTTTGGAGAACGAGGTCTTTAAGGCAGCCAGCCATTCTGTTCTTTGAGTAAACAGAGAAAGGGACTGTTTAACTCACCCTTTATCTAACAAGATATGGACTTCTTTCCAATCCTGTTTAGTCCAGATAAAGCTATGCTTACATTTCTCTTAGCTTAATCATGCTGAAACAAGACAGACTTTTTTTTTTCCTATTTTTTTGCCCAACTGACATTTTATGACGTTTTTATTATGTTAAGTTTGTATACATGTCCCAGAGTCTTTTTTGTGTGTTTTTTTTAACTATGCCTATAATTTAGTAACATCATATCGATACAAGAGTGAATAATGCAGGCTGTGATTAAATATTTTTTATGTGTGACATTTTGTGGAACAGGACCTGTTAAAGGCTTTGTAAAAAGCGGTCCAAGTGTTGCATTATGTGTTACTGTAGTCACCCACAGGAACTTCTCCACCTACACTAGTGTGATTTGTCACATACTGTAGCTTCTGACGATGAACTGGATCAATATCACACACAACTAAGGTGTTTCAAGCTTTTCTAGGTTATTGTGAATGCGTTGCATTGAGAGGTGGGCCTAAATCTTTTAATAATCCCTTGATGTTACAGCAATCTGCATCAACATGAATGACAGCAACTTTTAGGTGGTGACATGAAAGCGTGCTGTGATACAATGAAGTTGAGAAAAAGTTAAACTTTATGCAAATAAACAGTGATGCAATGCAATGACTACTAATGGGAATCAGTGAAGATATGAACTGCGTGTCTGCACAATGTGAAAGTTAACTTTACTGTGAGCGATTTTACTGATATATTTCAATTATTTGTTTCTTCCCACCTAAAGTGAGTTTGATATTCACTTATTTTGCTCATGATATATTATGCCCTACTGCAATTTGCAGAAATGCAGGATGTTTATTTTTTGTAACCCTGCAGAATGTTCATTTTAGCATCAAGAAAACTGATTGGTTGTCATTAGAACGATATCTTACTTTTACCTCTAATCAAAATAGGATGTTTTCCAAGGTTATGGCCAGTTTCAAGGCCCACCGATGTCGTTAGGGATGTCCAGCCTTCTAGCGACCTATTGACCTCCAGCTATAAAATCGCTGCCAGTGACGCAAGCCATCAATGTACTGATGTATAAGGGAAAGAGAGAGAGAGGATATGGAGAACAGAAGCAACAGGTGGGTACCAGAATAGTGGATAAAGGGAGGCTTTGTGTGGAAAACAAGATGAACACATGCAAGGAAGCTCCAGGGAAGAAAACGGAGAGTCAGAGAGAATGTCAAAAAGTGTTATAAAGAGGGAAGAATGATTTGAAGGTCTCGAGGGAAGCTTTGAAATAAAAGAAAACCCTCAGAGAAGACCAGCTGAGGAAAACACTAAACCTGAATCAATCAGCAACAGGTGCTATATACACTCAAATTCTCAATTATATACACTAAGGGCTGTAGAGAAGTTAATTGAGTGATATTCACATTAGTCTTAAATCCTACCCTGGCTTTGGTTTCAGTGGAAGAAGCAATCACAAAAGTGAATCTATATGGTCAGGATTTATCATGCATTTCTGCTCAGTGTTTTTCTTGTGGGTGTCAGGTGCAGAGTTTGGTGTATTCTTTTGAAAAAAAGTAGCCCTTAAGCAATCCGTTGGGTGAATACAGAGACCCAAAAGAAATTCGCCATTGCTTGGAAGTCATTGAAATGTTTCATGATGAGGTGCATGCAGGCCCTATCTGCAATAGGAAAATTTGATAAATAAGGTTGCAAGTAGCCCACATTAATCTTTTGTTTTGTACCATATTTAAAGAATTGATGTAACTATTTTCCCATGAGATCCATACTGTTTTTCAGAGCAGGGTTTACAGGGTAGAGTAATGAAGTAAAAGAAGCAGAACTCACTTATTAAAACAACATTTGAAATAAATCAGTCTGAAAAGAAGAAAAGAAAGAAAAAAGAAAACAGGATGACATAGCAGGTCTGTGGAGGTCACAGAACATATGGTCCCATTATTCATTCTAAGCTAGATAATCTGCTCTTTTCACATATTACTCAGCCTCGGGAAGGGAGTTTGCCAAAATTCATACAATTTTTAGCAGGGATTTTACCATGATCATCATGCAAAAAATGCCACAAATTTGCATTATTGCATTTCATCTACACTATTTTCTTGTATACATTGATGTAGCAATTTTGCAACATATGTGGCTTTGATTAAATGTTGAAGATGGATCTTGAAGAAGTCTCAGAACATCCAACTGGCATGATTCCTCTTATATTTTTTTTAATTGCTTACACACTCAGGCCTACTCAGATTCACTCATATGCCTAATCTTCAAACCAAGTCTGCAAAATTGCAAGCACAGTATATGCTTTACACTCAATTTGCAATTTTAAAACATACTTTTTGCAAAATGCTAAACACAGTTCCCTACATTAGACACATTATTCAAAACTAACTGCTCTTTTGTTTCATTTGGGAAACACTGCCATTCAAATGCCACACTCATTACCTACACCCAGTGATCATATGTGGATTTTTGAACAAATTGGTTGGGGGACTGATTCAATGACTCACTCCAAAAGACAGGAAAGGACGCCACACACTACAAAATATTCGGGGCGATTTTAGACAGATTTCTCCCCTTCCGAAAATCCTAGGTAAAGTCCAGATTATCTTGATGGTTCTCCAGATTATTTTTATCAGATTTTCCTGTGGCGTGAGGTGTGTTAAGAGTGACTAAATCTGCTTGTTAGAACATCGGAGCCGCCCCAATCTCGAATCGTAAATATTCAAAATGGACAAAGGCACACACGCTCTGGAGATTATCACGTGAAACGAAACACTACCCAAACAGAAAACAAGCTGACGGAAGATCCACCTCCAGCTTGCGCTGCAACATGTAAAGTCCATGTTCACACCGTCTCCACGACTCTCCAAAGAATATTTTTCACACCCCTCTCCCAACCCCAAACATCCAACCACACTCAGCACATCAATGTAACAGCTACCACCATATCAATATATTCAATATTTCAATTTTCTTACAACCCTACTTGCTAGCTCAGAGAGGGTTGCAGGAAGTGATGTTAAGGGCAAGTAATAATTTTCCAATTTTAGAAGCCATTTGTTGTGTTTTCTCATAGGGCAACATATGACTTTAGCCTAGAGACTTGAGACAAGAGGCAAGTTCCTTCACAAAGCACTGAAAATAAATCAGATTCTTTCTTCCTGCAGTGGGATGATGTAACGGTATTCTGCACAGCTCCTAACATGTTTGGCCATGTAAATTTACAGCTGACGGCAGCATTTGAGAGGGGAGAAAAGGTTATTTCAACCGTTGATTAATGGCCCATATCTAAGGAATCAATAAATGTAAATCAAAAGGAGAAAACTCTTTCTTCAGGACATCATTCAGTTCCCTTGTGAGAATGAGCACATGCAGCCAGCTTCTACCCTGGACAGATACCTGTTCAAATTCTGTCAATTCTCATTGGAGGATGAAAGGAGATTGATAGGCAGGAATGCCCATGAGATAGCAGTGAAGCGGGGTCTTGGAAGGAAAGGAATAATTTAACACACGGTTCTCTGGAATACTTGATTCTGATTGGTCAATCACAGTATTTAGAGGTCTGATATTTACAATACAATACAATACAATTTTATTTGTATAGCACATTTAAAAACAACTGACGTTGACCAAAGTGCTTAACAAGGCCAAGAGACATAAAATACAAGTACAAAGTAAAGACACACACATCAAGATATATTAAAAGCTATTGAAAAGAAATGCGTTTTCAAAGCAGATTTAAAAATTGACAGAGTTTGGGCAGATCTAATGTGAGCCGGTAAGCTATTCCATAACCTAGGTCCGAAGGCTGCAAAGGCGCGATCACCCCAATTTTTATTCTGGTTCGAGGGACAGATAGTAAGTTAGAGTCCCCCGATCTGAGTGATCTTGACTGTGTGATTGGGCGAAGTAATTCAGATAGGTACTGTGGAGACTGATTCTGTAATGACTTGAAAACAAATAAGAGAACTTTAAAATCAATTATGAATTTAACCGACCAATTATGAATTTAAGCCAGTGAAGCGAGATCAGCACAGGTGTAATGTGTTCAAATTTATGCTTCCCTTGAAGAAGGCGTGCAGCTGCATTTTGGACCAATTGTAAGCGAGTAATGGATTTCTGAGGGGCACCAATATATAAAGAATTACAATAGTCCAATCTGGATGTTACGAATGCATGTATGGCAATCTCAAAGTGCTTAGCAGACAAGAAAGGCTTAACCTTGGCTAAAAGACGGAGGTGAAAGAAACAGGACTTAACCACAGCACTTATCTGCTTATCAAATTTAAGGTTGTTATCAAACCAGACTCCCAAATTCCAAACACAGGTGGTGCTAAATGGTAACAATGTTTGTAGATTAAAATCATGAGTACTACGATCATTGGGCCCAAACAAGATAATTTCAGTTTTGCTCTCATTGAGACTCAAGAAGTTACTAGAAAGCCAGAGTTTCAGTTCATCCAGACAGTCCAATATTGGCTTTAAAGCAAGCTTGTCATCACGCTTTAAAGGCAAGTACATTTGAGTGTCATCGGCATACAGATGGAAAGAAACCCCATGTCTAGATAAAATAGAACCCAAGGGGAGCATGTATAGATTAAACAGTTTCCGGGCCAAGAATAGAACCCTGAGGAACGCCAGACCCCAGTTTCATTTCTGAAGAACCCTGTTGCCCAATACGGACAGAGTAAGACCTATTAGATAAGTATGAGCGGAACCATTGTAGCACCGTACCCCGAAACCCCATACATGCTTCAAGACAAGAAATTAAAATATTGTGATCGGCCAGGTCAAAAGCAGAGCTAAGATCTAACAAGACCAAAGCCACAGATCGCCCGGTATCAGTGGCCAGCAATATATCATTCATGACTCTTAAAAGTGCAGATTCCGTACTGTGGCGAGATTTAAAACCAGACTGAAATTTCTCATAAATCTGACTATCATTCAAGAAAGACTGGAGTTGACTCAAAACCACTTTTTCACGAATTTTTGAGATAAAGGGTACATTTGAAATTGGGCGGATGTTGCTCAGAATTGTCGAATCCAAACTGGACCTCTTAAGCTTAGGCAAAACTGAAGCATGTTTCAGGCTGTTGGGAACTACCCCGGTGTGAAGACATTTGTTGATAATAGACAACAAGTCAGGACCGATAGCATGAAATACCTGCTTAAAAAATATAGTGGGAATCACATCCTGAAAGCAACTAGTAGGTTTTAAAATTGTAACAATCTCATTTATAGAGTCAAAGGAGACAGGCTCAAAGACAGACCACATGGAAGAGCATACGAATGGTATTTCCTTACATTCGCTATGACCATGGCAAAGATGAACACAATCTAACTGAAACCAGTGCTACTTTCTTGACAGGTGTTACACAGTGTACTCGTTCTCTCTTTTTTGCATGCAAACACAACTGGCTCATTCTGTGTCTCAGTGACTGATTGAAATCAAATTAGATCAGAGTACTTCAGTATTAATAACTGATTCGTCTTATTGTTTGGCTGATTGTTTTGTTGCAATTGTTGTATGTTGAAATTGCTATTTTTCTTAGCAAAAGCTTTAAGATAATTTACAATCAATTTTTATCTATTTAAGATTTATTTATTTTGTGAGTAGCCATGAATTAAGTGAGATGAAATACAGTAATTTTCACAAAATACACCCCAACAGTGATCAGGACCTCTGATCAAGTGTTGCTTGAAAATGAAAACATCTCAATCATAAATCTGGAATCAAATACTATACAAAAATTAGATGAAAAACTTAAATGTACATTAGAAATGTTGTTTTGGCAACTAACTGTAAACAAGTTGAAAATAAAGTACAAAAAAAATGATGAAAGCACATAAAGGACCAAACCGTTTAAGCTAAAATATACAAATAAATGCTAATTCAAAATATTAATAAATACTGTTATAATATAATACTAAAATAACACTGCTCTGATCGTACTGTACCCAATTATAGAAAATATCTACATTTCCAGGAAAATTATGACAAAATTACCTGTAATATAGATTTTGTAACATTTAAGTCTTTAAGTCTTTTGTAACATTTAAGTCTTAACATTTAATTCTTACATTTAATCTTGGTTTATTAATTAAAATAACAGCAATAACTAGACCAACAACAAAGTTAACTGACCTTTATACAGAACTGTTCTGAATGTAAATGGTTGTTTTCAGAGCAAGCACACCATCCATTAACTCACATCCAATGAGTTTCAACTTCCATTGCCCACACAGTAGCACTTAATAATAACATCAGTTGTATTTTTGTAATGGAGGTCACTGTCAGTCTCTTTCAGGTGATGGCTGGGTCAGGTTCAAGGATGAGGAGGATGAAGCTTGTTTGAAGAGCATGATTAATGGTTAGTGTGATGTCTGTAACAGCACCCCCTACAGCTGTCTCTGGGTACTCTACACATCTGTTCCTGCTCAGAGATGCCAGGGTCATGTTTCCAGATGAGATATCATCAAACAGACTGGCTTAGGAAGGATTTGATGAATAGTTGTGTAGCTGTATGTGACAGCGCCCCTGCTGGCCAGGGCCTAGTGTTTATGGGTGGTGAAGAGACCTCAAACTGTGAAACCATGGGGACATAGAGACACTAGGTCATGATAAATGTGTGCAGGGACTGTACGTGTATTTGTGTGTGTAGGCTGATGTCTGTTTCTGTGTGTGTTTTATGTGTCTGAGAGAGCAAATGGATGGGATTGTGTCTGCTGGGATGTACTGTAACTTCCCTACAGGCCTTGTTTTCCATCATCATAATCTAGGCTTAAATACCCACACAAGCACACAGAGACATACAGACTACAACAGCATACAGTAGTATGGGGCTTTGTCCTAACCAAGGGGTCAACTAGCCAAGGTTTGGATGGTTAGCATGGTCCTATTTCCACTGCTGGAATGGCATAACTACAGAATTATTGGGAAAAAAACATATTGTTACAGTAACATTTCAAGCAACAATTTTGTATTATATTCAAATTTAATTTGAATATAGTATACATTGTCCATATATTCAAGAGGACATGTATGTAATATTAACCACTCTTCAAAAGTTTGGTGTAAGAGTTTTTTTTATGTTTTTGAAAAAAAGTCCCACCAATGCAGGATTTATTTGATCAAAAATACACTAAAAACAGTAATATAACTTGTTTTATATTAAAATGTCCCTTTTATGCTTTTTATATTACTTCTCATGCAGTGTGTAATACAGTAGCTGTTTGTAAATTTAAAAGGTCTCCAAAGATTTAAAGATCAAAGTGGATGACAAAGTTATTGTCTCCTGAAATAAAGAATTGAATCAGCATTTCCATTCTCACTTTCTGTTACATACCTACATAATACATTTGCATAATGCCAGATCCATTGGCTGCACGCCAACAATGTCTACATTGACCCGCCCTCAAACACTGTAGTTGTAGCTAAGGCCTGGAAGAGTTTGGTTTGTGTTATAGCTGAATAACAAAGCTGAATATTATACAGCCAGTACTCCAGTCTTAAGTGTCACATGATCATTCAGAAATCTAATATGCTTATTTGGGGCTCAAGAAACATTTCTTATTATTATCACCAGGGGCGTAGCACAAGATCCTGGGCCCTATGCATAGGCAGTCCTGATGGGCCCCCATGTTCCTCAAATTGAGGGCCATGTGTTTCACAATGTTACGATCTGCTTCTACTAAATCTGACATAAATATGATGTTGACATGATGATATATATATATATATATATATACAGCGATGAGCTACCAAGCTACCTATGACACCGATTAGCCTATTATTGCTAATTTTATATATAGCCTATACATTTAAAATTAAACATGTTTCAAATTAGGCTATTATAATGCTGTGTTGTATGCAAACAGCATTGTTAGTGTACAGTTTATTTATAGCCTTTACCTCAGATTACATGTATAAGCAAATTATCATCTGAAAGTGTATGTTCTGCTCTTTCAATGTGTTGTCTCAGTTCTTTTTTAGCACTAACGATCCTGGAGATATTCAAGCAGTTTGGCACTATAGATTTCGTGTTCTAGTTAGTGCTCACCTTTCTTTAAAAAGAAGTCAGTTACCAATTGTTTCCCCTCATTTTGTTTTCATTCCTTCTCCTGTCTTTCCTTTCTTTTTTGGTGGCCTGATTTGGCTTTATTTGAGAAATACATTTCTACAGCAGAAGTTTGCGCTCCACCAGATGCTCAACTAACTAACATAATCAAAATGCGTGCAAATGGACTAAACCATTTGGTACATTAGCAAGGGATGGGACCGTGACACCTTAGATAGTCTTGTTTTTCGTATACAAAATGTATTCAGTCAATCAACCAGTTAAAGGTGCAGTGTGTGATTTTTAGCGACATCTAGCGGTTCGGTTGTGAGTTGCACTGAGGGCTCAGCCCACTGCTCACCCCTCCCTTTCGAAGAAGCTACGGTGGCTAAAACTGGACAAACATATCGTCGTCTGAGAGAGCAGAGAATAGCCAGAGTAAGCCAAGAGTGTGTAACATTCTCACTGTTTCTGTACCACAGTCCATTATAAACCACATCATGGATAAAGTTTACAAAGCCATAGTCAGGTGAGGGCAAGGGTCTTAATATATAATATAATAATAGTAATCAGCTGATTGTCTCACAAACGTAACCAGCAAATTTCCCCCACATAGCAAACCCATAATACAGCGAGGGAGAAGAACCACATGAAACTATGAAACTATATATTTTTTCTAACAGGGTAGTAAAAGTTTAGCTGGCTAAATATGAGCTGTTACTGTGGCTGAGGCTGAGCTGGTTAAAGCGTAAAGCCTTGTTTAAACTCGACGCGTCCGCATGAGCCCAAAGGTGCGCGCGGCAAAAATGGCATGATTGTAACAGCGTGATTGCATCCAGGCCTCCGCATCCCCTAGACACCATTTACTACACACAATAGGCTTTTTTCTCTGATTTTGAAAACTCTTCGCGATCGACTTAAAATGCTTCCAAGATCGACTTGTCGACCGCGATCGACGAGTTGGTGATTCTTGTAACATACTGTTTTACGGTCAATGACAAGAGTACTAATCAGCTGTCTCACGAACGTAACCAGGACATTTATCCCCACATAGCAAAGCCATAACACAGCGAGGGAGAAGAACTAAGTTACATGAAACAATCCAACTACATATTTTACACCACTGACAAGGGAAAACTCACTACTCACGGTGTTTATGGCTAGCTTCTAGCTTTCTGCTGCTTCTCTTTCAAGGTAGTGAGGAAACGCGCTCTGTAGCGCTGTTTGTTCGCTGTCGGCTACGGTAGAAACATGACGTAACAATATGTCGACCTTCATAGAAGGGGATTCCCGCGGTTATGTAGATATAAATGTCTCATTCTAAAGTAATAAAAACATTACGGTTTATTAAGTAAGTTCTTTATACACCACTGAAAACATAGTTATCGATCTTATATTGCATTTCTGTTAATAGATCCTCAAAATTTTTACACATTGCACCTTTAATCAGCCAATACACTAACTTTACATTTCATCTGACATTCATTAGGAAATTTAATTAGGAAATGAAAATATCCAGGTAAAATAAATGATATTCCAGACGTTTGCTTTATAAATATATAAAGGTAAACACTTGAAAAACACTTTTTGTTTTCTTTGTTGAGTCTCTCAGAAGGTTATAGGCCTCTTTGGTTCTATCCAAGTACACACTCTTCTACAAATGTTTGGACATACAGAACAGAAATACAGAACGGACATTTTTAATCCTTCTTCAGTAAACATATGAAAGAGTGTGTGTTTGCCTACATGTGCCAGAGTTATGACTTTTCAACTGGGGGCCGCTGACAAGCTTTGCTGATTTCCACATAAATACTTCATAATAGTTGGAGTGGTTTACCATATTCATGAAGCATGAATTACTTTAGTGGATCTCTGCGCCTTATTTCTCCAGAGGGTCTCATTAGAGTAAACAGATATGAGTAAAAGGTTTATGTGAATGCTGTACGAGTATACACTTACATCCCACTTTACATAGCAAAAGCTAAACACATTGCATCCAGGTATCAATGCAGGTGAAATCAAGCTATGATATCATGACATGTGTGGCTAATCAAAACAGCTAACAGTTAACTTTTCAATAAATACCTATTTTCTCTTCTATATTTTTTCATATTCTGTGCAACAACAGGGAATTTTTTTTTTATAAGGCTTCATAAAAATTTAATTTATCTACCTATGAAACAAATTTTTTTTTTTCCTGATGGCAAGAGCGAGGCCACACAGGCATTAAAATAATATTAACCACTAAAATCATAGCCTAGCTTTCATGATCTAATCATATTCTTATCAAAAAAATCAAGCCCTACATTATATACGGCTGAAAATTGTTTTACCAGAGTTATTTTAGTATTATTTATTAGCCATATTATTTATATACTATTTATCATTATTTTGAATTAGCTTTATTTTATTATATTTTACATTCACAGGTTTATTTTTAATTTTAGTTTAGGTTTTATTTTTGTCATTTATATATATATATATATATATATATATATATATAGCTTATATCTATTTAGCTTTATTTTTTTATTATTTAATTAATTTTCAGTAATTTTAGTACATCAAGTTAGTATATCAACTATATATTTAGTATATCAACCACACACAACCACTCAACAGTTTTAGTTGAGAAAAACAACACTGCTTTCCTCAAAAATATGTCACATTATGGCACAATGATTGCTGTCATTTTGGTCTGAAGCATTCCCTCGTTTTAACAGAAGTCTAAAGATGAAAAACACACAAAGAAATGACATAACTGATCAATAACGTCATGTTAAGAGAAACTCAAAACGAGCTGATCCGAACTGAAAGTGAAATTGGCTTGGGTCAAAAGTGGTGGGTCATTTGATATTTACTTATCCGCTCTCAAACATCTTAGCATGTTCTCTCAGGGCCACAGCATATGTGTACATGAGTGTGTGTGTTGGGTAATTAACCTCCTTTCAGTCATTTGGGTTCAATTCTGCAACACTGGGTGCTGTTTGTTGTCTCCTTGGCAACAATGACTGTACAAACTTAATAAATATGTTTGAAAAGATGTGGGGAGCGTAAGAGAGAGAACGCTTAAACATGAAATCAATATTCTGCTTGGCAGAGGAGTTTACCCACACCACTGTTTATAGCGGCGGAGGGGTCACAAGGACACCCACTCACACATCTATCATGGAGGCTGGAGCCAGATGAGGAGAGAAGGGAAGAGAGATAGAGAGTGTTCAGAGGAGGTGAACAAGTTCAGAAGTGGGTGAGGATGAGGAGGATTGTGTTAAACAGGAGCTCATATACTCCCTGTGCAGCTGCTCTTGTCAATGTTAGCAGGAGCTGTCTCCGACTGGATGAGCTGAACTAAATTGGGATTTTTATGATGACATGATAATACAGAAATGAGAACATTACCACTATGGCCTAAGGGGGTCTATAATACCTGGGACCTATCTGTTAGCATGCCCATTCATCTCAATGCCAGCTGGTCAGCTGACGCTGGACCCCCAGGAAGTGTCTGATTTCAAATCTGACATTTTTGTTCATGGGAAGTTTTTATAGCCATTCACCTAAATCTTAAATAGGCCGTGACTAATTCTGGAGTTGTGGGAAAATGACATCATGACAGTAATACAAAAAAAAAAAACATATGATACAAAGCTGTAACAATGTTATACTGTCTATTTAATTTGATATACTCTAATATATATATATATACTGTGTAAATATGGATATACCATATTTACACAGACTATTAAGACATTTGAACTTACAAAAAACAAAACAATTCCATAGTCGACTTTTTAAATAGAATAGTCTTAAATCTATGGAAGCCCATTTCCAACACATAAGAAAGAAAACTGGCTTTGTTAAATCAAAATTATGACGAAATTAAGTCGAAATCATATATTATTTTATTATGTCATATTGATGTCTTTATGTTATCATTTGGACTTTTTAAATAGGATTTACCAAAGCTTTTTCCCTATGTAGGAAATTGGGTTCCATAAAAGTCACTGAAATGTGTAAACACTTTCCTGTATATTTGAGAATAAGACATTGGATCAATCAATGACATGAGTTTGGGGCGGGACTATTTTTTTGGCTGACCAATGGCAGATGGGGGATATTTTTTTGTTACATTTTATTTAGGCAAACCTTTTATCATTATTCTTGCAATTCTGTCTGGTGACACTAGGGGCATAAAAATTACACACTTCACCTTTGGAGCAAATAAAGATAAATCTTATAAATATTGTTTAAATAAATAGCTTAACACCTAATGTTCCTCCCTGGTGTGGATTATTCCTCAGTCCTCATGGTCATTGTCGGCTGCTCTCTATTTTAAAGCCAGATCATACAGTGCTGGGCAATGTCAAGCAGACGTCGGAGGGGTGGGAGGTTGACGTTAATCATTGTGAGATTGCTGGGTAGATAGCGTAGTGACTAATTTCTGTCTTTGCTGGGAGAGTGATTAATGTTGGGTGCTCAGGTTGTAGGAGATAAGCTTCAGCCTTCTGTGAGGCTGCCAGGGAGGATAAAACAGACCACACTTATCAAGGGCATGATGGGAAAGTTAGGGGGGCTCTAGAGAGTTGTGATGCATATGGTCATCAGCAGATATGATCAGCCAGTCAGTGGAGTAATCCATTAAGCCTAACTCAAACTATAGACGCCCTGCCACTGGAAAATGAGGAACAATAGAGTGTCATGTTGAATGATTCACAGGAAATTCAATTGTATAAAGCACAGGCTCTATAGATTCATGTTTACACATTTGCTCAGTGTCTGATAGTGTTGAGACTGACATGATCTTTTTTGTACTTTTGCAAATGTTAACCCAGCGTAATTGTATACCCTGGGTTAACGTAACGGCCGTTTCACACCGCAAGCATGAGTGGCGCGTGAGCAGCACGTCAGCGCAACTACATCGTCACTAAAGCTGCAGACGCGCGCGAGTATTCACACTGGAAGCGTTTGTACAGCGTCACAACAGCGGCTCCCAGGTTACACATAAGGCTACATATAAGCAAGCATTTCTTTACAAGGACTTTTGAAAATTTTGTTTTTAGAATTTGGTGGTCATAAACACATTTGAAGTTTGTTCAAAGCCCAAACTGAATAATTAAAAACAAGTTTGATGGGTACATTTTCTATAAAATTTTCTTTTCTTTATGTTAGTCTTCATTACCTTTTCTGACATACTGCAATTCTTGTTAAAACACACTAGACATGCAAATTCTATTCGTTTTGGGCACTTTTTGTGTGAAATCATATTAATTGTGTCCATCAAAAGTGTGCTTTCACTTTAATTGAGCGTGAGCAGCGCAGTAAAAATAGACTCGAAGCCAAAACCCCCGCTTCACTGCTGCTCACGCGACACTCCTGCTTGAAGCTCACGCGCTGTTCCTGCTCGCGGTGTGAACGCAATCATTGATTAAAGGGTTAGTTCACCCAAAAATGAAAATTAAGTCATTAATTACTCACCCCCATGCTGTACCAACCCCGTAAGACCTTCGTTCATCTTCGGAACACAAATGAAGATATTTTTGATTAAATCTGAGAGGTGGATCACTGCTAGGCTGCCAGAGGGAATGAAACTTGACGGCCCAGAAAGTCATTAAAGAACATGTTTAAATATTCCATGTGCCTACAGTGGCTCAACTATAAGTTTATCAAGCGACGAGACTACTTTTTTTCCGAAAAAAACCCCATAAATAACGACTTTATTCGACTATTCCTTTTCTTCCTTGTGGGCCTGAGACGAGAGTTCAAGAGATTTCCACGACGCATGCGCGAGAACTGAGAAGAGGACGTTCTTCTTCTAATACTTCTTGTTCAGTTCTCGCGCATGCGTCGTGGAAATCTCTTGAACTCTCGTCTCAGGCCGAGACTTTCTGGGCCGTCAAGTTTCATTCCCTCTGGCAGCCTATGTAGCAGTGATCCACCTCTCAGATTTAATCAAAAATATCTTCATTTGTGTTCCGAAGATGAATGAAGGTCTTACGGGGTTGGTACAGCATGGGGGTGAGTAATTAATGACTTAATTTTCATTTTTGGGTGAACTAACCCTTTAACATGCACGCCGAAAAAAATACGCGCTGCTCACGCGCCGCTGACGCTTGCGGTGTGAAACGGCCGTAATCCTGGGTTATCTTGTACCATGTTTCACACTGTTTAATCTTTATCCAAGGCTAGTAATGAATGGTCAGGTTTCGAGTTTACCACTGTATATTTGTTAATGATGAGTTAACATTCTTAATTGCATATCTGAGGTCAGCAACACAATTTCATGGCAATGTGTAACATTTATGTTTTAGAGAATTGGTGACTAATTCACATGAATTCCCATCCCAGTGACAGGTCTACCTTCATGCTTATAGTTTGCCTGCATGTAATGCTTACAAATGTAAAATCACATTCTAGTAGTCTTTTTATTCTGTTCAGCTGGATGTGTCTCTCTTTAGCTCAAAACATTTCACCATCCAAGTGGCTTCATTAGGTGTGGCTTGTAAAACCATGTTCTCGTGTTCTCTTTAATCAGCTCTCATTCAATAAGGACCATCCCTTTAAGTTGTTCTTTTTGTCTCTCATCATATAATTACTTTAAACCGATGCCACACAACGCTTCACTTAGAAAGCTCTGCGCCAGCTACATACTGACATCTGATGGTTAAATAGGGTAAATTAATTTGTTTTGCTCTTAATTTTGTCTCTCTCTCTTTCTCTCACACACATTCACTATTTTTTGCTCCCACCATGCTTGGACAGAAGCTGAGCTGTCCAGAAGGAGGGGCAGCATCAGATTCCACCGCTGAATGTGTCTCAGAATGATGGGGAAAGGAAGGCACATGTGGTTTTGTGATGGGACTGTGGTGAGATTCTTCCTTTCCCATGTCATGAGGCTTAACAGTGAGCCAGTTTTGACAGATCTCCTGCTGCAACGGTAAACAGTTTTACCCAACCGCAGCTCTCAGCTCAAGATGGGCCAGCACAAGAAGCTCATCACAGCCATCTGTACTGCATTCAAAAAGACAAGTGTTGCAAAACTAATTGTTTTGCAGACAGCAAACATGGGAGAAGTTTAAGTTAGCATGGTGCGTTGTCCTCTGATTGCGGTTTATCTAGACATGTCTGTGTACCCCAGATTTTTGGTTTGAATAAATCACTGCAATTGCATATACATATATCAGTTGCACAGGCACAAATCACATGCAGAAGCTGTGCAATGTTTTGGCATAATTTAATTTTACTGTAAGGGATGACACACTGTCAACAAGGCAATAGCAACATCACCAAAAGTTTTGTGTTCCCGAGCTTCAGACACAAACGATAAAGTCCAACCCTCACCTGCGCCATGCGTCGTTATTGGCTAGGGTGACACACCCTCTGGCCAAAGGTATATATAAAGAAACATTTTAAAAAGTCCATATGACTTTTGCATTATATTCGCCCTCTGAAGTCATTTGATTGCTTTGTGTGAATACCAGAACAAAGGTTGACTCAAAATATTTTTCTCCTCCAACTTTGGCTGGTTCTGGGCACATGTCAGTATGTTTGTTTATTTTGTTAATTTGTGCAGAGGTAAAACACCAGACAGGAATTTTGGGACTTAAGTTGCCAGACAAACATCAAATTAATGACAATTAAGTAGGCTCAAGCTGTCTGTCTTGTGTGTCTGTCAAACTCTGAATCTTCTAATTAGACTCAGCATGCTCCCATCACTCGCATGGAAGACTGTAACTATGCTACTGACTGCACACCCAATTATTTTAATCCTCGGCCCACTCCTCCTGAGCGACTGCTCTGAGGGTCTATGAGAACAGATAACACAGCTAAAGACACCCGCAGAAGCCAGCTCAGCAGCCACGTGGCCCAGCCTCTGCCTCACTGCCCCGGGGCATCTGTTATGCTGGCCCCGACTCCAGGCTCTGGGAGAGGTGCCTAAAATAAGATGTCAAGGGATTGTAGAGGCGGTTGTCAGTATTCTCAGAGACTGTATACCAGTGGCGAAGACTTGGTGGATTAGATGAGGCTATCTTATATTTATCAAACTAAACATAATGGACAGTTGTCAGTGACACTGGGTGTGGTCTGTAGAAACATGAGGTAATGTGACACCTTTGGGAACTTCCTGCAGGGAGAGTGAGGAACATTCACTTTCACAGTTTTGTTGACGTGTTGACAATTGATGTCAATCAGGAATGACATTAATGATAGTAGCCAGTCTAATGATTTACTCACTGAGAAATACTGTAGTATTCAGTATGCTCAGTATGTCATCAGTCATCCACAGAGTTTTTGTTGCCACCACTTTCAATTATTATGTAATACGACACACCTTATATCACTGTATAGAGAGCTGTCTTATCCACAGTGCACATCTCTATAGACCCAAGTCAAACAAACCCTATAAAACCCAGCTCTAGCCTCATGCTGAATGAAGCCCTGAGGCAGTGGAATAAGATACTGCATAGCTTCATTAACAGCTCAAACACTTTTACTTCGCTACTAATTCTTATATGTGAGGTGCTATTGCAGTCAGAGTTGGGGAAAATTCAGAATTAAATTCAATTACATATAATTAATGAGTTGGAATTTGAATTTAATTGGCCACAAGTATACAAGAATGCATTAAATTGATCACAAGTGACAGTAAATACATGTATAATGTTACAAAGATTTCTATTTTAAATAAATGGTCTTTTGAATTCTCTATTCATCATAGTATCTTGAAAAAATCTATCACAGTAGTTTAGTCTTAATGCATGTCAATAATTGTCTGTTTTTATTTCACCTAAGGAATTTTAGGATTAACATATGAAACAAAGTTACTTAAATGAGAAATTCCATGAAGTCTCCTGAGCAATGAAACAATACATTTTACACTGGGACAGTATGGGCTATGTTTAAGTCTGCTGAGACAAGATAATCACTGTCTGGTGGGTCAGTTCTCGCAAAATATGTGGAGGTTGACCAAGATGAACTTAGTCCAAGGTGAAGACTAGCTCTTTGGTGAGCTATTTAGAGCAGGTAAACCAACAACAACATAGATTGAATAGGTTCATAGTGAAGAACGCAAAAACGTTTTTTATTACACACTACACACTTATTACACACTACAACTCCCCCGACCAAGACTAAACTCTCACACTGTTGTCACATACATCTTGTTTTATTGAGACAGTTATTTTCAAAACACCAGCTTCTGACGTATACCTCAAGGATGCAGGCAATTATGTGAAGTGAAATGAGAGATCATGAGCAATAAATTGCAACTCCCGCTCTCAGCGCCTCAACTCTCAGAGCAGAGTGTGTTTTAGAGTCCTACTACCGTATGCTTTCTGAGTGGAATTAAACATTAAAGAACGAATGAGATTAACAGACACGCATTTCATTATCCAGCTCTGAGTGTGAACAAAAGAAAAGTAAGAGCGGAGAAACAAAACTATTTCAAGTTAGTGCTTCCAAGGGAGGGAGCGAGAGAGAAAGTACTAACCCGACAGCAGTGGATACGGGACACATTAGCGAACTCTTTTTGCCAATACACAAAGCTCACACTTAATTGATTACCTAATATTCTGTAATTGATTGTGAGTCTTGGAAATCAAATGGCTATAAAGCAGAACGTGTGTAGACAGGGTATTCAGATTAAGGAGAGGCAGGACAGGCATCTGCCCTGAATAAGGATGACTCTATCTTGATTGCTTTTGAGGTCGCAAATTATATTCGAGGAATCTGGAAATTCTCACAGCATTGTTGCGATGAGATTACCTCTGTCCATGGATACACTGTTAGATGCAGATATGATAGAATTTATGCCAATATAAAGCTGACGGGGGAGTCCAAGTGGAGTTGAGTTCCACGTGAGTTGGGATTGAGTTGTTCCTCAATCAATTCATCATTTAAAGTAATAGGTCCATTAATCAAGCATTTCTCTATATGTGTTCACACCAAGAGTTACTTTCATGGGAGGTGAGATGGAGGAGACACAGAGAAAAAGGATGGGGAAAAACATCGGCAAAGAGCCTAAATCATCCGGTCCCCAACAAAATCCAACTACTTGATGTTACAGATGAGGGATAAAAAAGGATTATGCGCTCGCTGATTAGATCTCAGTCACTTTGTTCTTTCAGATAACACATTAGTATTATTATCAGAGACATCTTTTCATTGCTGATGGAATAAAAGTGAAAAAGGAGAAAGAAAGAAAAAACACCGGGTGACATTGAAAGCTGTGACATGCTCTTAAATCGTGCCCCACCCATCCCCCTTCATTCTGACTATGACGGCTTGTTGTAAATATTTTAGCGTGCTAAAGTTATCACAGCAGAATAAGCCATTAATCACATACAGGCTTGTTTGCTTGGAGACCCTTTCTTTCTGGCCTATAATCCACAGTCTGAATGAGTTCTCAAAGGAGCTTCTGTGAAGTTGTTTTCAATTACAAAGCCATTTAAGTGGCTGAAAATGAGGACCAAGCTGAATCTTACCCTGTTTTCTTTACAAATTAAACATGCTCTAATCCTCTCAGCTATTTGCCTTTGCCCTTGGATTTAACTTGTAGAAATTTCAAAAAAGAACACTTTAATACTTTCCTGTCATTCTCAAAGCAGAAGAAAGTTGTTCGCTTGGCACGTCCTCTCCGTCTGCTGCCCTATTTTCCACCGTCGCACCTTTTTAACTTTTTTTTTTTTTTTAAAGGAGCAGTCACAGCCAAAAGGTGGGGGGCTCTGGGTATAATGATATCAAAGCTAGCACAGAAAATGACTCCATTGAAGTGAAGCCTGATTTGGGTGAATCTGAGGTCAGGCCCTGGGCCCTGTCAAATGCAGACGGCACTTGATGCTATCAGTGTCACTCAATAATTCCTGAGGGAGGGCTGACCCTATATATCTTCTCCCACACTGTCTCAGCCTGATTTTCACCTCTCATCGGACCCCTAACAGCCAGGCAGGACACACGCCTTGCGGTGAAATCTTTGAATTATCCAGAGGTCACCAGTAGTCAAACTGCAAAAAGTGAAAAGGAAGATCAGGACATTCTCACTGCTACTACTACTACTAGGAGACAATTGCAACAATGTAGTTAAAGTGATTACACATATTCAGCAGATGCTCACTAAAGTTGTATATCTGCTGGAGAAAAGGAGTATGATAATTTCAAATAAATGATAAACGTTAAAAGTTAAATCTCTTTTTCCATTTAAAAAATACTTGGAAATGTATCATACAATTGAAATGTGTAATCTCACATACATACAGATAAAAGAATAAGTACCATAAAGGTGAAACCTATTCAGTAATATTATTACTCTGAAGTTATTCTTATTTGAGATTCAGTGGATTAATGTAATTAACTACTGTATTAAAATTAACCTGTTACATGTGCAAATTTAACACTCTTATTTATTTTATTAAATGATATTTAATGGTCTAGTCTTACTTATTAAAAGTCTATTATGGTATTACGTTACACTTACATATAAAAGTTAAAAAGATGGCAGCTAGAAAGCATAAAAAATATAAAGAAAATTCCCTTATTGTGCAAAGATGTGTTTTGGAGAGACATACTGTATGTGTTCTATGTAATTTTGTTTGTGCAAATATGTAAACCTACATGCTTCAGTGCTCTTGTTGATAGTGTATTTGAAATGGAGCAGAGAAAATAATACAAATGCAAACAATATGAATGGCTCATTACATTTGAGTATATTTTAAAGACATGTTTAGACCCTTGCAGTTATTTTACACTGTAACACCTATTACTGTTACTACTTTTTTGCCTACACATAAAAACCTTGCTGTTTGTGGACACCAAACACAAGAACTTTCCTTAAAACTTGATCAGGAAAGCCAAAAGAGCTGCTTTCACAATACTAGTACATATAATTACACATGGTGATAAGGTTGTGTAAAATCAGAATAAAGCTCACATTAACTGCATGGCTATTATTTCAGCTCTCAAAGGGAAAATAAAGCCACTGGCTGTATGGATGCCATTTTGAGGCTCATTTTAACGCTTGATTAAAAGCTTTTTAAAGCCCACACTCCTTCAAAAAATCTCAACCAGTTGTGAACGCAAAAGAACAAGACGTGAATGCCATTACCTGTGATTTATTTGTGTGAATTGTACACTCAGGGTTGACGCAGGCAGATAATTTCTGTTCTGTTCAGGGAGAAAATATATTGCCGTGTGAACAGCTTTTCCAGTATGCTCAGTATATCTCAACACAATGCAATTCATGAGCTTAAACATAAACTTGCTCTTCATTTCATTTATGGTTTCTTTACTAACCCTGTCATCACCTCCCTTCTGAACTCTCCAGGAAGAAAACCACGTCCTCTTTGACTTCCAATACCCCCAGTCATGGACTCAGAGCTTCTTTATCCCTCTTCAGAGGGGGCTGAACATATATTTACTGTGAGCAGGTGAGAATGGAGGGTTTGTTGTAGACAGAGGAGCTGAGAGAGCAGCAAGAGTTGATGGCTTTTTCCCCCTCTCTATCCCATCTGCCCAGCAGGCTCCCGGCTGCCGTGATCTCAGCTCCATTCCCCGTCAACATTCCTCCCCAGGCCACAGCCGACATAATCAGATCCACCGCACCCATCTCCCATCTTTACATGTTAATATGTATCCTGACCAGAGGGTCTGTGTCAAATGGGAGGAAATGATGGCTTGCAAGGGGGCAGGAGGAGAAACAATACAGTACACCTGCAATAGATTCAGCACCTGGTGGACACATGGAGGGGTTTTCATTGCCTGCTTAAAACAAACATTTATTGGGGACATTAAATCAATGTCCATGTGGCCATATGGATGGAGTTTGTGAAGGGAGTTTCAACCTTTATTGGTCTGTAAGACATATTTAGTGACAAATTCTTGCAATACCCACATATCCAATCTAAAGTCACGGGTGGCTGCAGGAAGGCAGACGGTGACGAGGATATAATTAAACAGGTCAGTAGAACATGTAGCAACACACACTAAATATAACTGAGATCGGAGCAAGGCTGACTGAACAGATGGAACTTAAATACAAACACAGATGACACTGATGAACAGAACACTGGTGATACAGATGATGATGAACTAAACACAGGTGATACAGATGAACTGATAATGACAGAGGACGACACATGACGTGATGACAGGCAGACAAGTCCAATGAAAAAAAAAACTAAACAGAACACAACTGTGACATAACGCCCCTCCCCGCAAGGCGCGTCCTCCCGCCGTAACGAGAGATGAAGATGGGAAGTTGGAGAGGTGGGGGTTTGGGAGGAGGAAGAGGAACAGGCGAAGGGCTGGCAACAGGAATGGGCGAAGGGCCGGAGAAGGCAGGCAGAGTATCTGGAGAAGAAGGGCTAGGTTGAGAGGTGATAAGTCCAGAGGGAAGGATGAAGACCCATGGTGGAGCCAATGGAGGGAGGAGCCATGGAGGCTGAAAGGCAGGAGGTTTTTGGGGCGTTGACGGACAGAGGCGGAACCGATGGGGGAGGATGGCTCGGGCGACTGAGATGTAGACGGGGACACAGAAGGACGCGATGGAGACAGAGGGACTGAGGACCAAAGATGAGAAGAAGGGAGCGAGGAGTCTAATAAAGCAGGGGGGACGAAGGGACGGGCGTAGCCACCCAAAGGTGAGGGTAGGTCGACGAGCGACCAAGGCGGATCCGGGGGAACGAGGGAGCCTGGTGGAACTGTTGACCTGATGGACCACGGCGGAGATGGCGGTAGGAGCCAAGGGTGAGCCAGTGGACTGATGGGCCGATGTGGAATCCTGGACGCGGTGGCTGAAGTTGGATCCTAGGGATCCACTGTTCAAGATTGTGCTGAGGACTGGGAGCCCCTCAGCGAGCCCACCATTCCACTGGCGTGTAAAGGGTGAGTGATGGGGCTGACAGAAGCAGAGGAGATGAGGATGACGGCTGGATGACGAGAGGCAGCGGGAGAGGGATGTTGGGTGGGAATTCAGGAACAGACTCAGGAACAGACTCAGGGACAGGTCTTGGAATAGGAACAGATCGAGGAACAGGAACATGTCTTAGGACAGACTCTGACGTGGCGACGACCATCCTGGCTAAAGGCTCAGGCAGTCTTTTGAGGCTGTTCGAACACAATCGACCACATACGAGTTCATACTATGAAAGTGATCCGGTTAAATGTGTTTTCGACTACCTCTGGAAGTGGTTGAATGTGAACAAGCTAAAAATGTTTTACACCCCGTTTCACTTGTATTTAGTGTCATCCACTTGTGATCTGATCGACCAAAACACATCTAAATACCTGGTGAAAACGGCCTAAGATACAGTTGATAGAAATCCCATCTACATCATGCCGACCCCATCCATGTAAGGTCTGAGAAGCTCTGAGTTAGAGAGATGTGGCTTATATTAACAGTAATGCAGAGGGATATGACCTTCAGGTATACCTTCAGGACAGACTAATATTTCACCTAATTAGTCAAATTGTCATTCTCATCATCAAGTGGAACTGCAGGATCCTTTTAGCGAAGGAGAGGCTTGATATTATGAATTGTGATTTTGTCTTGAGTCTTTATGGTGAATTTAGATATAGACACTTCCTTCTGCCTTTCACTCCTTAAAGAACCATTACACAGCAAGAAGCTTCCTTTCATTTAGGAAACGGTAGCCATTATCTTGTATTTTAACTTAATCAATCCTTCACCCTCCTCACTATTCAGAGAATCATTTAAATTCCTATTAGCTTTTACTGCCATTTGAAAGATATGAGCTTGTCAGAAACTAGAACAACGAACACATTTTATGAGCTCTTAATCTGGCTAAATGAACCCCAGAAATGAAAGATTTCAGTAGAGTTTGCAGATGGGTACTTGATGAATTTTTCATTCCTTTGTATGGAGACACATCATCCCCGATATAAAGTGCAGTCAGGATGATGGCACCAGGTGGAACAGGAATAAACGGAAATCTCATATTGACTTCATGAAAGCTTTTTAAGAAGCACTACAAAGGTGACCTTTTACCAGAGGTCAAAAACTACTTGTACTCCACTCCACTAAAAAAAAAAACTAAAAACAATTTTTTTTTCCTCCATTCTAGCTTAGTCAGTTACATTACAGAAAGGAAAAATTAACTTTCTCTATCAGTGCTAGTCATTTCTGAAAGACACTCAACACTGTTGCAGAGACTCTCAGTCTGATAATGGTCTGTTAATGGAGTGTCTTATCTAAAATTTGTGTAGCTCTGAGGCATCTACGAGGGGCCTATATGGTTTTCCTGGAGTAATTTTACAGTGAAAATGCCTCCACACATTTTGTGGTGGATGAAGCACACATGTAGTATCACGTGTACAGATGGCCTAATTAAATATTATTCCACTAAAATTATTAGAACTGTTTTTAAATTTTAAAATGTAAAAGTACAAAAGTAGTTCTTTTTTTATGTAGTTAAGCATCAAAAGCAAAACTACTTATCAGTGGATCATATTTATATTTTATTTAATTTTTTTTGCCTCTGTCTTGCTGCTCAAAATATTCATTTAATGAGAAAGAGGTCTAATACACATTCTTATGAAATAAAGAAAGATTATTAGATGTTAATGTTTGCAAATAAGAAAATATTTAATTAATTAACAAAAGTTCCCATACTCTATTAAAAGTTAAAACCTTTAATATCAATTTAAAGGCATATATCACACAAAAATGTGGAGAAAAGTGGTTTTCTCTCTGTTGATCTTTTGAAGAATTTTTGGAAACCAAAACTTTTTGATTAATAACATTCTTCAAAATATGTTATTTTATGTTCCACAGAGGAAAGAAAGTCATACAGGTTTGAAATGACTTGAGGTTGAGTGAACAATGACAAAATGTTATTTTTTTGTGTAGACTATCCCTTAAAGTTATTGATAATTTAAGTGTGAGCGCAAACATGTGAACATGACAAGAACAAAATATGCCATGATATTGTATTAAATTTTTTTAAATGTTTTTGATTATTAGTCAAATACTCTGCACACTCAAACTCTGAGGATTATATTACTAATAGTTTTGCTTCATTTTAGTCAAACATGGCCAGCTCAGAGAGTTGTTTTGGAGAGGTACTCCGACTGAATTATTCAGTCAGTTGATGGCTCGAGAACAGCTGCAAATGGATCAGTCCAATTTTAGAATTAAGAATTGCATTTTGAAAACAAGGTGTTGAAATCTTCTGTTCAAAAATAATAAGGAATGTGAATGTGGATGGTCCTTGGGGGAGCTTCGAAGAGTATGTGGAGTGGGTGCTGTTGCAGTGTGGCTCACCTTTCACTGTAGTGTCTACCCCAGAGGTCTTCATCCCTGTTCCTGCGGACCCACTGTCCTGCAGAGTTTAGCTCCAACCATAACCAAACATACCTGAAGCAGCTAATCAAGCTCTTCAGGATCATTTGAAAATACATTGGCAAGTGTACAATATGTAACCCGGTTAAAAAAGCATGAGATGATAAGTGATGCTTGTTGGCCTATCGTTCAATAATTATAATATATAAATAGTGTGATTAAAAAGGTTGAAATTCCCTCTCCCTCCTCTTATGCCAAAGCCTCAGTCTCCCTTCAGTGGTTCCGCTCTGCTGTACGGATCTGCCTGCGGCTACCCAGTCATCAGCTCCTCCTTGGCATGTGGATCCCATTGCTCCATCTCAAGCGTTCAAGCCCCGGACCCCACCTCGGCCCTCTGACCCATCAGCTCCATCTTGGCTCAACAATCCCTCTGCTCCACCATGGACTGTCATCCCTCAGCTGAGCTCCCTTATCCCTCTGGCTCCACCAGTGTCGCTCTGGCTCTGCCTTGGACTTCTGAGTCAGCAGGTGCACCTCGACCCTCCACCCGTCTGGCTCAGCCAGGCCAATCTTTCTCTCCTGTTCCTCCATTGTCCTCACTCACAACATCTCCACCCCGTTCTGCCAAACCTACGCCTCCACCTCGGTCACGTTTGACAGCAGCTTCACCGTGGCCCTCCATGCCTTAAGTGTCACATTGGGTCTTCGGCTATGCCTGGGTCTGGTTGCGCAGGCCTCTCCACCAAGGCTCCACCATGGCACCTCTCTCCATCAGCTAGATTGTGGACCTTCATGTCTCTGCTCTGGGTCATCCTCCTGCTTCTCCCATCTCTGCTCTGGTTCCACCTGTCTCCACCTTAGCTCATTCCACCTTTATCTCCTCCCTGGTCATCATCCTTAGTGTCTTCCACTGCTTGCTCATCATCCTCTATGATTTGCAGTACGAGGACGGGTGGGGTTCTTTTTTAGTTTCTAGTCTTAGTTATCATTGTCTATATTTGCCTGTGTTCGAGTCATTCATTAGTTGCCATGTTTTTTTAATAAGTTCCCTTTCAAGGGAACTCGAGCTGCGTCAAGCTGTGGGAACGCCTCTGCGTGTGTGCGTCATGAAGCACGTATGGAATCAGTCCAATGGAGGGACGGAACGTCATAGGCGGGTGACGTCATCGACCTGGAAACTATAAAGCACCCCCAAAACACAAGCGCGACAGCTTCTTTGCCTTCAGTAAGCGCTATATGTGGATCTGGCTCAAGTGTTTTTGTCTGTCACTAAGCAGGAGTTTCATTATTTCAAAAAACTATATATATATAGATATTATATTGAGAGACAATGGCGAGCGAACAACAATTTAAGAAGTGTGTTCCTCCCTGCTCGCGCTATTTAACGAGCGGGGATACACACAGCTTATGTGTTGTTTGTTTGGGAGTGCAGCATGCCCAGTCAGCTCTCGAGGGGGCTGATTGTGAGCATTGCGAGCGTTTGCCTTATAGAACGCTCCGCTCCCGCCGATCACTCTTTGGGGAGAGTGGTTCGGTTCGCGATCCCCGCGGATCGGGTCCCGCTTATGCCGAGGCTGAGCGGCGACGTCATTCGTGGGGATCGCAGATGGATCTAACAGCGGGGCATGAGACGGGCTCTGCCCTATCTCAGCCCTTACATTGTTAGATCCAGTGCCTCAGTCTTGGGTTCGGAAGCACGCTCTGCTGTTTCTTCCCCCCGAACTGAGGCCCCAGTACTGCAACTATCCAGTTCTGAGGATCTGGATGTTGTTAGTCTGGATGCGGGAGATGTCGATGATTCGCCATCTCGCTCTCCCGAAAGTGAGGAGCTTATGGAGGTGCTCACTCGTGCTGTTTCTAAATTAAGCATCGAGTGGCCAGCTGTTAGGCAGGAATCTAGAGAAAAATCTAAATTAGATGAAAGATTTTTGCCTTCCCGTTCTCAACCTCCACGCCGGTGCTTGCCCTTCTTCCCTGATCTCCACACAGAGGTTTCGAGATTTTTCGTGTTTTTAGCCCTCAAACTTCCACTTATTCAAACATTGTGGGGGCTAAATCCCATGGTTATGGGGCGGTGCCCAAAGCAGAAGAGGCGCTTGCTAGTCATCTTTCTGCTGAAGCTGCATCTTCTTTTAAAGCACCACTTTTACCCTCTAAGCCTCTTAGAAGTACGTCAGCTTTAGTGGGTAAGGCGTATTCGGCGGCCGGTCAAGCCTCGGCGAGCCTGCACACGATGTCCATCTTGCAGGCATACCAGGCTAACTTATTAAAGGATGTGAGTGACACTCAAGAGGTCAGCACTGACGTAGTTCGCGAACTGCGTCAGGCTGCAGATTTATCTCTGCTCGCCACCAAGGAGTCGGCCAAGCTAATGGGCCGTACTATGGCAGCCCTGGTGGCCGCAGAGAGGCATCTATGGTTAAATCTCTCTGGTATGAAAGAAAAAGACAAAGCTTTTCTTTTGGACGCTCCGCTCTCTCCTCATGGTCTTTTTGGTGATTCTGTAAATACTGTAATAGATAGATTTCAGGAAGAGAAGAAACAGTCGGCAGCGTTTCAGAAATTTATGCCTCTTAAAATTCATGTCCCCGGTACTGCTGGGCGGGAGCAGTCCAGGCCGTCAGTCAGCTCCTCACATAGGGCGCAACAGAAGCAGAGTGTCGCGTCTCGCGCTCCCCCTTCCAAACAGTGGGACCAGACGCGGCACTCTCAGCCGAAGTCTTCTGGCAAAACTGATCTGAGGACAGTTATTATGGCTAAGAAGGCTTCGGCAAAGAGGAAGTCCTGACGCCACTGGCGTCAGGATGCTGAGGGTGGTCCCTGCCGTGGGAGAGAGGTGTTCACCGCATTACACGGTGCCCGCTCTTCTTCGGTGCCCTCAGGGGCCCGTTCTGCCAACCCCGCCTTCATGCCGGGGCACAGACGGTCCCAGCGAGCGCTTTTCCGAGGGACGCTCGCCCCCTCTGAGGAGGGTCTCAGAGCAGTTAAGCCAGTCGTTCCCTGCCGGTGCGCCGTTACAGGACGCTGTGTTTGCTGCTCAAGTTACACCAGAGGCGAGTCTCGAGAGACTGGTACCCTTAGTAGTATTTCTGGCAGATTGGAAAAGCCTTCCAAAAATATCTCAGTGGGTTCTGCACACAGTAAAAAAGGGTTATATATATAATTCAGGTGTCGTCCACCAAAATTCAGAGGGGTTCTGCCCACAGTGGTGGGCCCCGAGCAGGCTCTGGTAATGGAACAAGAGGTGAAAGCACTCCTTCAAAAGGGGGCTATAGAACGGGTTCCTCCTCCCAGGTTGGAGTCAGGTTTTTACAGTCGATATTTCATCATTCCAAAGAAGGATGGGGGGTTGCGTCCAATTTTAGATCTGCACCTGTTGAATCGCTCGGTAGGGAAGCTAAAATTCGAAATGCTCACTATCAAGCAGATCGTGTCACAAATCAGATCCGAGGACTGGTTTGTCACGATAGATCTGAAGGACGCGTACTTCCATATTTCCATCCTTCCACAACAAAGGAAGTTCCTGAGGTTCGCCTTCGGGGGCGAGGCATACCAGTACAAGGTTCCTCCATTTGGCCTAGCTTTATCTCCCCGCACTTTCACGAAATGCATGGATGCAGCTTTAGCGCCCTTGAGGTTTCAGGGCATTCGTATCCTCAATTACATCGACGATTGGTTGATTTTAGCTCAGACAGAGCAGATGGCGGTTCAGCATCGAGATGTTGTTCTCGCTGATATGAGAAAGTTGGGGTTGAGGCTGAACGCAAAGAAAAGTGTATTATCTCCTTCTCAGAAGACCACTTTTCTGGGTGTCGTTTGGGATTCGATCTCGATGCGGGCGCGACTTTCTCAGACCCGCATCGCTTCGATTCTTTCAGCTATGAAACAAGTAAAGCTAGGCCAGCTACTCACTGTAAAACAGTTTCAGAGACTGTTGGGTCTGATGGCAGCAGCGTCCAACGTTATACCTTGCGGCCTGTTGTACATGAGACCACTGCAGTGGTGGTTCCGGACCAAGGGATTCTCCCCGAGGGGAAATCCCCTCCGCACGATCAAAGTCACGCGGGGCTGCCTTCGTGCTCTGGTCATGTGGAAAGAAACCTGGTTCCTATCCAAAGAGCCTGTGTTGGGGGCTCTTTGTCGTTGCGTAACGCTAACGACGGATGCTTCCCTCACAGGGTTAGGGGGCGGTCATGAGTGGTCGTCCAGCCCAAGGTCTGTGGCAGGACCATCATCTATCATGGCATATAAATTGTCTAGAGATGTTGGCGGTGTTCCAAGCTTTGAAACACTTCCTAGAAGACCTCAGAGGTCATCATGTGTTAGTTCAGTCAGACAACATGTCGGTGGTCTCGTATATAAATCATCAGGGGGGCCTGCGGTCGCGTCCACTTTACAAGTTGGCCCGTCAGATCCTCCTGTGGTCCCAGGGGAAGTTACGGTCTCTGAGAGCTATGTATCTTCCTGGTTATTTGAATGTGGTAGCAGACTCCCTGTCGAGGCAGGGGCCGAGGCCGGGGGAATGGAGGCTCCACCCCGAGGTGGTGGAGCTCCTTTGGTTGAGTTTCGGTCGCGCCGAGGTGGACCTATTCGCTTCCAAGGAGACAACGCACTGTCATCTGTGGTTCTCCATCAGTCAGCCAGCCCCTCTGGGGTTGGACGCTCTGGTACAGCCGTGGCCGAGGTCACGTCTGTATGCTTTTCCCCCGGTTGCTCTGCTACCAGGAGTTCTGGAGAGGGTTCGCCGGGACGGGGTCAGCCTACTTCTAGTAGCCCCGTTCTGGCCGGCCCGAGTATGGTTTCTCGGACCTAATATCTCTTCTGGACGGCTCTCCCTTGGAGATTCCGATCAGGAGGGATCTACTCTCTCAGGAGGGCGGTACAATATTTCACCCCCGCCCAGAGTTGTGGAAACTGTGGGCTTGGCCTCTGAGGGGGCCCAGCTCATAGAATCTGGTCTCTCAACTGAGGTTGTTGAGACCATCCTTCATTCCAGAGCTCCGTCCACGAGGAAGTTATATGCCCTGAAGTGGAAACTTTTCACTTCTTGGTGTGCAGAACACCGGCAGGACCAAGTTAACGGCCCAGTGGGTGCAGTGCTGGAGTTTCTGCAGGAGCGTTTCTCTGCAGGGTTATCCCCCTCCACACTAAAGGTGTATGTGGCGGCACCAGCTGCTTTCCATGTCCCTTTCAGTGGAGTTTCTCTTGGGAGACACCCACTTATAACTCGCTTCCATCGTGGCACTTTGAGGCTGAGGCCTGCAGTTCGTACGAGGGTGCCGACTTGGGATTTGGCCATTGTACTAGAGGGCCTTTCTTTGGCCCCCTTTGAACCTATTGACGAAGTTTCTGAGAAATGTCTCACTTACAAAACTCTTTTTCTGCTTGCAATCTCCTCACTTAAGAGAATCGGAGATTTGCAGGCCCTGTCGGCTGTACCCCCGTGCCTGGAGTTTTCGCCTGGTATGGTTGAGGCTTTTCAATACCCTAGACCAGGTTATGTCCCTAAGGTCCCTACTAATGCTGTCAGACCTAAAGTGCTGCAGGCTTTCTATCCTCCTCCGTTTGTGTCATCAGATCAGGAGAAACTTGACTCGGCTGGTCAGCCTTCACCTTTGGCTGTACGAGCCCACTCTACTAGGAGTATGGCTGCTTCTAAAGCATTGTTGTCAGGAGTATCGCTAAGTGATGTTTGTGATGCGACTGGGTGGTCCTCACCGCACACATTTGTTAAGTTCTATCAATTGGACTTAAGTTCCACTCCTGGGGCGCAGGTGCTCTCGTCCTCTGTGCGCTAGTTCCCACATGACGGTCATTTGCTCCTATGGCGACGTCGGTATTGGCGTTCCCACAGCTTGACGCAGCTCGAGTTCCCTTGAAAGGGAACGTCTCGGTTACGTATGTAACCCTAGTTCCCTGATAGGGAACGAGACGCTGCGTCGTTTTGCCATACTCCCAGCATGCCCGTTAGCGCTTCCTTCTGGCCTATCAGAAGCTGTCGCACTTGTGTTTTGGGGGTGCTTTATAGTTTCCTGGTTGATGACGTCACCCTCCTATGACGTTCCGTCTCTCAATTGGACTGATTTCATACGTGCTTCATGACGCACACACGCAGAGGCGTTCTCACAGCTTGACACAGCGTCTCGTTCCCTATCAGGGAACTAGGGTTACATACGTAACCGAGAAGTTCTGTTCCCTGTAGTTGATGACCATTCTCCTGTGTATATTAGCCCTCTGCTTCTTTAGTTCAAGGTCTTTTGTTAATGTTACATTCATGTGTGAACTGCTCTTTCATTTCTAGTGTTTATTAAAAGTTTTATAATCATTCATTATGCATCATGCATCATCCTTGGATTTAACTATACACGCAACCCATGACAATAACAGTAAAAGTTTTTTTTAAATTAGAGATACTTACTGTTTTTATATGATTGATAAAGTTTTGCAGGAAAACAAATCTGACAACAAGAACATGGAGGGCTGTTAAAAATGCTGAGACTAAGAGACCATTTCTTTCCCCCCGGATAATAAATAAATTATCATATCTGCAGATCCAGACAGGTGACAACCAGACCTTGTTTGATCATTGGAAAAATTCCCAGAAAACTGTCATTCACATCCTGAGTTATAATGGGGTCTTATTTTTATGACATCTTCATCATTCCCATAGTAAAACAGTGTCAGTAAAAATTTAATGTGCTGTGCTGATTTGCAGATAAACCTTTAGGCCTCTCAGGCCCTGAGGTTTTTTCAGGTATGAGAGAGTCAGAGCCTGAGGGGCACCTGCTCTGAGTTAGACACTCATAAATAACATTGGCCTGCTTGTTTAAGCCTCGTGTACGGTTCCAAAGCTCAAAACCGTGGCCGCACACGCATGTTATAAGAACACAATCAACACCCCGAGAAGCTTGTAACCTTCTCACTGTTTAACCTGGCATCAGACACAAGATTAATGGCATTAAAATCACCATGTTTATGAAGTAAAGAAAGCATTTATTTACACATCTGGATGAAATAAATGCAATGAAGCATGTTTCTGAGTTTCTAAACATAGCTGTGTCTTGATACACGATCTTTGCATATGCATTCTCTGTTTATCTTGACACTGTATGTCAGTGGACTGCTATGAACAGATGGACATTAACCTTACATGTGATTTATATTAGAACCTCATATTCATCTGCACGCATATGAACGCAACACTTATACAAATTCAATGAATACCTTTGAAGTGCAATTTTATCTAAATACCACTGTATTATAGCAAATGCCCTTTTTTGTTAACTAGCTAAAGTTGTCAGACCGCAATTTATGGCTAGAATTTGAACTAAATAAAACTTTCAGTCCTATATATGCCCTGTGTGTCACAGTGTTGGGTTTGTGTTCCCCTGATGTCCACTAGATGTCCTCCTTTCCCACGGTGTCCTTCACTTATGAACTACATTTCCCACGATCCTTTGTCTCATCATTGCACTCAGCTGTTTCTTATCACTGATCATTGCACTCAGCCAATTCCCCATTATCATTGTCGATTCCCTGTGTATATAACCCTGTCTGTTTCAGTATGTGTCACGGAGTCCTTGTATTATGTCCCCACACTTCCGTTATTTGTATCATTCTGGTTCTCGTTTGTATTTTATGTTTTGGATTGCCTTATTGGACTTTTGACCCCTGCCTGGATGACTAAGAGTTTGGATTGCCCTTTATATTAAACTACTGCTTTTGGATTTTCTGCCTCCAGTGTGTGTTCCGTGACAGAAGGACTCCGTCACACAAGATCCAGCGGTATGTTTCTCAATATCTCTTCCCCAGCCACCGAGCGGGAGAGAAGGGAGTTTTTTAAGGGGACCCGATTAGTTAAGTTTCGTGGAACCCGTGGAGGTCGCAGTGGAGGAGGTGGTCGAGAGCCTGTTCACGTCCCGTCTGCCCAGTCAGAGACTGTTCACGTCCCGTCTACCCAGTCAGAGACTGTTCACGTCCCGTCTGCCCAGTCAGAGAATCTTCACGTTCCGTCTGCCCAGCGAGAGACTGTTCACGTTCCGTCTGCCCAGCGAGAGACTGTTCACGTTCCGTCTGCCCAGCGAGAGACTGTTCACGTTCCGTCTGCCCAGCGAGAGACTGTTCACGTCACGTCTGCCCAGCGAGAGACTGTTCACGTCACGTCTGCCCAGCGAGAGACTGTTCACGTCACGTCTGCCCAGCGAGAGACTGTTCACGTCACGTCTGCCCAGCGAGAGACTGTTCACGTCACGTCTGCCCAGCGAGAGACTGTTCACGTCACGTCTGCCCAGCGAGAGACTGTTCACGTCACGTCTGCCCAGCGAGAGACTGTTCACGTCACGTCTGCCCAGCGAGAGACTGTTCACGTCACGTCTGCCCAGCGAGAGACTGTTCACGTCACGTCTGCCCAGCGAGAGACTGTTCACGTTCCGTCCGCCTTCCTGGGCCGGGACTATCTGGAGCGTCTGGCTCGGATCCTGGACATGCCCGTGTCTGCTGTTCCAGAGCCGGAACCAGTGTCTGCTGTTCCAGAGCCGGAGCCGGAGGCAGAGCCAATGGCCGTTCCAGAGCCGGAGGCAGAGCCAGTGCCCATTCCAGAGCCGGAGGCAGAGCCATTGCCGGTTCCAGAGCCGGAGGCAGAGCCATTGCCGGTTCCAGAGCCGGAGGCAGAGCCAATGCCTGTTCCAGAGCCGGAGGCAGAGCCAGTATCCGTTCCAGAGCCGGAGGCAGAGCCAGTGCCGTCTGCCTTCTTGGATCTGGACTATCTGGAGCGTCTGGTTCGGATCCTGGACATGCCCATGTCTGCTGTTCCAGAGCCGGAGCTAGTGTCTGCTGTTCCAGAGCTGGAGGCAGAGCCATTGCCCGTTCCAGATCCGGAGGCAGAGCCAATGCTTGTTCCAGAGCCTATGCCTGTTCCAGAGCCGGAGGCAGAGCCAATGCCTGTTCCAGAGCCGGAGACTGAGCCAATGCCTGTTCCAGAGCCGGAGGCTGAGCCAATGCCTGTTCCAGAGCCGGAGGCTGAGCCAATGCCTGTTCCAGAGCCGGAGGCTGAGCCAATGCCTGTTCCAGAGCCGGAGGCTGAGCCAATGCCTGTTCCAGAGCCAGTGTCTGTTCCAGAGCCAGTGTCTGTTCCAGAGCCAGTGTCTCTTCCAGAGCCAGTGTCTCTTCCAGAGCCAGTGTCTCTTCCAGAGCCAGTGTCTGTTCCAGAGCCAGTGTCTGTTCCAGAGCCAGTGTCTGTTCCAGAGCCAGTGTCTGTTCCAGAGCCAGTGTCTGTTCCAGAGCCAGTGTCTGTTCCAGAGCCAGTGTCTGTTCCAGAGCCAGTGTCTGTTCCAGAGCCAGTGTCTGTTCCAGAGCCAGTGTCTGTTCCAGAGCCAGTGTCTGTTCCAGAGCCAGTGTCTGTTCCAGAGCCAGTGTCTGTTCCAGAGCCAGTGTCTGTTCCAGAGCCAGTGTCTGTTCCAGAGCCAGTGTCTGTTCCAGAGCCAGTGTCTGTTCCAGAGCCAGTGTCTGTTCCAGAGCCAGTGTCTGTTCCAGAGCCAGTGTCTGTTCCAGAGCCAGTGCTTGTTTCTGTGTTTGTGTCTGTTTTTGTGACTATTACAGTTCTTGTGGCTGTTCCTGAGCCGGTGTCTGCTGTTCCTGAGCCGGTGTCTGCTGTTCCTGAGCCGGTGTCTGCTGTTCCTGAGCCGGTGTCTGCTGTTCCTGAGCCGGTGTCTGCTGTTCCTGAGCCGGTGTCTGCTGTTCCTGAGCCGGTGTCTGCTGTTCCTGAGCCGGTGTCTGCTGTTCCTGAGCCGGTGTCTGCTGTTCCTGAGCCGGTGTCTGCTGTTCCTGAGCCGGTGTCTGCTGTTCCTGAGCCGGTGTCTGCTGTTCCTGAGCCGGTGTCTGCTGTTCCTGAGCCGGTGTCTGCTGTTCCTGAGCCGGTGTCTGCTGTTCCTGAGCCGGTGTCTGCTGTTCCTGAGCCGGTGTCTGCTGTTCCTGAGCCGGTGTCTGCTGTTCCTGAGCCGGTGTCTGCTGTTCCTGAGCCGGTGTCTGCTGTTCCTGAGCCGGTGTCTGCTCCGCCCTGGCCGCCCGAGGGGTCTTCGCCGCCCTGGCCGCCCGAGGGGACTTCGCCGCCCTGGCCGCCCGAGGGGACTTCGCCGCCCTGGCCGCCCGAGGGGTCTTCGCCGCCCTGGCCTCCCGAGGGGTCTTCGCCGCCCTGGCCGCCCGAGGGGTCTTCGCCGCCCTGGCCGCCCGAGGGGTCTTCGCCGCCCTGGCCGCCCGAGGGGTCTTCGCCGCCCTGGCCGCCCGAGGGGTTTTCGCCGCCCTGGCCGCCCGAGGGGTCTTCGCCGCCCTGGCCGCCCGAGGGGTCTTCGCCGCCCTGGCCGCCCGAGGGGTCTTCGCCGCCCTGGCCGCCCGAGGGGTCTTCGCCGCCCTGGCCGCCCGAGGGGTCTTCGCCGCCCTGGCCGCCCGAGGGGTCTTCGCCGCCCTGGCCGCCCGAGGGGTCTTCGCCGCCCTGGCCGCCCGAGGGGTCTTCGCCGCCCTGGCCGCCCGAGGGGTCTTCGCCGCCCTGGCCGCCCGAGGGGCCGCCCTGGCCGCCCGAGGGGTCTTCGCCGCCCTGGCCGCCCGAGGGGTCTTCGCCGCCCTGGCCGCCCGAGAGGTCTTCTTCGCCCTGGCCGCCCGATGGACTTTACGTCTCGCCCTGGCCGCCCGATGGACTTTGCGTCTCGCCCTGGCCTCCCGATGAACTGTGCGTTTCGCCCTGGCATCCCGATAGACTTTGTGTTTACCCCTGGATGCCCGATAGATTTTTTGTTTTGCCCCGGTCCCCGGTTAAACCCTCACTCCTTGTTCCTGTCTCCCTTCATGGACCTGGCCCACCTTCCCTCCCCCTGATCCTCCACCGTTCCACCTCCCTCCTGAACCTCTTGTATTATATTGTGTTGTGTTTTCTGTGTTTCTTGTTGTTGTCATGGAGCGTCTGGTAGCCGCTCCGTAGAGGGGGGGTTATGTCACAGTGTTGGGTTTGTGTTCCCCTGATGTCCACTAGATGTCCTCCTTTCCCACGGTGTCCTTCACTTATGAACTACATTTCCCACGATCCTTTGTCTCATCATTGCACTCAGCTGTTTCTTATCACTGATCATTGCACTCAGCCAATTCCCCATTATCATTGTCGATTCCCTGTGTATATAACCCTGTCTGTTTCAGTATGTGTCACGGAGTCCTTGTATTATGTCCCCACACTTCCGTTATTTGTATCATTCTGGTTCTCGTTTGTATTTTATGTTTTGGATTGCCTTATTGGACTTTTGACCCCTGCCTGGATGACTAAGAGTTTGGATTGCCCTTTATATTAAACTACTGCTTTTGGATTTTCTGCCTCCAGTGTGTGTTCCGTGACACTGTGTAGCTGTAAGAAATGGAAAGAGAAAAGGGAATTAGTCCCTGTCTGTAAATGAGGAGTGGAGATAGAAGGAAGTGAGTTTGATATAATGTCCTTCTCTCCTCTCAGACCTATGAGGGGAGTGACTTTATTGTGTTTTTTTTCTCTAAAACAGGGCTTTATTACTTTTTGATACACCAGCTGTTTTACCCAAATTATTTGCTAAATAAGTGAGAAAAAAATTAGTATGCACATTTTGACAAAATGCTGTAACATGATTATGTATGCAGCTTTACATTCAAGCAAACAAGCATAACATAATAAAGCCATCACAATATAATTCTAGCACCCGATTAATGTAGCAATCAACTAATTTTGATAAAAAATTTTAAAACATGAGTCTCTGATTAACGAGCCCCGTCACAGCAAGTATTCACATAAACACAGTCGGCTATGTTTTAAGTGAAAATAGACAGTTGAGAAAAAAAAAAATCTCATGTATCTCATGCCGCGAACATCAGGCTGGAATGGAATCCTCCACCCTGTTCCGAGTGTCTATCATCTTCAGTCTATCATCATATTGGATTATATTGGATCCGTGCATTAGATCATAAAGTGATAGCAGCCTATAAAAACATGCTGCAGTCTATGTCAGTAATGTTAATTAAACAACAGAACACAGGTTTAACAAAGATTCATCTATATTTATTTTATAGAGTGAGCACTATTGGGTTATTTTAATTATTATATTTCTGTACCTGAATACTACTTTTAGGGCCAGTTCACACAGAACGTGTTTTTGCTGTTAAAAAAGTGAGACGCAGGCCAGTGGAACAAAAAAAGCGCAAGGTTTAGAAACGCATATTTTAAAAGTATAACTACTTTTAACTTGAGCATCGCATTTTTATGCCACATCATGCACAAAACAAGCGCAATGGTTAAATGGTTGTGTCTGAGATCTTCGACACTACGAGACGAGCGACTCTTCAGTGAGTTGGTGCAACGGCGCATTACGGCGAGATCACATTGCCTGCTGCAGTCTGTGCAGTGATCTGCCAACAGTGTGTGTGCATCTCCCTGGGTGCTTCATCAGTCTGCGTGGCACGTGACCTGAGGGTTACAGTGTGCAACAAAGCCCAGACGATTCCTCCTCGGGCCACACCCCCCTCTTGTGCACTGAAACCCGCGAGCGTGCAGGATGAGATTGCCGGCTGGTCTTTGGACCCGCCCCATGTCTCATTCGGCGCTCTAGATGATGAGACAATGTTGATCGCCGCATCACAAGGTGGGCTGGAGTCTTCCAGAGATTAAGATTCGGCCGTGCTGCCACCTTCGGGTGTTGCCCGAGTCTGATCCGGAATTGACAGCCATGCTTTCCCGGGCAGCCGCGAACATCAGGCTGGAATGGAATCCTCCACCCTGTTCCGAGTGCTCGCGACTGGATGATTGGTTTTTGGCGGTGGCGTGTGTTGACACCCGTCAGCGCCCACCCCCAATTCCTTTGTTCCTGGAAGTGCATGAAGAGGTCATGAGTTCGTGGAAGTCTCCTTTGACTTAGAGAGGCTCTCTAAGGGTATGATGAATCAGAACTCTCCTGTGATCCTGAGACCCCGGCCTGGATACATGCCCAAGGTTCCCACCACTCCTTTCAGCGATCAGGTGGTGAACCTGCAAGCGCTGCCCTCGGAGGCGACAGACCAAGCCTTGGCACTGCTTTGTCCAGTACGTGCCCTCCGTGCTTACGTATACAGAACGCAGTGTTTCAGGACCTCAGACCAGCTCTTTGTCTGTTATGGTGGGAAGCTGAAGGGAAAGGCTCTCTTCAAGCAAAGGTTGTCTCACTGGATAGTGGACACCATTGTCTTGGCTTACCAGACGCAGGGTGGACCCCCCACATGTGTATTTCCACGGTAAGTCTCCTCCGAGCACGTGTATTTCTGCGGGCTGGATACTTCTGAGTTCTCCATATGCCATCCTGGCCTTAGGTCATATGTGTATTCTAAGTCCTCCCTACGGGTAGGCGCTGTGTTACATATTCCTCCTGGGATATGCCACCCAGTGTACCTTGGTATTCCTGTGTTAAGCCTAGCCCTTCGTCCGTTCTAGTCTCACGACAGGGAGCTCAGTCTTGCACAGGGCACTGGAAGACAGCCGCTGTGGAGTGATTAAATTTCGTCAGTCACTGACGTAACTCAGAGTGACAGAACGAAAGGGAATGTCTAGGTTACGTATGTAACCCTCGTTCCCTGAGGAGAGAACGGAGACGTTACGTCCCTCTGCCACAACCGCTGTCCCGCTGTAACGGCCTGGAGTTATGTCTCGACTCCTCAGCAGGAAAACATAATGCGAGATTGCCAGCATCCCTCCTTTTATAGCCACACGGTGGGGCGGAGTTGCGTTATGCAAATTCCGTAGACCCATGTAATTTCCTTGTGTAGCACCCGTACAACCACTCTGTGAGTTACTTACGTGAGAATGGAGGGTGCTTGGGTTCGATGTGGTTCAGGTGGATACCACAAAGGTGCACCTAATAAGTGTATAATGAGTTGTAAAACTTTTAACAATAAAATACTTAAAAATAATGAGACCCAGAGATGGTTGTTATTTTAGCAAAAAAATAGGGGTATGCCCTTGTTTAATTGGATAAAAGAAGTTGGCAAATATAATATAAAAGCTTTTCCTCACAACTCACTATTAACGAATATACAAAATTAATAATCAAAAGATTACCCAAACACTTGAATAATAGCCCCTTTAAATTTAGCTAGAAACCCCAATAGTTTCAATCACACTTGTTACACCAAAATAAGTGGTCTAAAAGTCCCCCTCACTTATCTCTTTCCTAACAATCGAGAATTGCAAAACATTGATTGAGTGGAAATACCTCAGTCCGGCTGATCAGGTGCGGTGCGATTAACCAACAGCTCCGCCCTGCATTCTCCCACCGTGGCTAGCTATCTCGGCGACCTCCGATCACGGCTCCCGCTCCTTCTCTCCCGCTCCGTCAGACGGATCTCCGGCTTCGTTTCTCACTCAGTCTCTCAGCTCATAAACATCCCGAGTCCGCGGTCCTCTTCTCTGAGCCTCCCGCCCAGTTTCATCGGCTTTAACGGCCCTTTCTAGCGTCTTATTGCTTCCTTCTCCACGTGCCAGCGTCCAGTGCTCCACACGGGTACGGCCAGAAAAAAACTTCCACCACTTTCTCACACATGTCTCTCTCCAGGTCACGTGTATATCTGCAGCCAAACACTATTGACTATACAGCGTGAATACCCAAATGACCAATAAAATTAGTAACATAAAAACAGTAAGAATAAAGTAATATAAGGCTAACTGCATAAAACCTCTGGTAATATTATTTAGCTAAATAATATAAACTTTAAACTTTAGTTTTACTTACTATCATGAAATAAAATTATCAAATATCCTTTTAATTATGTTAAATGAATTTATATTTCCTTATTTAGAAATCAGGTTTCCCCTATTATTTATTTCAAAGTAAATAAACGTTTACTTTTTTAATAGTCATGTGACTCGTTTTTGAGAAAAAGAGTGATTAATCATAACCCACCTGGTTCCCATTACACTATAATAGCCAAGTTTACCACTGGGCTACACCCTCCCCCTTCTAGAACGTTTTGATGCCCTCATCAAAATAAACCTTAGAGGACTCTAATAGTCTTAAAGTCAAGGGTAGAGGCCAGATTAGAACAAGTGAAACACAACACCATGGGGTGGCACCAGAGAGTTTGACATATACTGCTTCTGGAGTCTCCGTAGAGTCCACTTCCCACTAACACTCCATGGCTTAGGACTGTCACATGGTATTCACAGGGCTTGCCAAGCTCATCGTAGCTCAGCTTGACCACTGGACGGGTGACTCTTTTTGAACGCTCAACTTGTTCAATCTCAGCTTGAGTGTCCGGATAGGGGTTGACGGCTGCTCCCTCTTCTAGAACGTTGACTTCTGGATCAGCGTTGGGAGGCAGATATGGACGATCAATTACCACTGGCTCTATCTTAGACGGGTCTTGAGCTTGTCTTTCAGATTCGGTGACGATCGGCTTGGATTGCTTTGTGGCCAGTTCTGGACATGTAAGCAACTTGTCCCAGTCTAACTCAACTCAAGTATACTACGTCGTACTCTAATTCTGAGGACACGTCTTCATCGTGGTTGTTTGTCTGTACCAGTACTTTTGTCTTTTGCTGACAGGCTCTGGTCACCGGTCTTTGTTGTGGCCCCACTTCCCTGTCGTCAACAGGGATTCTCACAAGGTAACCAATGGGTAACAGGTGATTATGATGAATAGTCTTTTCAGCTCCCATGCCTCTCTCTGGCTTGATCTTGTAGACAGGTAAGTTGGGTAGCTTCTCCGTAACAATATATGGTGAGGATCGCCACTTGCATTTCAATTTGTGCTTTCCGGTGACCCCAAAGTTTCTCAGCAGCACCCTGTCGCTTTTGTCAAGGACATGTTATTTGACGTGCTTGTCGTGTGCTTTTTTGTTCCTTTGGTGGTTATTGTCGGACGATTCTGTTGCAAGACTGTAGGCCCTTTGGAGATCTTTCTTGAGCTTAGCAACATACTGATGGTAAGACTTTGTCTTTTGGTTGTCCTCGGTCACGCCAAAGCAGATGTCTACCGTTAAGCGAGCTTCTCTGACGAACATTAGCAGTTAAAGCGAATAACCAGTTGCGTCATTTTGAGAACAGTTGTAGGCGTGGACCAACTGACTGATCTTTTGACTCCATTTTTGTTTTTGTTTTGGATCGAGTGTGCCAAGCATTGACAAGAGCGTACGATTGAATCTTTCTCGTTGCGGATCTACCTGAGGTTGGTAAGGCGATGTTCTTGACTTAGGAATACCCAGCATCATCAGAAGGTCTTGGATCAGTTTGCTTTCAAAATCGCGGCCTTTGATCCCAATGTATGCAGGCAGGGAGTCCATAGTTTACAAAGTAGCGCTCATACGGTCTCTTAGCAACGGTGGTCGCCCTCTGGTCTTTGGCTGGAAAAGCTTGGGCGTATCGAGTAAAGTGGTCTGTCACTACAAGGATGTTGGCGAAACCTTGAGAGTCTGGCTCAAGTGACAGAAAATCGATACAGACGAGGTCTAGAGGGCCTTGGCTGGTGATCTGTTTTAAGGAAGCAGCTCTCTGAGGAAGGGCTTTGCGAGTGATGCATCTGCCACAGTTCTTGATGTACTGCTCAACCTCGACTCCCATTTTCGGCTAATAGAACCGAATTCTGATAAGTTCGATGGTCTTGTCCATGCCCAAGTGACCGGACACATCATGCAGGGATCTCAGGACCATCGGGACATACTCTCTGGGTAGTACCAGCTGCTTTACCTCAGTTCCATTTTTCTCACCCTTTCTGTAGAGCAGATTGTTTTGAATGAACAGCTTGCTTGCTTCTTTGTTCAACAGGACAGATGGTGGATTGTCAGAGCTGGTGAATGATGGACCACCACGAAGTGACTGTTTGACTGGAGTGATAGTAGAGTCAACATCTTGAGCGGTGACCAGGTCTTTGTGACTGAGCTGACTCAGAGAACCGAGATCCAACCGAACTGGGGAGGCAAAACACCACAATACCATCAGGTGACACTCCGGGTGTCTCAATCTCAGCAATAATTGTGGACTCTGTCGGAGTTTCACGGCACTCGATCTGCTTACACAGAGCTTGAACAGTTTCAGTCGGTACGCTTTGCCAGCCTTCTTCCGTGGTTGGAAAAGGGTTTCGTGACAGCACAGGTGCATTTGTGAGGCAGTGGATGATCTTTTGGAATGCCTCTGAACACGACTGGTCCCACCGTTCACCAAAAGGATCATTGACTTTGTAGTAGGTCTTGTCCGATGAAAAGGTAGACTTTCGCTTCTTTTGGGTGGGAGGATACCCTTTGCACAGCTCTGTAAGTGGTCGGACGATGATGGAATAGTTTTTTATAAACCTGCGGTAGTAGCCGCAGAACCCCAGGAATGGCTTCAGAGAAGGAAGGTCGATTGGCTTCTTCCACCGCATCATTGCTTCAACTTTGTCTGGGTCTGTGGCGATACCGTGCTCAGAAACGATGTGCCCGACATAGGTGACTTGTGAGCGACAGAACTGGCACTTGTCGAGGGAAAACTTGAGTCCAGCTTCTTCAAGACGAGCGATGACTTTGAGGAGTCTTTGCTAATGCTCCCCCAGAGTCTTGCCGAAAACAATGAGGTTGTCAAGATAGACGATGACTTCCAGCATATGCATGTCGCCGACTGCCCTCTCCATGAGTCATTGAAATGTCGTAGGGGCCCCTGTGATCCCTTGCGGAATCCGCTCAAATTGGAAGAATCCCAAAGGACAGATGAAAGCGGTTTTCTCCTTGTCCTCCTCAGCCATTGGGATTTGATAATAGCCACTGCGCAGATCCAACACTGAAAACCACTTACTGCCGGACAAGTAATCGAGTGCGTCGTCGATTCGTGGTACAGTGTACTGATCTGGGATAGTTCTCCAGTTCAGGGTGTGGTAGTCGATACACATACGAAGTTGACCATTCATTTTACGTGCAAGAACAATCGGTGAAGCATATGGACTTCTTGATTCTTTTATGATTCCAGCCGCCAACAAACCATGCAGGTGACGCCGACGATCATCCAAATCAGCAGGGGCAATACGTCGAGATCTCTCTCTGAAGGGAGTGTTATCGTTCAGGCGGATGTGATGTTCTACCCCTTTGGCCAAACCGACATCCCACTCTTCAAAAGAGAACACATGGGGGTGTTTGGCAAGCTTTTGACTCAGCCTCTCTTACCACTCTTTGCCAATTGGTGACTCACTGAAGTCAAACAAAGAAGGATCCATGGCTGGAACAGATTCGACTTTAGGGTTTGTTGCATCTGTCACCATGTCAGCGACGTGAAGGTGAGCGATCATGGTGCCTATTGGAATGGCAGTTTGCTTTAGAGACTCATTACGCAGGAGCACCAGGAAGTTGTTTGGATCTAGCATCTTCGAGAACAATACAGTTGGCTGGAAAAGTACACTGGGAGGAAGAGCAGGTGAATGGGCTCGTTCAATGATGAGTATGATGTCTCCGATGTCTTGTTTTTCTTTAACATTGCAGCTAGCCACGTATTCAGTGCCAGGAGGGATGCTGAGAGGACCCGGCCTAGACCACTTAACTTCAACCACAGGCAAGTCATTGTGGCCTTTTATGGTCATCCCTGCAGGAATGGGTAAGTGTTTTTTCTCTTGAACTTCGATTGTGACTGAGTTGACGTTCTCTAAGTCTTCTTTCTTTGTTCTGGACTTGAAGGGCTGAACCCCGCCTGACGTTTGTGCCGATCAGGACAGGTATAGTCTCAGAACAACGTGGATCAGGGCACACCAGGGCCAGGACAGGAACAGACTTGATTTTGTTGGACTTAGATTTTTGTGGCAGCTCCAACTCTACCTGGATGTAACTTTTGTATGGGTAACTGCTCTCTGACTCACTTAGGCCCCATATGGCTAGACCGGTCACAGAGTTTAACTGGATGTGTGACAGGTGTTTGGCATACCAGCTGTCAAAGATGATGGTAACTTGAGATCCACTGTCCATCAGCACAGTGCAGGGGTTGCCATTGATCCTTACCTGAGCAGTGGAGGGTGGTCCCACGAGTCCCTCAGGCAAACTGCTGGTCTGTACATTTACCGAGCTTCTCTTGACACTTGCATTTGCGGTCTTGGTTCTTGTTTCGTTATCAGATTTGCGGTTCTGTTTGGACTTTCTTTGAGCTTGCAGCAGTTTCTGAATAACTTTGGGATAGTTCTCGAGAGATGCACACTTGTTGGCAAAATGCCCGTCTTCACCGCAGCGATAGCAGAAAAAATCACTTGAGTCTCTGGCTGTAGCAGGTCTTGACTGCCAGGGTCTTGACGGGGTCTCTTGTGGGCAGGGCTCAGTAGCAGGACTGTACTTGGACTTGACTGACATGACAGAAACTTGCTTTCGGCGCTTAACAACTTCTTTCTTTAAAGCTTGAACGTCCTTATCTTCTGAGTTCTCTGCCGCCGGAGTGACTGGAAGCAGTGTGTTCGTCGAAAAGTGACTTGACATGGTGGCGGGGGCTGAGAGTTCACTTACTTGTGCTCTGAGTTGGTGTATTTCGGCTTTCAAATCTTTTAACTCTGGGTCAGAAGTCACAGTAGCACTTTTGGCGTAGACGGCTTTGGGCGGATGGAGTCTGCGACGTGAACCTTCATGCTCCTCCTCCAGGCGTATCTCATTCAGCAGCCCGAGAAAAGTGGGAGGACTGTCTCTGCGGTCTCTCAATCCGAGATTTAATATCATACTGTCAGACCTGATGGCCCCTTTAATGAGTTGGTCAAGACGTGCTTTGTCTGCCCCCGATGACTGGAGTCCACCCTTTTGGACCACTTTATTTAGGACTCTCTCAAGGTGCCTCGGGAAAACGCTCGCTGGGACCGTCTACGCCCCGGCACGCAGGCGGGGTTGGCAAAACGGGCCCTTGAGGGCACCGAGAGAGAACGGGCACCGTGTAATGCGGCGAACACCCTCCCCTCTCGGTGGGGACCACCCTCAGCATCCTGACGCTTTTGGCGACCTCTTCTTTGACGAGGCCTTCTTGGCAACGATAACTGTCCTCAGATCAGCCCTGCCCCTAGACGACCTCGTCTGAGAGCGCCGCGTCTCGTCCCAGTTATGCAGAGGAGGAGCACTAGACGCGATGTTTATGTTGTGCCCTATGTGAGGAGCTACTCAAAGGCCGGGGCTGCTCCCGCCCAGCAGCCCCGGAGACATGAACACGGAGAGGGATAAATTTCTGAAGCGCCGCCACCTGCTTTTTCTCTTCCTGAAACCTCTCGATGACCGAAATTACTGAGTCACCGAAGAGGCCAGCAGTTGAAAGCGGGGCGTCCAGGAGAAAAGATTTTTCCTTTTCTTTCATGTTGGATAAATTCAGCCATAAGTGTCTCTCCATTGCCACCATGGCTGCCACTGATTTGGCCGTCTCCTTGGTGGCACGGAGAGATAGATCTGCTGGTCTCATATCTTTTAATAGGTCTGCTTGATAGGCTTGTAATACCGACATAGTGTGTAAGCACGCTGCAGATTGACCTGCCGCCGAGCAAGCTTTGCCCACCAAAGCCGAGGTGTTTCTTAATGGCTTGGTGGGCAATGCCGGTGTCTTAAATGACGATGCCGTAACTGGAGTTAGATGACTCGCTAACGTCTCTTCAGCCATAGGCATCGCCCCATAACCACAATTCTTAGCCCCAGAAATATTAGAATAAACAGATGTTTGCTGGCTAGATATTCTGGATGACGCTGGTCTTTTCCATGACCTCGACACCTCGATGTGGAGGTCAGGAAATAAAGGAAGACACCGGCGTGGAGGTGCAGCACGAGAGGGCAGAAATCTTTCATCTAGTTTACTCTTTGAATGAGATTCCTGTCTATCAGCTTGCCACTCGATGCTTAATTTTTCTACAGCACGAGTGAGCACCTCCATAAGCTCCTCACTAGCAGGAGACTGAAGTGACGAGTTCCCAGTCTCTGCTGTATCAATACTTTCAACATACAGATCCTCAGAACTGGATAATTGAAGTTATGATGCCTCAGCCCGGGCGGAAGAAACCGCAGCGCGTGCTTCCAAACCTGGATCTGAGGCACTGGATCTACCAGGTAAGGGCTGAGATAAGGCAGAGCCCATCTCAATCCCCGCTGATAGATCCATTTGCGATCCCCACGATTGAAGCCTTCGCTGTGCCTCGGCAGCAGCGGGACCCGAACCGCGGGGAGCGCACACCGAACCACTCTCCTTGAAGAGTGCTCGGCGGGAGCGGAGCGTTTTTATAGACAAACACTCGCAATGCTCACAATCAGCTCCCTCGAGAGCTGACTGGGCATGCAGCACTCCCAAACAAACAACACACAGATTGTGTGTGTCCCCACCCGTAATATAACGTGGGCAGGGATGAACACACTTTCTGAACTGCTGTTCGCTCACCATGATATATATATAGTCTCTTTTTATAATTTTTTTTATTTTATTTTTTTATATATATATATATATATATATATATATATATATATATATATATGTGAAAAACTCCTGCCTAGCAATTTCTAAGGACAGACAAAAACACTTGAGACACAGACTTTTTCATACACAGAGCGCTTGCTGAAGACTCAGAAGCTGATGCACTTGTGTTTTGGGGGTGCTTATATAGTTTCCTGGTCGATGACGTTACCCGCCTATGACGTTCCGTCTCGCCATTGGACTGATTTCATACGTGCTTCATGACGCACTCACGCAGGGGCGTTCGCACAGCGTTTCACGCAGCTCGAGTTCCCTGATAGGGAACGTTTACTTTTTTGGTAACACTTTATTTCGATAGTCCACTTTAGACATTCAACTAAATTTAAGTAACTTTGCAGCTACATGTCAACTAACTGTCATTAGAGTATTAGTAGACTGTCTGCTTAATATCTGCTTACACTTTATTGTGATGCTTCTACAACAGACATTCTACTGACTATAAGTATCTTAGCAACTACAAGTCAACTTGTTCTCCTAACCCGAACCCTAACACCTAACCATAGCCTAACAGTCTACTGATAGTCTACAACAGTCTACTAATACTCTAATGAGAGTTAGTTGACATGTAGTTGAAAAGTTACATATAGTTAGTAGAATGTCAAAAGTGTCTATCGAAATAAAGTGTAACCACTTTTTTTAATAGTCATGTGACTCGTTTTTGAGAGTAAGAGTGATTAATCATAACCCACCCGGTTCCCATTACACTATAATAGCCAAGTTTACCACTGGGCTACACTTGCCATTGGCTCGTTTTGTAGAACTCGAAGGTGATAGGCTTCTAAGCGAAACCCCTATTTCATCAGTCACTGACGTAACGTCTCCGTTCCCTCCTCAGGGAACATGTGTTGAATATGTAACCGAGACGTGCCCACAGGATTTTTTTTGCGTGCTCACGCATTACAATTTTCTGTTTATATATACTATAACCTATTTCATTTGTGCGTCAATGCCATTTTACTATGAAGAAAAAGAGAGTATGGATGCACATGAAATAATAAAGCTGTATTTGATAAACATTTGCCTTTCGTTATAGGGCAGTATAGGCTATCTCTAATATCACAGCCTTATGTCCGCTTCAACGCATCCTCTGTGACATAAAAAAACCTCTCTGTGAAATGAGCTGATGGCGCAATACGTCCGTGTGCAGTGTCCTATTTGCCAAGTTCAAGGGTCCATAAAAAAAAGGCTGATACAGTAAAAAGTGCTCAAAATTTGGCTTTCATTAGGGCAGTGAGTGCATCATATTTCAAGGCCTTACGTCCACTTTAATGAATTTAACTCTGTGGCGGCCGAGAAACCGCGCCGTAAAACGGGCTCAGTGTGCAAGTTATATAGTTCATGAAAAAACTTTGAGACAGTAAAAATTATTTTAAAAAATGGGATTTCGTTACGGTAGTAGGCTATTTAGTCTCATATAAAAATTATTGGAAAAATAATATGTACTAAAATTTCGCATTTCACAAGATCAAAACCACTTTGTCGGATTTAACACATCCTTACAGGTGGCAGATAAATGCTAATTTTCTTCATTAAATTCTAACAGGGCTTATTGCGAGCAGAACCATAAACAAAAAAGATTTTAGATATAAAGGAGAGGATCACGCTTCAAAAAAACGACAAACGAATAAAGCTGTATCCTTGTACAAGACTAACTGCTCTGGCCAAATCCAAAATTTTTGCACTTTTTATCAGCCCAATGAACACAGCCATATTGCGCCATCAGATCAGCCCATTCCACAGCCTGTAGTGATGTTTCACGGCCGCCACAGAGGATGCGTTAAAGCGAGCATAATGCCGTGATATTAGAGATAGCCTATACTGCCCCTACGAAAGGCAAATTTTGAACAAATACAGCTTTATTAATTCATGTGCATCTATACTCTCGTTTTCCTAATGGTAAAATGGCAGTGATGCTCAAATGAAATTTATATATAGTATACATAAACCGGAAATTCTAACGCTTGAGCACGCAAAAAATCTCATGAATGCGCACAAAAAAGTTTCTCGTGAAAGTCTTTTTTTTTTTTTTTTATTCAAATTTTTTGTAAAATGCCTCCCCGTTTTTTCTGATCTGAAAAATTATCCGATCTGTGACTCAAAAACCATAATGTGATTTTGAAACGTGAGTTTTATGATCCCTGCACCCCTAATATATGAGCTTGTAATTTGGGAGGCTTAGAGTTTTCCCAACACTACTTAGATAAGTTCAGCATGCTGAAAGATCAGCAGGTTTACAGTGTCTTTGTGTCTCAAGGGAAACATACGGTCAGTGTTGTTGCTTCAACATATAGCTCTGCTTTACAGATGTGATAGCAGAATTTGAGATCACTTGGCCTTCAAAAATGATGAAAAAAATCAATGCTGTGTCAGCCTGCTACAGTAAGTGAAGCTCTGGGTTATATCTGACATGCGGATGGCCTTTAAGATACAAACTGCTAGTTTTTGACTTATTCTTAGACATATAAATGCACTCCTTTTGAAACATATTATTTTCTATTTTCAATGGCGAGCTAAACCAAACAAATCTTAAGGCTGTATTGTTGTGTTAAATTTGAAATCTATGTACTGTAGGTCAAACGTTTAGGCTATATGATATCATAGCACCCTCTTCAGAATTTCCCCATTATCCCAAATAATGGTTCTTCTGACAGCTATTGTACAAGGACAATGCATAATTACTGCAGTGAAGAGTGGCACAGCACAGCTTAAAAGCATAAAAAAAGTCTTACATAAAGTGCATTTGGCAACATTTACTGAATGTTTTCCATTTGGCCTTTATGGCCTGTACCTGCTTTCCCTGCATCACAGACCGTGTTATTACAGACAAGCCATGAAAGACCCTGCACTACTATGAGCCATGCTAAAATACAGTCATAACCATGGCCTAAAATTAACACTTGTTAAGTGCCAAATAAGAGTAAAAATTGCTGTGGCAAGTATATATATAAATGTAATAAGAATTAATTCATAAGGATGTTTAATTTATACAGTGCAGACTATGCAGTGTTATTTTACACTTGCCTACTTTATTACATTTCGGTACCTGAACACTACTGCTAGACCTACCTGGAAAAGCACTGTTTATTTAATTTGTCTCTTTGTTATATTTGATTTATTTGAGCTTTTGCTTGTAATTCGATTATATGTTTTTATTTTACTACTGGCTGTTTACTTGTCTTTAATGTTTTACATTTATATTAGTTAGGCTAGTAGTTTTAGCTGAGGTATCTAAATTGAAATAAAGAATTGTGAATTTTCACTGGTATCTACAATTGTGGTGTCATTACTGCCCATTTTTGCAAAGATAGATTCATGGCCTGTAAAAAATATTTATGGCCGGTAAATTTTCTGAAGTCACTGGCCATTGGCAGGTGTGGCAAAAAAAAGTTAGCTTTAGGCCTTGGTCATAACCATTACTTTTTAACAAGGCAATCATGGACAACACCAATCCTGCCACAGAATGGCAAATAAGATTCTATCTGGGGCTGGTGCCACTGAGAATTGCTTCTATAAATGCATGATTCCATTCTTTCAGGATATATGCTGCATGATTCATAGCCTTACCTGTCACAAGAGAAGCATTTTTAATCTTCTAGCATCTTCCTGCAGCGCTCTTTCCTTCAAAAATAGATAGCAAAATGTCCAGCATAATGAGTAATTTTGCCATGGAATAAACGGTTATTATTTTAAGTTTAACTAAAAATTCACATCAAAATCTGTTTTATTATTGCCTTGGGCATTTTTGGAGGAAGTGCTCAAATCGCTTTTTGATGTTGTGGTTGACATTTATATAATGGAATGAGACATTATTTAAATGTACCGTGACCCTGAAATGCAGGGAGGCCATGCAGAGGCCGATGTACAGATATTTCAAATGGAGGAGGTCTATTGAGCTCCAGGGCCTCCATCTTTAACATATAAATTTAACAATTTTACACACCACCATTTTAAATATTTTTAATTAATACTTTTATTTAGCAAGAAAGTGATCACAGTGATGACAGTAAATACATTTAAATATGATATAATATATAATGTTTAAATAAATGCTGTTCTTTTGAACTTTCTATTTATCAAAGAATCGTAAAAAAAAAAATCATGGTTTTTCCATAAAAATATTAAGCAGCACAACTGTTTTCAACATTGCTAAAAAAAAATACCACCCGATGCACCAAATCAGCGCATTAGAATGATTTCTGGAGGATCATGTGATACTGAAGACTTGAGTTATGGCTGCTTAAAAAGCTTTGCCATCATATTTTAAAATATATTAAAATAGAAAACATTTTTGATTTTAAAAATGCAGTTTGGTGAGTATAAGAGGCTACAAAAAAAAATATTTTAAAAACACTCTCATGTGAATAACCAGCTATGTGTGTGTGTTTGATTCTCTAAAGAATCGACTCAGAGTCAATAGTTCCAACTACTCTGGGGTGCGTTACCCAAAAGTATCGGTAGTCAACTATGGTCGCAAGTTCCGTCGTTATCAGCATAGATCAACCAGTTGGTGTTTCCCGAAAACATTCGCCAACAGCATTGCAAAGTTGTGTGGTTGGAGTGACAGCTCTAGATCTGTGGTTAGAATGTCTCGGTTACGTATGTAACCCTTGTTCCCTGAAGGAGGGAACGGAGACGTAGTTGACGTGTCGAATGATTGGGATCATGCCAGGGAGCCAGTCATTTTCGATTACTATTGAATCGAACCAATGGAATTGGTGTGCGTGAAATGCATCACACACTCCGCCCCCGCGGCGCGGGTATAAATACGGAAGTGGATGCATGCACTAGCTGCTTTTCGCTGAGGAGCCAGCGGTGGTCCAGCAATAGTGGCGACGGAACTACGTCTCCGTTCCCTCCTTCATGTAACGAGGGTTATATATGTAACTGAGACGTTCCATTTCAGTTGCTCATGTTCGACGTAGTTGACGTGTTGACCGATTGGGATCCCAATTAAAACGCCACTAGTGCTGTCACTTTCCAATGCCTAGACAAAAGCCTTCTGATCCCCCAGCATTATTTGAGGCCAGGGACAGGGCTTAGGCCAGGCAAGTCACTGCTGTTCCACAAGACCACTGGGAAAGCGTTCTCTTTCGTTGGAAAGGAATACGCTGCAGAAGCCACATCCTGTCCAAAGGGAGGTAACATGTGGAGAATACACATACAGTATGGACTGGGCGGATGACCAGGCAGTAAAACATATCTAATGTCACTGGGGTGGCTCTAGCAAATAACAGGGGGGAGACTCAACCAGAAGACACGGGATCACCGCAGGGAGCCGTACTGTGGAAGAATACACATATGGGATCGCCGTAGTGATCACAACATATGGACCCAGCCTAACACAGGTTCCACCAGTGCATACGAGTGATCGGCCTGGCTTTAGATATTCTGCCATGTCCGTTGCCTGGCTTCGGACGTTCCGCCACGTCCGTTGCCGAAGGTTATGGAGGAACTCGACAGGGTACGGCTAATAAGGGGAACTCACTGGAGCAAGAATTGCGCACATGTCCAGTCCATGGGAGGGGAATGGAGCAGCAAGCCGACACTTCGAACCGGGCTTACAGTGAAACTGGCTTCATGTGAAAGGAGCCCTCGGGAAGCAGCGGTTCAACACATAGGCTAGTTCTCTACTGAACGTGATAGGTGTCGCCCAGCCCCCAACTCGATTAACATCTGTTCAGCGAGGCACTCTGTGTCAACACCTAGGAGGGAGCAATACTCTCACATAGGAGGAGCTCACCACCCAGGTGGGCACGTGCATCTTTGGAAATCATCAAGATCAAGGCAACCACATATAGTGGGCTAACCTCTGCTTGGAAGCTTGGTCCAGGCTTTGCATTCTGAGCACGTATAACCGCAATGGAGCGGACGGACAGAGAAAAGCCAGGGCTGGATCTGCCTCCTCTGGGGCAGCGCTTGCAGGCTCACCACCTTTAGCACAGTTGTTTGCAAGAAGGCTCACTGAGGACACATTTCTGCGGGGGCCCCGGGGCCAGCTGTGGCCAGAGTTTTTTTTTTTTTTGTGTGTGTCGAGGGATGTCCACTCAGACAGGAGAAAAGAACAACTGGCGGAGGGACAAGTCAAGAGAGGCAACAGACCAGAAATAATAAGTAAAATTAAGCTTCTCTCTCCCAGGAGGAGGTGGCGGACGAGTTGTGACATGCGAGGGAATTGTAGCGCAGCAGTTACAATGTTGCAACTCGAGGCCATGGATGCCAATGCAGTTGGAGGGCCGCTCAGACCTCCGTTACTGCATACACTTTGTACGTGGCCCCTCAGCCGGTATTGATGAACACTTATTCTAGGGACCGTTGGTCCGGAGAAACAAAAGGTCTGTTACGGACTGGGGTTTGGCGGCAGGCCAGGGTGCTTTCACACGGAGCCTGCCGCTCTGCCACGACCATCTCGGGACTCGGCCGTAAATTCAGTGCTGAAGCGGTCTTCATATGGAGGAAGCCAAGCGGCTGTGTCTAGCATATGCCCAGTGGGACCCTTCTATACAGCACTAACCATCCACACACTCTTTTTCAGAGATGCGGTGGACCGAATCCATCTCCAAACTAGATAAAGGGATCCTCAGCCCGTGGACGAGTCTTTCCCAGTTGATCTGAGAACCCAACTGGGTATGAGCACTTGAAGGGTAGGACTTTGTACTGATACTTCATACCCTTCGAACGCACAAACACAGGATGGCCTGAGGTGCGGATGGATAGAGATCTGAAGTACATGTCTCTCAGGTTGAGCGACCAATCTTGGGGACAGAGCATTTGGAAATCCATCTCTGTGTAACAAATTGAACGGAGACTTTCGAAAAAGGGCCCTTCTCAATTAACACAGTACCAAGATGGTAGTGACCCACCTCTCTAGGGTACAATGAAGGACGGGCTTATAAAAGCCGGGCGGGGGCGGGGCGCCCTTTCTGTGGCCGGCTCCAAGGTGAGACCTGGGTGGAGGCTGCTGCAACCGTCCAGCGAGATCGGAGGCGGCTGCAGACAGGCGCCCTTGGCGACGGGCAGGTGGAGGATCTACCCCCGGTGGATGGGTGGAGGCAGCAGCAGGCCGCTGGGGCAGGATGTGCCGGATGCCCTCCGTCTGCTAGTTCTCCACCGCGTCGCTGAATAGTCCAACCTGTGAAATGGGAGAGTCCAGGAACCGAACCTTGACTGCTTCTCTCATGTCAGCCAGGTTGAGCCAGAGATGGCGCTCCTGGACCACAAGGGTGAACATCGCCAGACCGATCGCAGTAGCTGCAACCTTCGTGCCCCGGAGGGCGAGGTTGGTTGCAGTGTGGAGCTAACCCATGAGCTCACGGTCTGGGCTACCCTCATGCATGTTCATGAGTGCCTTGGCCTGATGGTCTTGAAGCACACCATAGCATGCAGTGAGGAAGCGTCTTGCCCACAGGCTTTGGAAGCCTTGCCCGTCAGAACGGACGAAAACTTACAGGCCTTAGAGGGGAGACAAGGATCCCCCTTCCATGAGGTATCGGTCGCTGGACACAGTTGCATTGCAACAGACAGCCCCATTGGAGGGATAGCCTCGAAACACCTCACCGCTCCCCCATCAAGGGTAGTGAGGGGGGAGGAGCTACTCAGGCAATTTCTGGCTGAGAAAGGTGACGTCCATGCCTTTCTCAACTCCTCATGCACTTCAGGAAAGAAAGGTACTGGAGCAGCGGGCTGAGAACCAGACCGACCCACTCCAAGAAACCAATCATCCAACCGAGACGGTTCGGAACACGGTGGAGGGTTACACTCGAGGCCTACCGAGCATAGCCTTTTTGAGCATAGCTGCCATCTCTGGATCCAGCTCGGGCAACACTGCTCTCCCAGGGGGAGGGAGCGCAGCTGAGTCGTCATCTCCAGAGCCTAGCTCCCCGTCCGATGCTGCGATGTACATCCTGTCCTCTGGAGGGGTCCCTAATGGAATGGCTGGTCGGTCCATTACAGAGGGACCAGCACGCTCATCTGGGAGCTCCACCGGCTGTGGTGTGAGAGAGGAGTGAGGGATCCACGGGGCTTTGCCGGGCGGATTACCCCTCACTGTAATCCTCAGGTCACCCAGCCCAGACGGCACTTCAGGCTTCTTCTGGGAAGGTAGCCCAGAAGAAACACCAGAGCGGGGCCTAGGGATGGGGACTCCACCTTAGCAAATGAAGGAGAGTCTTGACCTCAACACCGAGAAGGTCATATTCCCGCAATAGGAACATGACTCATCCACAAGAGCTGATTCAACATGCGCTAAGCGTGCGTTATGTGTTACAACTCTTGTGACCGTCAGAGGGGAACAGACGCCTACTGCACCCAGAAACGCACGGATGGAATGGCATCTTGAAAAAGACGCAAACGCACCAGTGTTGCTGTTTTAGAAAATGGGACCCGTCACTAGTGCCAGAGCACACAGGGAATGACCACGGCAACACTGAATTCAGCGAACTGAAACAGTGAAGCACTCACTTTTTCCACCCTCAACCGGATGTCAACACACAAAAAGAAATTTGTTTGCTGTTAAAACAGTAGTTGAGAGCTTCAAAAGCTCGCGATCACCACTGCACTGTAGAATAACCAGCACCGGGAGAGTCTTTCCAGAAGAATACCGACACCCTTGTTCATTGTATACAACAGCACTCTTCAGAGACATCAAACACGATCGGCTCCAAAGCGAAAGGCAACTAGTGCGTGCATCCACTTCTGTATTTATACCCACGCCACGGGGAGAAGTGTGTGATGCATTTCACGCACGCCAATTCCATTTGCTTGTTTCAATAGTACTTGAAGATCATTGGCTCACTGGCGTGATCCCAATCAGTCGACACATCCACTACGTCGAACGTGAGCGACTGAAAGGGAAGCATAGTTTCTTGTTTGCATGCCATGTGGACTCAATAAATCCTTATCTTGAGCAAAATAAGCAAGCTGACATTCAGTACAACCTGTGTTTTTTATTTAGAATACATACAAATGTCATTAATGTCTTTTAATTTGTCAAGAGATTTAAAGAACCGTTTATGAATAGTGTGCATGTGCGAACATGCTCTACTACGTGAGAACGAGCCTATGATTGAATCTGGAAATAAAGCAAATAACTGAGAAAAATATTAGATAGTTCTCAGACGCTATGTCCGTAATTTATAGCAAAACATATAGCATTAATTCGATCTCAAACAGATTCATTAAAATAAGTTATTACTCCACCACCTGCGTGACATCATTAACCAACGTAGTTGAACTACCAATTTGCGACAATACGGTTTCGGGAAACAGTTGTGACTAGCTAATTGATTTCTTCAACGATGCATCATACTATGGTAGTTAAGCAGCGAGTTAAGTTGTTGTTCGGGAAACACACCCCATGCTGTATGGTTTTGCTTCTCTAAACGAATTGATTCATAACAGTCATTCATCAGGAATCATACAATGCTTGCGCTCTTTCTGTGCTGTAGACTAGCAGTGGTGTCGGGGCGTCATAGAATAAGTGCAGGAAACTCAAAGTCACAACATCAGAAAAAGAATAAATGTGTGAGATCTGCTTATGGAAGAGAACGTCATTCTGAACAGTTCTGGCACCATTTTTTTTATTTTTTTATCTAACAACTTTATCAGTGGGGATCTAAAATATCTTGCCACCTAGGCTAATTACTTCTTATTGTAATCCTTGTAAGGGCTTGAATGTGTAATGTTCCGCGTTTTGGCAAAGGCCTCTTGTCATGATGTGGGTTTTGTGTCTTGTCTTTTCATGTTCAGTGATTCCCTGACCTGTCTTTTACTTCTCCCAGGTGTTTCTCGTTATTCCCGACGCCCCCTTGTTAGCTCGTTTGTCTTTGATTATTTAAGCCCTGTGTTCCTGCCCTGTCTTTGTGAGTTGTTGAAGGTTTGATGTCAACGTTGGTCGCTTCTGATTCTGAGTCCTGTATTCCAGTCTGAGTCTTTGTCTAAGTTTGTAGTTTGTCTAAATAAAGCCTGTACACTGCGTTTGGATCCAGCCTCCTTCCCGTGCTTCTACCGCACCACATTACCAGCGTCACAGAACAACTCACCACGAAATGGAACCAGCAGTTGTCAGCAACCGGGCTCTGGGAGAATACCTGTCGACGTTATTGCAAGAGGGCCAGTCCGTCCAAAGGTACGCGAAGAATTTTCTGTCCATTTGCCATCTGGGAGCGCTAGATGATATCCAGCTCATGGGCCTGTTTTGGAACGGGCTGGATTATGAGATCGCCCGATGGATGCCGCGGGACCTTACCAACTGGACTCTTGACCGGTATATCGCTCAGGCTTGTTCCTTGGAAGACCTCTTCTCCATTACAGGCTTGTTCTACTCGACACCTCCCGAGTTCACATTACCCGCGACGCCCTCGTCGTCGTCTTCGCCGCTGGTCCGGTCCAGCCCTGCCGAGCCCGCTCTTCACTGCAGTGCCGACGAACTCACTCTTCACTGCAGCCCTGACGGACCCGAGCTCCTCGTCAGCCTCGACGAGCCGGTCCTTCACGTCAGCCTCGAAGAACCCGAGCTTCACGTTAGCCCCGACGAGCATGCCTTTCACGTGAGCCCCGACGAGCATGCATTTCACGTGAGCCCCGACAAGCATGCATTTCACGTGAGCCCCGACGAGCATGCATTTCACGTGAGCCCCGACGAGCATGCATTTCACGTGAGCCCCGACGAGCATGCATTTCACGTGAGCCCCGACGAGCATGCATTTCACGTGAGCCCTGACGAGCCTGCACCTCGCGACAGTCCAACCGAGCCCGCGCTCCACGTCAGCCCTGACGAACCCGAGCTTCGCGTCAGCCTTGACGAACCTGAGTTTAACGTCTGCCTTGACGAACCTGAGCTTCACGTGAGACCAGACGAGCCCGCACTTCTCGTCTGCCCCGCCGAGTCTGCGCCTCATGTGACCCCTGCCGAATCCAGTGAGGCAAATGCCGAGTCAAGTGAATCCAGTGAGTCGAGTGCATCGTTCAGTACATCAGGTGCATCGTCAAGTGCATTGTCCAGTGAGTCAAGTGAGTCTACTCAGTCAAGTGAGTCTACTGAGTCAAGTGAGTCTACTGAGTCAAGTGAGTCTTCTGAGTCAAGTGAGTCTTCTGAGTCAAGTGAGTCTTCTGAGTCAAGTGAGTCTTCTGAGTCAAGTGAGTCTACTGAGTCAAGTGAGTCTACTGAGTCAAGTGAGTCTACTGAGTCAAGTGAGTCTACTGAGTCAAGCCCAGTGAAGCGCCGTCGCAGAAGGAGAAAGAGGACTCGCTCGGCTACTCAGGCTCCAGTGAGCGTACCCAGACTTCTCGCCCTGCCGGCCCCGCCTCTGCGCCTCGCCCTGCCTGCGCCCTTTAAGCTCCGGGAGGCCTTTCCTAAACCCGTGTATTTCCCCAAGTATTTTTTTGGGGGGGGGGGGCCAAGGGTCCGGTGAGGAGACCATGAAGGCTGCGCCGCCATGGTCGTCTGCAGGGGCTTCACCACCCTGGCCTTCGCCTCATCCTGCTCCGCCCTGGGCTTCGCCTCATCCTGCTCCGCCCTGGCCTCCGCTTCGTCTTGCTCCGCCCTGGCCTCCGCTTCGTCTTGCTCCGCACTGGCCTCCGGTTCGTCTTGCTCCGCCATGGCCTCCGCCTCGTCTTGGCCTGTTCAGTCAGGCAACATGGCCGCCTGTTCAGTCAGGTTCGCCCACGCTCCACGGCACAGGCCCGCCTCGTCTATGCCCAGGGTCCGTTCCCCTGCATGGGCCTGGCCCTCCATCCCTCCCCCAAGACCGCCTGTGCTTCACCGCCCTCCTGAACTTTATTGGGTTTTTTTTTGTTTTGTTTTTTTTTGTTGGGCGTCAGGAGCCGCCCTTAAGGGGGGGGGGGGGGGGGGGGGGGGTTACGTCATGATGTGGGTTTTGTGTCTTGTCTTTTCATGTTCAGTGATTCCCTGACCTGTCTTTTACTTCTCCCAGGTGTTTCTCGTTATTCCCGACGCCCCCTTGTTAGCTCGTTTGTCTTTGATTATTTAAGCCCTGTGTTCCTGCCCTGTCTTTGTGAGTTGTTGAATGTTTGATGTCAACGTTGGTGACTTCTGATTCTGAGTCCTGTATTCCAGTCTGAGTCTTTGTCTAAGTTTGTAGTTTGTCTAAATAAAGCCTGTACACTGCGTTTGGATCCAGCCTCCTTCCCGTGCTTCTACCGCACCACATTACCAGCGTCACACCTCTCTGCTGATGCTTCATTTTAGTAAATATGCTGATTGCTCTCCCATAGTCCTGCCATGAACCATACCTTTGCTCCTCATTTGAATATATTAAAAAATGGTTTATGAATGTTACATATAGTGTGCTACTTTCAAAGCTAGATAATAAAGACAGGTTAAAGATGTTCCTGCAAATCTCAGCAGTTCTATTGCTCAAATTCCCTTATGCAACTTATACAACAGCAAATTCTGATTTATAATTTATTTATTTTATGGGCTCTTTTAACTCTGCCTACATGTCCTACGTTCCTCCTTTAAGATTTACAGCAAATATTTGAGCACATTGGATGTCATGTTTGTGCTGCTCATAAAAAAAAATGTCTTTAATATCATCGGAGCTGCAATGTTAGCACATACGCTAATTGGTCACAGATCAGGGTTGACCTGATTTGTGCTACGCTCTCTGTTTTTCCTTATTGTGTCACTCCCTGTCATGTATTGAGCATATAAAAATATGAAGAAAGTAGCACAGATGGTGTTTTATGGGAAAGGATTAAACAGCAGACGTTTTTTGAATGCTTATTTAATGTTAAATGCAATATGTGTTAGGGGGTTGGGAGGTTCAACAGCCTGTGTTTCAGAGGCTAGTGCTCAGCATATCAATCAATGAGGGAAAGCGAATATATCATAAATACCAATGAACACAGATACACACTTGCTTACAGTCTTAGTACATACCAGACTGTTGGGAATTAGCAAGCACACACAAACACACAACCAAAATTACTATTATAACATGTAAACACAATCAGATGGAATATGGCCAGGGCAATTTTGTTCATTGTTTGGTGAATGTGTGTGGACGTCTGCGTCGTGTCTGTCAGAAAGTATATATCATTCTGTTTCCCAGAAGACACTGCTGTTTTGTGTAGTACTTACCTTTTTACTGGGCTCTTCAGAGGGACTCTAGTTTAGATTGTAAAAAACTATAATTTATATAATTTTGCAGAACTATTTGGATATTTCTTGGCAGAGAGGACGTTAGATTGCATCTGCCTGAATGATAAGCATACTTAAACCAATGTAAACATGTTTACACACACTGAAATCTGAGGGATGTTGAAGGTTTTCCTAGATACATTATGTTCTCAGAAATACACTGGGAATGACCTGGACTAAATTTCATATTAGTATGTTGTCATATTAGTATGTTGTTTTTCAAATTCCCAAACCTGTCATACATTTGAAATGATAATTGAGTTCTGTTCTCCACACCAAAATGTCAACATTGTCATATTTTGGTTATAGCTGTTGAGTAAACAAGTGAACCTAATATCCACTGACAAACTTTCAGACATGAATTAGCAATAATAAAGCTACAGTATCTCACAAAAGTGAGTACACCCCTCACATTTTAGCAAACATTTTAGTATATCTATTCAAGGGACAATACTATAGAAATGAAACTTGGATATGTTATATAGTCAATTTTATATGTATTTTATATGTGCTGCTTGTATAGCAGTATATATTTTCTGTCCTCTGAAATAGTGTTGTAGTCAAGACCACCTAACCGGAGACCAAGACCAGAGTGTATCGAGACCGAGACAAGACCAAGACTTTTAGGGGCCGAGACCAAGACAAGACCAAGACCGAGGGAGGGCGAGACCGAGTCAAGACCAAGACCAGCGCCCCACACTACATGACACAATAAAATGTGAAACATGATCAAAAGAGCTTCTCAAATTGATCTGAAAGATCCACATTCCCATAAAAACACAGATATTTAACACTCAAAGCTGAAATAAACTTAACCATCTTTATTCAATACTCCTGGGTGACATCCATTATTTAGTACAGAATGTAAAACAGGTCTTCATTTTTCTCCGCCTTTTATTAACAATACATAAAGTTATCTTGTTTTTATACCAACAACAATCTTTTTTTTCAAAACCACATAGCTAAATGTGTAAAAAAATGCATGTGATTTATAAAAGTTCAAAATTGATTTAATTGGGAGCAGTTTCATCACATGCCAAACCTTAACAAACTGAAGTGGCAAACACTCTTCATATATTCAAGCTCACTGCAGAGGATAAACACATAGATATAGATATAGACACAGAACACAAAAACATGACTGACTGACCATTTGATGTACAGTAAATTATATCCAGCATCTTTTACAGTGTGCAAAAATGCCGCTCTCTGAAAGTAACGTACCATGTGCCATACAATAACCTATTTAATTTAGTCATTTCTCATATAAGTTGATGCGCATTACTCAGTCTCCACTCTCTGCTCATATCTCTATTTAGCTCTCTCACCCAAACGAGTGAGCATCACCTGGGCACGTAGCTTTAATGTCGGGAGCTGAATGCTGCTGACATTAGCTAAGGTCAATGTAACTTAACATTAGCTACACAGCTTTGTGGCCTGTCTCGTGACATCCCACAAGATTTGTGTCAACACAGAAAAAATTTAATCTCTGGATAGGTTTTTTCGTTTATTTAAAGTGTGGTTTATGTCAGCTGAATGTGCGGTCATTATCTTTTCAGAGAAGATAAGGTATTTTAGCACAATTCACCCAGCGGTATTCAGGAAAAAAATATATCCGAATGCTCCACATGAAACTATGGTCTTCCGACCTTTTACCATTACATCGTGTCGATTTATTTTGATTACTATGTGCCAGGGAGAGAGAGCAAGATAGCGCTTAGGAGACGGTGAAGCCTTTATACATACACCTGGCTCCACAGAGAGAGAGAGAGTGCGCGCGCGCGACCGGGACGCTCTCTCTGCTCGTTCTTCTGATGCGCCCTGTCACACTCGCAGCAGTTCGTCTACATTACTCATCTATCAAATAAGACTATGGCGGGACAAAAAATCGCTTTGGAGCAGAAGCATCGATAAGAGGACTCGTTAACGTTAAGGGATTTCAATATCGATGGTTCATAAAAATTAGAATCGGTGTGGTGCCGAATTCTGACCCCCGCCAAATTATTACCCCCCCCTTAGTATGGTAGGTTTAGGATTAGTTGTGGGGGAGGGGTTAGGATTAGGGATGGGGTTAGGATTAGGCAATCAGATACTGATTTCAACAAGGGGGTAATAATTTGGCAGGGAGTCGAAATTCGGCACAACACCGGTTCTCGAGTGGAACCGGTTTTCAATTTCCATCCCTATATGTATAGCCTAACGTTAGCTAATATTGACAAAATCTCTTTGTTAGAGGAGTGATTTTATTTGGTACGAGGCAGATTGCTAACGTTAGCTAGCCAGCTTTGCTAACATCACTTACACATAGCTTACCTTTCTTTGTGCTTCCTTTCTAAGTGATGATAAAAGTTTGACGTAGTCCCCACCGTCTCTGAAAGCGAAGCACTGCAGAATTTACAAGAAGCTGTATGCGTTCTTTTGGATGTTGTTTTGCAAATATATTCTTTATGATTTTTGTAGCCGAATTTTATTACTGAAGATTTTGCAGACATCTTCTCCCGCTCCCAGACAACCACAGATCACTTTCTTGGGAGTGCGAGCGAAAGGGGGCGGGATGGGTGACAGGCAGCGGTAACAAAAATACCTAATTAGCAATGACCAATGAGTCACGTTATTGCTTGGATTTGAATCAGTACGTTTTACATACAATAAAAGCAAGGATGTTAACAAAAAAATTAGGTAATATACTGGCAAATTAGTGATATTTTCACAGTCATGGTCTTGTCTGGTCTTGAAAAAAAATCCCGAGTCCTCAATGTCCGAGACCGAGACAAGACCGAGACCAAATGCGGTCGAGTCCGAGATGAGACCGAGACCATCAAAAAGTGGTCTCGAGACCGGTCTCGAGACCACTTTTTGATGGTCTCGGTCTCATCTCCGGTCTCATCTCTCAAGACCGGTCTCGAGTACTACAACACTACTCTGAAAATAACTCAGCGTACAACCATTATTGTCAAAATAGCTGGCAACATAAGTGAGTACACCCTAAGTGATAATAGCTGTACGTCATTTAACCATGCAAAGCCATATGTCCTATTCATCATGTTCATGTTTTTGTCTGCTTGACAGGACCATACAAACTGCTGTATCTTGTATTAGTGCAGTTTAAATTGGTGCTTTGAGTACAATTCTCTCATACTGACCACTGGATGTTCAACATGGCACCTAATGGCAAAGAGGTCTAAGGATTTGAGAATTAGAATTGTTGCTCTCCACAAACATGGCCTAGGCTATGAGAAGATTGGTAACACCCTGAAACTGAGTTACAGTACATGCCAGGGTCATACAGAGGATTTCCAAGACGGGTTCCACTCGTAACAGGCCTCGCAAGGGTCACTCAAAGAAGTTGAGTCCTCGTCCTTTGCGTCAGATGCAGAAGCTGGCTTCAAAAAACAGACATATGAGTGCTGCCAGCATTGCTTTTGATGTTGCAGAAGTGGAAGGTCATTTTGTCAGTGCTCAGACCATGTACCGCATACTGCAACAAGTCGGTTTAAATGGCTATCATCCCAGAAGGAAGCCTCTTCTGAAGCTGGCTCACAAGAAAGCCAGCAACCTGTCCACGAGCATGAATTACTGGAACCATGTCCTGTGGTCTGATGAGACTAAGATAAACTTTTTTGGCTCAGATGGTGTCCAGCATGTGGTGAGGAGTACCAAGAAAATGTTGTCTTGCCTACAGTCGAGCATGGTGGTGGTAGCATCATGGTTTGGGGCTGCATGAGTGCTGCTGGTACAGGGGAGCTGCGCTTCATTGAGGGAAACATGGATTCCAACATGTACTAGGACATTCTGAAGCAGAACATGATGCCACCTCCCTTCAGAAACTGGGCTGAACGGCATGATGACGACCCCAAACACACCAGCAAGATGACAACTGCCTTGCTGAGGAAGCTGAAGGTGAAGGTGATGGAGTGGCCAAGTATGTCTCAAGACCTGGACACTATTGAACACCTGTGGGGCATCCTCAAGCGGAAGGTGGAGAAGTACCATGTGTCGAACATCCCGCAGCTCCGTGGAGGAGTGGAATAGGATCCCAGCAACAACCAGTGCAGCTCTGGTGAATTCCATGGCCAGGAGAATTAAGGCAGTGCTAGATAACAATGGTGCTCACACAAAATATTGACACTTTGGACACAATTTTGAAATGTTCACTAAGGGTGTACTTACTTTTGTTGCCAGCTATTTTGACAATGGCTGCATGTTGAGTTATTTTCAGAGGACAGTTAATATAGACTGCTATACAGTACAAGCAGCACAGTGACGACTATAACATATATCCAAGTTTAACCCTCTGGGGACGGATTGGGCGGTACCGCCAAAAATGGCATACTTTTACAAATGTGTCATTATCTTAAAAACTATTAATGATAGAGATGTGCGGTCTTTTTTGCCGTCTTCCTCAGATTCCGCTGAAAACAGTAATAACAAACTTACCCGGCTTGTATACACACTTCCTTGTTGCGGAATACCACTACGTCAAAGGCCAATGAAATCGATGTTGTTTGGCAGATTCACGAGCAACAACCAATGGAAAAATTGCCGATGGAGGAATATTTTTCTTACCCAATCAGAGGAAGGTTACTATGACGTATTCTAGCAAATCGGAGGACTCTGTAACCGTGCAAGGGGTGGTACTATATACTATTATGCAAACAGCCTTGAGTGGCAGAGACTACAAAAAAAGCGAACGGACGCGACGAGTATAAACAAGGCTTTACGGAGCGAGAGCACACAGAGATATGAGAGAGAGACAGAACAATTATAATATACACATACAATTATAGAATTATTTATTGTTTTAACACTTTTATGATGGCAAGGAGTAAACGATTTAGGTAGAACAAGCTCTGGAACAATTACTGGAGAGTGACGGGGAGATAGCATTGCTTAGAAAATTCTAAGCATTCCTAAGAAAAACGCCTGGGACTATTTGTAAATAAAGTTAAAATTTTCATTGTTCTTTACACATTTTATTTAACAATTACACATGTCTGTCCAGCAAAGGCTTTGACAAATATATTTTTTGTTCAAAAACTGTTCACTATTGTTGTGTGATGTGTGATGTGTGATTTTCAGAAATAAATGCCAAAAATCGAATTTCCGTTTTTGAAATTCTCTAGTTTACAATACATTTTCACTCATACTTCCTTTATACTTCCTTTATAAACATACTAAAATGTTTGCTGAGATGTGATGGGTCACTTTTGTGATTTTAACTGAAAGGTTGAACTGTGTTCTCAGGTCAACAGCATTTTTCATCAATATCAGGCTGGGGCAAGCAAATCATACAGTTTATTAATTACAATATTATTAATCAAAACTATGATATTTGACATTGCATTAATGCTGTTTTTTTTTTTCAAGAGTTTTTTTGTTTGTCTTGTGTTTCATAACTGCACTGCTGTAAAAATACTAGATAGCCTAAATATTTGCTATAAGCCTACAGTATAATAGGCTGTTTAATGCCAGAATACATTGAGACTTCACATGTCCCTTTGGTAAAGCAATTTTACCAAACAGATAAGAGTCCATGTGTGATTGATTTATTTAAATAAACTAATCTCACTAAAGAAAGAAACTCCAAACATTTGGCCAACTTTCAAGCTAGTCAACTATATTCTGTCTAACTATTTTAAGCTTGATGATTTCATATAAACACAACAGGGACATTCCAGTCCCCAAGTCCATTTACCCTAATACTGTCACTAAAATATGCACAGAATATAAGATCACTTCATACTCATTCCAGCAATAGTTAAGAATGATAACTGGCTAATTTCATGATGCTGAATGCATCATTGCTCTGCAATCTCAGTCCCATAGGTAAGTCCAGATAATATCTCTGTTGAAGTCTTTTCAATGCCCATCTTTCCTTATTAACCCCGATCATAGATATGCATTATACCAACTCTGCTATTGCCCCCAGCAGAAATCACATTTTAATTGTGTCAGCTCAGATTTACAGCTTTCGTGTAATGCGTTATGAAAAGCATATAAACTGATTACCACACAATAGCACCCTGATCGCCCTTCTATTAGAGTAACTGCTATGAAATTGTGAAAATAGCTGACAACACCAAAGATTTTCTGTCCTCCTGCTGTCAGACCTGTAATATCTCTTCTTAAATTAGATAACATGTCAGTCTATGCAAATAATAATAATAAAAAATATCACAGAAGCTAAAAGTTAACAAGGGCTGTAAGTTTATAACATCAAGTAATCAGTTGAGAGATCTCCCCTGTGAAAACAAAAGCAATTAACTTTCATCCTTGAAATGACACTACAAAACTACATTTAGTCACAGAACCGCAGACATATTGGGAGGAAGCACAAAATAATGAACACATCTGAGTGTAATGAAGCATTTTGGGGGAAAAGCTCAAAGCCATTCCATGTTTTCATGTGGAAAGAGCAAAAAGGCATTTGGCCTCTCCACAGAAAGTGCTGGAACCCATCTGGAAGTAAATAGATTAACAACAGGGAGCTTCTGAATGATCGTAGTGGTCAATCAGAGAAATGAATTGTAATTGTCTCTTAAATGAGGTAGTGTGGGCTGTATTGCTGCTTTAGCCCGATGGATTCTTAAAATGCGAAACCACCCCAGCTACCCATGATTCAAATCAGCTGGGGCCTGTGTCCTGGTGATATATTGAATTATTTTTAGTGGTGAAAGTTTCTGTGCCATTTTCATTGCTCCGGCATGCCTGCGATCAAGGAGAACGGCTTGATGTATGACTATGTTAAACCAAACACAGACAAAATCAGGTCTGATAATGTCTATGGGCAGAACTTTCCAACTTACTCGATCTCAGGCATACGGTCATGGTTTAAGACTCTTTATTGCCCATCAAAGCAGCTTAAATACTGAGTGATTAAAATTAAGTGGTGGCCAGACGCTGTTGTTGATTTCTATAAAATGGTCTATCAGCTAAATAAACAGTCACTCAAGAAAATCAAGAAAAAAGGGATGATGAGGCAATATATACAGTATATGTGTGTGTGGTCCTGATAAACCCCACATTAGGGGGACCAAATGTCACCACAAGGTCAAAGATTTCTGGTATTGCCACCCTTGTATACACGCAGACACACACACACACACACTCTCTCTCTCTCTCTCTCTCTCTCTCTCTCTCTCTCTGTGTGCACGTGTGCGTGCGTGAAGGTTAGGTACTGCTATAGTAAACATAGTATATTTATCATGACATCACACCACATCGTGTTTTCCCCATCTAATCACCACTGCTCAGAACCAATTGCGTTAGTGTTCCCATTCCCCCCACGAAAACAGAGAGAGCTATTTCCTCTCCACTCATGAATATTTAGAAGATAAGCAAAGCAGTCGACATTCCCACCCCTCCCAGGAAAGTCGATTTCTTCATCAACATGGATTTGCTAGGACTTCCGGAAAAGGCACTTCAAAGTTGATCAAGAATTCTTTTTGTCTTTTCTGTGAATCCTGCACAGCCAACCATGCAAAAGCTCTCTCTCTCTCTCTCTCTCTCTCTCTCTCTCTCTCTCTCTCTCTCTCTCTCTCTCTCTCTCTCTCTCTCTCTCTCTCTCTCTCTACCTCTCCCTCTCTCTCCTGACGTCTATCAATAAATTAAATGGCTGAAAGCTTGATGTCTCACTCAAAAGATCTCAGTGTGGGAAAAATGTGAGTCCAGAGACTCTAGTTCCTCAGCTGTGAATCACACGGCTCAGCTGCGGCACACAATTAGGAAGAAACTGTGGCCTATATTTTTTTAGAAATAACTCTCATTAGAAAATGCTAATCTGGAATAAATTTTTGCATATTGTTTCCTCATTAATATGATAATCAGAAAGAGACGCAAGGTGAAGGAGGAAGGTTTTCATTTGGTATTGGAGTATTGCATGGCCCAGTATATGTTAATAAAACAAGATGCTGGAAAGTTTTCAAAAGAAAGGAGAAACCCATCTCCTTCAAGCTAGCAGCAATTAGTCATGTATGACATGAGTGCTTGGGGATATTAAGCCACTCAATAGGCTGTTGTAAAAATGTTAACAGTTTTACAAAAATATGCAAATTATGTGGACACAACCTATTGCTCAACTTTTTGGGGGGCAACAGAAAAGTTAACTGTGTACAGTGTACAAGTAATCCTAAGAAATGAAGTGTCTTTTGGCATATAAAAAAGGTCTAAGAGTTGGCTGTAAAAGAGTACATAGACTCAGAAACAAGCAGAAGGTATGATGAATCGAAGGTCACTGTGCTTTATTAGGACCTTGGAAGTTAATAATGCATCATGGTCAGGGCGTCTGATTGAATGCATTGAGAGTCAGGGAAATAATTCCAACCGGGGTCTCTTGCTCCCTCTTTGGGCCCCGCCCGGGGGAGGCCTTCTCCGCACAACACCTGCAACTCTGCCCTACTGCTGTTCCGGATGCATAATATACCCATCATTCTCACTCGGGTGAGAAGAGAGCATTGCTGGACTTCATCCAGGAGCCGGTGAAGGACACGAGGAGTATGTGTGTGTTTGTGTGTGTGTGTCTTGTGGCAGTATACTATAAGGCTAAACGCAAAGTAAAAATGTACTTTGTACTAACACATTCCGGTAGGTACACATCTTTTGTAAGTTTTCATATTTTAAAGTTGTTGTTATTTATTTTTATTTTTTTTGCTTATTCTATTTAAGCTTTCTGAACAGAAAAAAGGTAATAATTTTGATAGCGATTAAATCAAGACCGTTTTTTTTTTTCATGAACTGGCAGTTTTGAGATTTTGGGCTTTTTATTATGTGTTGTTCCATACTAGTGGATGCACTTTTAAGTGTTTATTTTATACACTAACTATTTGCATCTACACATTTCAATTACAATACATATTTGAAAGGCTGTTTTCTCAACAACAAAAAAAAAACTATGCACTGAACCTCTTTATGAACCACAACTCTCCATTTTCACCAAACTTGATCTATATTCAGAAGGTTTTTCAGAGGGTTTTGTTCATTTATCATTTGCCTTTATACAAAACTTTATTCCTAAAAGCATGAGTTTTTTTCTAGCTTTTCACGCTTTGGCTGTGTGAGGCACGTTCAGGAAGACAAAGACGACAGATAACGATCAAACTCTATATATTATATACATTGCAAACAGTAAAGACGTAGAACCGACCAGGAAGAACTGAAACTGGGGAAACTACAGGTCCTTCCCAAAAAATTAGCATATTGTGATAAAGTTCATTAGTTTCCTTAATGTAATGATAAAAATGAAACTTTTATATATTTTAGATTCATTGCACACCAACTGAAATATTTCAGGTCTTTTATTGTTTTAATACTGATGATTTTGGCATACAGCTCATGAAAACCCAAAATTCCCATCTCAAAAAATTAGCATATCATAAAAAGGTTCTCTAAACGAGCTAATAACCTAATCATCTGAATCAACTAATTAACTTTAAACACCTGCAAAAGATTCCTGAGGCTTTTAAAAACTCCCAGCCTGTTTCATTACTCAAAACCGCAATCATGGGTAAGACTGCCGACCTGTCTGCTGTCCAGAAGGCCATTATTGACACCCTCAAGCAAGAGGGTAACACACAGAAAGAAATTTCTGAACAAATAGGCTGTTCCCAGAGTGCTGTATCAAGGCACCTCAGTGGGAAGTCTGTGGGAAGGAAAATGTGTGGCAAAAAACGCTGCACAACGAGAAGAGGTGACCGGACCCTGAGGAAGATTGTGGAGAAGGACCGATTCCAGACCTTGGGGGACCTGCGGAAGCAGTGGACTGAGTCTGGAGTAGAAACATCCAGAGCCACCGTGCACAGGCGTGTGCAGGAAATGGGCTACAGGTGCCGCATTCCCCAGGTCAAGCCACTTTTGAACCAGAAACAGCGGCAGAAGCGCCTGACCTGGGCTACAGAGAAGCAGCACTGGACTGTTGCTCAGTGGTCCAAAGTACTTTTTTCGGATGAAAGCAAATTTTGCATGTTATTCGGAAATCAAGGTGCCAGAGTCTGGAGGAAGACTGGGGAGAAGGAAATGCCAAAATGCCTGAAGTCCAGTGTTAAGTACCCACAGTCAGTGATGGTCTGGGGTGCCATGTCAGCTGCTGGTGTTGGTCCACTGTGTTTTATCAAGGGCAGGGTCAATGTAGCCAGCTATCAGGAGATTTTGGAGCACTTCATGCTTCCATCTGATGAAAAGCTTTATGGAGATGAAGATTTCATTTTTCAGCACGACCTGGCACCTGCTCACAGTGCCAAAACCACTGGTAAATGGTTTACTGACCATGGTATTACTGTGCTCAATTGGCCTGCCAACTCTCCTCACCTGAACCCCATAGAGAATCTGTGGGATAATGTGAAGAGAAAGTTGAGAGACGCAAGACCCAACACTCTGGATGAGCTTAAGGCCGCTATCGAAGCATCCTGGGCCTCCATAACACCTCAGCAGTGCCACAGGCTGATTGCCTCCATGCCACGCCGCATTGAAGCAGTCATTTCTGCAAAAGGATTCCCGACCAAGTATTGAGTGCATAACTGAACATAATTATTTGAAGGTTGACTTTTTTTGTATTAAAAAAACACTTATTTTATTGGTCGGATGAAATATGCTAATTTTTTGAGATGGGAATTTGGGGTTTTCATGAGCTGTAAACCAAAATCATCAGTATTAAAACAATAAAAGACCTGAAATATTTCAGTTGGTGTGCAATGAATCTAAAATATATATGGAAGTTTAATTTTTATCATTACATTATGGAAAATAATGAACTTTATCACAATATGCTAATTTTTTGAGAAGGACCGTATATACACAGAAAAATTAGGAGACTAAGTGACAACAGGTGCACACGGTGAGTGATGAGGGTGGCAGGTAACAGGTGAAACTGATTAAGAAAATACATGGTGCGCAAAGACAGAAGGCAAAACAAAGTTCAATACAGGTGTCACAATGACAGTACGCCCCCTTCTGGAAGGTGTGGCCTCACGCCGTAACGAAAGAGATGAAGGGAGAAAGATTGGGAGGAGGACAAGGAGCAGATGGAGGGCTTGCAAAAGGAATGGTTGAAGGGCTGGAGAAGGTCGGTGGATTACTGGGAGAAGAAGAGGGTCTAAGCAGAAGGGAGGTGTGTCCAACGGGAAGACTCGTTACCCATGGTGGAGCCGATGGAGGAAGGAGCCATGGAGGTTGAAGGGCAGAGGGTTCTAGGGCGATGACGGACTGAGGCGGAACTGATGGGGGAGGATGACAAGGAGACGGAAGTTCGACGGGCCATGGTGGAACAGAGGGTTCAGAGGGACACAGGGAAGCCACTGGCTTGGGCAACTGAGGTGTAGATGGGGACACAGAAGGGCGTTGTGGAGACTGAAGAACAGAGGACCAAGGAGGAGCAGAAGGGAGTGAGGAGTCCAACAGAGCCGGGGGAATGAAGGGACAAGGCGAAGCCGGAGGAGTGCAGTTCAGAGGTGATGGAAGGTGGACGAGCGACCAAGGCGGATCCGGGGGGACAAGGGAGCCTGGTGGAACTGGTGAATTGATGGGCCACGGTGGATATGAAGGAGGTAGAAGCCAAGGGTGAGCTCATGGATTGATGGGCCGATGTGAAGTCCTGGAACCAGGCATCAACAGTCCAAGATGGTGCTGAGGACTGGAAGCCCCTCAGCGAGCCCACCATTCCACTAGCGTGAAGAGGGCGATTGATGGGGCTGACAGGAGGCAGAGAAGATGAGGATGACAGTTCAGGCTCAAGAACTGACTCGTGGCGGCGGCCATCTTGGCCGGAGACAAGGGCTCAGGCATGGCAGCGGCGTGGCAGACATGACTCGAAGAAGCTCAGGCTTGACTCGAAGAAGCTCAGCCTTGATTGGCATGATGCGAAGAAGCTCAGGCTTGACGCGAAGAAGCTCAGGCTTGACTGGAATGACGCGAAGAAGCTCAGGCTTGACGTGAAGAAGCTCAGGCTTGACTGGCATGTTGGGACAAGACTCTGGAAAGGTGGTCTCAGCATGACGAGACTCTGGACGAAGATAGGAGATGTGGCGATGAAGATGGCTGGTGACGGTGGCTTCATGATCCACAGGACATGATCCAGGTATTGATCGAACGTGCCTGGGATCGCTGTTGGAGCTTGCTGGTCCAGATGATCCTCCAGTCAGTACCAGAATACAGTATTTAGGACGTCATCTGCCCAGTCCAAATGGTGAGAAATTTTGAGGAACCTCCTGACATAGTTCTCGATCCTTTGGCCGTCCTGGAAAATGGTTACAAGCCGATCTGAAGGATTCAGCAGGATATGGAGAATGCCCATGTTCTCTTTCATACAGTCAGTCAAATAATTACCAACTTTTTAGGTCCTGGTAGGTTCTTCTGTCACGCTTTGGCTGCGTGAGGCACGTTCAGAAAGACGAAGAAGACAGATAACGATCAAACTCTATATATTATTTATGAACAAGACACTTACCAAATATAGCAAGCAGTAAAGATGTAGAACCGACCAGGAAGAAGTGAAACTAGGGAGACTGTGGGTGTTTCTCAAAACCAAGAATGCAAACAACGGACTTGTGTTCTTAGGGAGAACGCTCTTGCTAGTTGTTCTCTGAAGAATGAACTTACAATGTTCCTCCTCTCCACTCACTGCCGTCGCAAGCAACACTGACTCCTCCTCACTCCATTTTTTTAAGGAGGTTGAGATGGTAGATTTGCCGTGAATCACCCCTGTCTGTTCGTACTACCTCATAATTGAGATCCCCTATCCGCTGTGTGACCTCAAAGGGTCCTTGCCACTTCGCTAACAATTTGGAGCTGGAGGTTGGTAGTAAAATTAGCACTTTAGCTCCCGGTGCAAACTCTCGAAGCTTAGTTCCCCTGTTATACAGCCGGCTTTGTCTGTCCTGAGCCTGAAGCAAATTCTCCATAAAGAGCTGCCCCAGTGTAGGCAAGGCAAGGCAAGGCAAGGCAAGTTTATTTATATAGCACATTTCATACACAATGGTAATTCAAAGTGCTTTACATAGAAGAAATTAAAATAATCAAAAGAAATCAGAATAATTAAAACAGTTTAGAATAAAAGATAAAATACAGAAATCAGAATAATTAAAACATAAAATAAAATACAGTGCAAACAGTCGGACGAACAGTGGCACAGTGCTCATTCAGTAAATGCACAGCTAAACAGATGTGTTTTGAGTCTGGATTTGAATGTGACTACTGTAGGAGCACATCTGATCTCTTCTGGAAGCTGGTTCCAGCTGCGGCTGGCATAGTAGCTAAAAGCAGACTCGCCATGCTTAGAGTGAACCCTTGGTATTTCTAGCCGATGTGATCCTAATGATCTGAGTGATCTGTTGGGTTTATATTCAGTGAGCATATCTGCAATGTATTGAGGTCCTAGGCCATTGAATGATTTATATACCAGTAATAATACTTTAAAATCAATCCTAAATGTAACTGGCAGCCAGTGTAAAGACCTGAGGACTGGTGTGATGTGTTCATATTTTCTGGTTCTGCTCAGAATCCTAGCAGCAGCGTTCTGTATGAGCTGCAACTGTCTTATGGTCTTTTTGGGAAGGCCAGTGAGAAGTCCATTACAATAATCCACCCTACTGGTGATGAAAGCATGCACAAGTTTTTCTAAGTCTTGACTGGAAACAAAGCATCTAATTCTTGCAATATTTTTCAGGTGATAATATGCTGATTTAGTTATTGCTTTGACATGACTACTGAAACTAAGGTCTGACTCTAGAGACACACCCAGATTCCTGACTTGATTTTTAGTTGTTTGACCCCTAGACTGAAGGTATGCGTTCACCTTGAGAACTTCATCTTTGTTTCCAAACGCAATGACTTCAGTTTTGTCTTTGTTTAACTGAAGAAAGTTTTGGCACATCCAATTGTTTACTTCATCAATGCATTGGCAAAGGGAGTCAATGGGGCTGTAATCGTTAGGCGATAGGGCTAAGTAGAGCTGTGTGTCGTCTGCATAGCTATGGTAAGCGATTTGGTTCTTTCTCATTATTTGGCTCATTGGGAGCATGTACAGGTTGAATAGGAGTGGCGCAAGAATTGAGCCTTGAGGGACTCCGCATGTCATGGATGTCCACTCAGACTTATGGTCTCCTATACTCACATAATAACCTCTGCCTCCTAAGTATGACCTGAACCATTTTAGGACTATCCCAGAAAGCCCGACCCAGTTTTCCAGCCTGTCAAGAAGTATTTTGTGATCGACAGTGTCAAATGCAGCACTGAGGTCGAGTAGTACCAGCACTGATAATTTGCCTGTATCAGTATTTAAGCGAATATCATTTATTATCTTTATGAGCGCGGTCTCTGTACTGTGGTGCGGTCGGAAACCAGATTGAAAATGGTCAAAGTATCCATTCGAGCTTAAGAATTTGTTCAGCTGATTGAAGACAACTTTTTCAATGATCTTGCCTATGAAAGGAAGATTTGAGATCGGTCTATAGTTGTTTAATATGGTCTTATCCAGATTGCTCTTTTTCAGGAGGGGCTTGACAACAGCAGTTTTCAGGGAGGTCGGAAAACTCCCAGAGAGAAGTGAGGCATTTACCACTTCTAGGAGATCTGCTTCTAAGCTGTGTAACACATTTTTGAAAAAAGATGTGGGAAGTGCATCAAGGGCGCAGGTTGATGTTTTTAGTTGCTGTACGGTTTCTTCCAAAATTTTGCCATCAATTTCTTCGAAATCAGACATAGTTGCTACTTTCTCGTGCTGTTGTTTGATCTGCCTGACCCCAGCGCAACTCAAGGATGAGCTGATCACCTTTCTAATATTATTGATTTTCTCAGAGAAGAAAGAAGCAAACTCACTGCACTTTCTCACTGAGAGCATTTCACTGGGAATCTGGCTTGGGGGGTTTGTCAGTCTCTCTACAGTAGCAAAAAGAGTGCGCGTGTTGTTTATATTGCTGTTTATAATATTCGAGAAAAAAGTCTGTCTAGCTTTGCTTAGTTCCTTATTGAAAGCATGGATGCTGTCTTTGTAGATGTTATAATGGACTACAAGTTTTGTCTTCCGCCACATGCGCTCTGCTTTTCTGCATTGTCTTTTCATATTTTGCACTGCTGTTGAGTTTCTCCAAGGTGCTTTTTGTCTGCCACTCTTCTTCCTGACTTTCACAGGAGCAATATCATCAATTACACTCTTAACTTTTGAGTTAAAAGAATCAAGGAGAAAATCAACAGAGTCAGCAGATATGCTTGGTGTTAAAGATATAGCCTTCATAAATAGTACACTAGTGTTCTCATTTAAGCATCTCTTCTTGACAGACACAGATCTAGCTTCAATGGCAGGAGAGATCAATATATCAAAGAAAATACAAAAATGATCAGACAGTGCTACATCCTTAATAACAATTGATGAAATGTTTAGACCCTTACTGATAAGTAAATCTAGAGTGTGTCCACGATTATGTGTGGCTCCATGTACATGCTGAGTCAGATCAAAAGTTTTTAAAACAGTTTTGATTTCTTTTGCCATATTGTTTTCTGCATTATCTATGTGAATGTTAAAATCTCCAGCAATGGCAAAGCAGTCAAACTCTGAGGAAATAGAACTTAACAGTTCTGTTAAGTTCTCAGCAAAAGCTGGAGAGTATTTTGGAGGCCTGTAAACAATGATAAGTAAAATGCGTGGAGCACCTTTTAACACAATACCCAGATATTCGAAAGACGGGTAATTCCCAAATGATATTTGCTTACATTGATAGACATCTTTATAAAGAGCAGCTAAACCTCCGCCTCTTCTGACAGCTCTGCAGACACTCATAAAAGTAAAGTTAGGAGGGGCTGTTTCATTGAGGACTGTTGCACTGCAACTTTCTTCTAGCCAAGTTTCATTTAGCAACATAAAATCCAGGTTGTATGTGGTTATTAAGTCATTGACTAAAAGTGATTTATTTTTAAGTGAGCGGATGTTTAAAAGTGCTAACTTAACAGTCTTACTTTTTGTCCCCACAGCAATCTTGGTATGTCGTGTAATAGGCACCAGATTAGATGGGTTTGCTGTACGGCTTTTGAAGGCCTTAGACTTTCTATCATGTAATTGAACAGCAATAGAAAAACATACAGGCACACTGGGTTCCCGCTTGTTCTGTAAACATTTGAGAAAGTTATTGTTATCATAGCGGGGACCCGACACATATCACTGAGAGCTGGTATCAGTTGTTTTTGGTTCACCTCGAGCCGCCGGAGGAGGGTGTGGGCCCTGGCGCTGTGGCAGAGGCCGAAGAGCTCTCACAGGGGGAGGGGGAGGGCGAGCTGGGCCCGTAGGCTTTGGTGGTTGTGGGGCCTGGCGTTTTTTGGTTGGTATCTGGGGGCTCGCAGCAAAAGAGTGGGATAGTCTAGTTCCAGCGTGCACCAGTTGTTCCATTTTCTCTGAGAAGCACAGAAGTGGAGATGCTGGAGAGAGTGATAATGTTTCCAGTGAGAGTGATTTTTGCTCTGGTGTTATTGGAGGCTGTAATATGCTGTCCTGGTTTCCCTGGCTGTTTTCCAGAAAGTCGTCCTTGGGTGCTGTATATTGGAGCAGTGCTGGTATGTCACAGTCTGTCTGTGGTGAGCTCTGTGGGCAGGGCTCAGCTGAGATTGTGTCCGTGAGCAGAGGTTGTTGTGGCTGAGTGGTGTTATCACTGTCCTTGTGTGATGTGTCAACCGCATGTCCATTCAGGGGCTGAAGTGAAATCCTGTGGTCATTCATACTGTATCCAGGTGTGTGTGTGCCATTCAGGTTGAGTGGATTGGCACACATTGCAGAAGGATGACGGAGGGAGAAGTAGATATTGTCCTTTAGCACTCTTGAACCAAGTTTGTTTGGGTGGTGGCCATCCTGTTGAAACAGTTGCCTCTGACTCCAGAAAAGATTGAAGTTGTCAATAAAGTTCACTCCTTTTATATTGCAGGTTTTTTGCAGCCATGTATTAAGCCCAAGCAACCGTGAAAACCTGTTTGTTCCTCTTGCTGGGAGTGGTCCACTGATGAATGTTTGAACTTTCAGTCTTTTAAGTGTTTCAAAAAGTTCATTGAAATCCTTTTTAAGAAGTTCCGACTGCTCTTTATGAATATCATTCTTCCCCACATGAATGATCAGTCGATTTGCAGTCTTATGTTTCATCAGAATGTTCTGAAGTTCCCTGTTTACATCAGATGTTGTTGCTTGTGGAAGGCAGCACGTTGTTGTATCCCTGCTATTAATGTTTCTGATTACGGAGTCGCCCACTATCAGAGTCCTGGGCTCGGCTGCACTGTGAGCTGAGTGCCGCTGTCTGCTCGACCTTGAGCCCCAGTTAGCATCAGTGTTAGCTACTGGTTGATTCAGTCTGTGTTCAATCACATTCATCAAATTTGGGGATTCCTCATTCATTAATACTTCAAATCTGTTCTCAAGATGTATAGGCGGTGGTAGGAGACCAGTGTTTGCAGTCCTTGTCAGAGCCGTATCTGGGGTAGAGGATGCTACTGCAGTAATATGTGATGCTCGTGACAATCTGATGTCTCGAGTGCCTTTGGGTCTCGCACCCTGTTTGTGCCATCGATTAGTAAAACGATCGGCTTGTTTCTCTACACTCAGTATGGCCTGTCGAGAAGCACTAGATTCATGGGACTCACCGGCTGTATGCTGAGGACGTCCATGACGAAGCTCTGTTGTGTGTTCCGTCTGGTTTGGTGGTCCCGCAATTAACTTTGTTTCAAGAATTGCAATCCTTTGTAAAAGTCTGTGGCAGTTGGAGCAGCAAGTAGATTCCAGAGGAGGCATTTTCTTATCCTTATGAATGTAGGCAGTTTTGTTTTCTCTTCCCCGGAATGTAAGCTTTCAGTGGGAGGCTGGTTGAATAAAATAATTCTGCTTTTTTTTGTAGTAATCCAAACGTTTGAGCACTGTGCTGATTTGCTGAAGTTAAAATTAGGTGATAAAAGGAGATAAAATATAGAAATATAAAAGCGATAGAGCAAAGCGCGGAGCAGTAAGCGAGAGCGTCCGAACAGTAGCTGAGCAGGAAGTAGAAGTAGAAGTGTATGGAGTTTTGCTCTCAGGTCCATGACATACTGACTTTCATTTTTGCTATCTGAGCGTCCGTCCTCCCAAGTTTCTTTTAGGACGTCTAACACCCCACAGGGCTGACATCCAAAAAGAAGCTCAAAGGGGGGAAACCCTGTGGAGGCTTTCGGGACCTCTCACACGGTGAATAAGAGGGGTTCTAGCCACCTGTCCCAATTTTTCGCGTCTTCCTGTACGAATTTACGAATCATTGTTTTCAACGTGCGATTAAATCATTCGACCAGTCCGTCCGTTTGTGGGTGATAGACACTGGTACGCACCGATTTAATGCCCAATAATTCATATAATTCGCTTAACGTGCGTGACATAAACGCGGTGCCTTGATCCGTGAGAATCTCTTTCGGGATTCCCACTTGGGAGATTAAACGAAACAGGGCGTCTGCCACACTCTTAGCTGATATAGTGCGCCGCGCCACTGCTTCGGGATATCGTGTTACGTAGTCTACTATAACTAACGCAAAGCGATGTCCTCGTGCCGATCGTTCTAATGGCCTCATGAGGTCCATACCAATTCTCTCGAAGGGGACCTGCACAAGAGGTAGAGGGCGCAATGGCGCTTTTGGGGCGGCCGCTGGGTTTACCAACTGACATTCCCGACACGATGCGCACCACCTGCGCACATTCTCGTGAATGCCCGGCCAGAAGAATCGGGTCATTAAACGATTTAATGTAGCTGTCATCCCTAGATGCCCCGCCATCTGATTACAATGTGGGTTGTATCTTCCTTGGGTCACCCGATACAGCCTGTCTTTAATAACGACAGAATAAGGATAGGAGAGTGTGCGGTCAGGTTGGAGGATCTGCCCATCGATGGAACGGACCTGTTCAAACGCATGTTTGAGCGTCTCATCTTGGGACTGTTCCAGGGGAAAGTCATCGCGACTGGAGAGGTTTAACCTCGCCAAGCCGCTTGGTTCCTCTGAAACAGTTCCGCTGGGTCCAGGAACAGCATCTCCGACCTGAGCGCATGCCCCCTTCCCTGCCTTTTCTTTTTCCCGGAGGCATCCGTTGTCAAACATCCCAATAATTGTTCAAAAGCTTGCCAATTCGTTCCCAAAATTAACGGACGCCGGAGGCGCGGGCTAACTGCGACCTCCACACAATGATTTTGTCCCCTGAATTTAATAGTGATGGCTTTTAAGGGGTACTCCACTATATCCCCGTGCACACACCTCACCTTAACCATGCGGCCCGTATCCAATGCCCCGGATTGTATCAGGCTTTGATGGATGGAGGTCTGGTTAAAACCTGAATCCACCAAGGCCCGATAGGTACCCCCCTTAATACTCACAGGTATCTGGTATAACCCGGCTTGATCGGGGGCGGCCTGCGGGACATCCGGGATCCGGACCAATGTCCCAACCTCCATGACCGGGCAGCGGTCCACAAAATGGCCCGGATCCCCGCAACGCCAACAGGCCGGCCCAGGCTTCCCTGCCGCTCTAGTGGCAGGAAGCGGGTCAAGGAATTGGCGAGGGGAGAGCGCAGGAACCGCGTCGAGCCCTTCAGGATGTCCCGGCCCCCCTCCCCTGACGGATCCTCGCAACCCGGTTGGGCCCTCGGCTCCAGCCTTCCAGCGGGGAGGTGCCCTCAGTGGTCCATTGAAGCGGGTCCTGGGGAAAGAAACGGGCTTAGGGGAATGGGAAGAGAGAGAGACAGGGGGAGAGAGAGAGAGAGAAATGGATAGCAGGGGTTCGCCAACCCCGGAGCACGCCGCCAGTTGGATGGCCAGATCCAGCGACGCCGGCCGGTGGCACTGGACCCACTGGGCAGTCCTCTTCGGTAACCTAGACACGAACTGTTCCAGTACCACCTTGTCGATGATGGCCTCGGCGTCGCTTCCTCCGGCCAACAGCCATTTGCGGCACGAGTCCCGGAGCTGCTGCGCCAAGACAAAGGGTCGGCCTGCTTCCGCCAGTTCCAGTGAACGGAAGCATTGACGAAGTTGTTCTGGGTTGAGGCCGACCCTTTGGAGAATGGCTCGTTTCAAATCGGCGTATACCAGGAGGTTCTGGACGGGCAGTTGTTGAGCAGCCTTTTGGGCTTCCGCCGACAGTAGAGGGATTAGCCAGCTGGTTGATGGCCACTCAAATGCCTCGGCAGTTTTCTCGAACAAGTCCAAGAAGGCTTCGGGATCATCGGAGACACCCATCTTCGTAAGAGACATGTGAGCGGCTGGGATGGAGCTGGAGAAAGCCGGCTCCGTCCGAACCTCCCGGTCCAGCAAGCTCTGGAACAGCTTGCGGTCCGCCTGCTGGGCTTGCATCATGGCTTGAAACCGACCTTCCTGATCCGCCCGCAAGTCCAGCAGGGCTTGGTGGTTCTCCTGATGTAGACCCGCGAGGGATGTGATGATGTCCGCAAATGGCGTTCCAGATGTTCCTGACGGAGTTTGCCTCTTGGCGGCGACGTTCTCCTTCCTCCCGGGTTTCGGCACCAGTGTTGTATTTCCCCTTTTGTGTGTGTGTGAGAAGGAAGGAGACCGGGGTCAGCTGGCTGAGGCTCGTGGGTAATTTATTCAATAAACTCACTCTTGCGCCACATGCGCACGTCGAACATAAATCTCATTCACAGTTCAAAATACTCAATATGGTTCGTCTTTCCTCTCCAGAGACCTCTTCCCACATTCCCACGAGACCTCAGCCCTCTCTCCTCGATCGCTGGTTCCAGTCTGTCTTTTATACTAGTCTGTACTTTTTATACTTTTATACCAGTCTGTCTCCCCACGCCAATTACTGCAACGAGACACAGGTGTCAGTCATTTTGCACTTGACCTAATTACCGCCGCTCGTCTCTCCACTCTATCTCTCGTCGCAGACCTCACTGAACCAAGCCTGCCCCGCCACGGCATCATTTTGATATTTAAACAAATTTCAGAAAACTTGTAATACAACAAATGTTGGCAATTCTTAATGTAATCAATCAACTGGAGAAGTATGTGATATATATGTTTCCTCCAAGAAGGTAAAGGAGGCAGTGTCTCCTCAAAAAAAAAAAAAAACTAGATGAGAAAATAATCGTTATTACAAAAAAAACACATATTACAAAATGTGACATTAAAAAGTGTAAAAGTCACATGGATATGATCGGTTATGAATGGATATGATTGGTTTGTGTGATAAATCGCACCTCTTGTTTTTGTGCGAGTTCTCATTGGCCTGAATGAAGACAATCGGAAGACTAATTCAAAAGTAAACAACCTAGCCATTTAGATATCACCCCTTTATGTCACGTCAAAATCTAAATTGAAATGGCCTGAAAACATGATGTCTGTGGGGTTTTTAGTGAGCAATCAGCTTGGGGAAATTAAAGGTACATCTTCGTATCTGTGTCTGTGACCAGCAGTATGTAGAACAGGGGTCGGCAGGTAAGTTTGGCATCGGGCCAAAAAAAACATTTTAGCCACTAGATGGGGGGCCAGAACATAGTCAAATAATAATTTAACAAATTAATTGATTAAAAAAATGCAACTAGAATTGCCTGTGACAGATTGTCACAGTGTCTTTTGTAACTGGTAGTGAGCTGTTACTCTGTATTAAATCCTGTAGTAGGACATTCATTAACAAAAAGCCACATTTGTGTGGCGGTGTCCGGGTTTTACATTGGATAAATTAATTAAGCAGTAGTGACACGTAACCTGGCAAGTATCTTTATTCACCAACTTGCAACATAGACCGCCTTGCTAAAAACACACATATGTGGGAGATGCGGAATGGATAACAATAACGGGGAAAAAAGAGAACTTGAATAAGCCCATTAATGGCATGTTTGAGCCATGCAAACTATATATGTTTTATTTTTTTTCCTTTTTCCATATTGTGAATAATAAATGTGTATCATTTTAATTTGCTTGTTACACAATGGAGGCTAACTTATTGTAATAATTATTTGACGTAGCCTACTTTTACACATAATTATTCCTTGGCATCCTCAACTGCCTTTTTTTAATTGTTTGCGTGCTGGTGGTACGCTATTATGTCGTGTGCAGTGGGATGTTAAAGGTGGGGTATGTGATTCTCTTTTTTGTCCATTTTTTCAAAATAACTTGAAATCCTATTCCTAACCCACTTACAGCCACTGAGTTAGAAGCACTGAAATGAAAATTAAGCAATTTAATCATCTGTGGAGCGGGCAGGACTCGAAAAACTCCAGCCAATAATTTCCAAGACCACCTAGAATCATTGTTGTAAGTTCGTCAATCATACGGTTGTACCATACCCCCCTCCCCCCAGCGCGCGTGACCCCCTTCGTGCGTATTCAAAGCTTGTGACGCATGCGCATCTCGTCAGTAAAGCCGGTTCCATGATTAGTAGTAAATCGTCATTACAATCTCTCGCGCATCTGAGTTCCCTATCAAGGCTACAAAACTTCGACATTACGGATGTCGTATATGGGAACTCCTCTCATCCTTCACTTCTGCTGAAATCTTATAGGCTAACGCCAGCAGAGCTGGCCAATTGACGCAAAATATGCAAATACTGACACCTCGTAGCAGTAATAAGCAAGTGCAGCGTCAATTCCTCTTCAGAATCTCTCTCTTCACGCTCAAATCGTGTGCTAGAAAGCTGATACTCCACTAACAACTTATTATTTCGCCGTCGTTGAAGTTGCGCCGAGATACTTGCACTGTCTCCTGCATCCGATGGCAACTATCTGCAACCTGTGTTCGGGCCCCATCGTGCCCCCCGACACGCACCTGTTCTGCATTGCGTGTATAGGGCTGGCCCATGCTGAGTCAGCCCTCAGGGACGAAGGGTCCTGCGACCTCTGCGCGGACATGCCTCTTCGAACTCTCAAAGCCAGGAGGGAAGAGGCTTGCGCAGCAGCGGGGATCGGGTCTACCGCCGCCATTGAGCCGCTGGTAGCCCCCCCCAACCGCGGAGTCGAGGTTCGTCCCCTGGTGAGCTTTCCCGACCCCACCTTCCAGCCCCCTCGCGAGGTCGCTGACTTCGTTCCCTTCGGGGCGAGTGAGGAAGACGACTCCATGTCTCTGTCTGCTCGATTGGTTCCTCCAATCGAGCCGCCGTCAGGCCGCTTCGAAAAGAGGAACACGTTTTTTTCCGGACGTGCATGAGCACGTGGTGAAGTCGTGGGTGGCCCCGCAATCGGCGCGCACTCTCACTTCCACCCTGGCCATGTTTGCCCCCGTGGACGAGGCGGGGGACCACGGCTACCTCCGCATCCCCCCCCACGAGGAGACCGTCGCTGCGCACCTCTGCCCGTCGGCTCCCGCCCTGGGCTCGGACCGCAGCCTGCCGTCCCGAGCCTGCAGATTTACGGCCCACCAGGCTAACAAGGCCTACGGTGCCGCGGGGGAGGCGGTTTCCGCGTTACATGCCATGGCCGTTCTCCAAGTGCTGCAGGCTAAGCAGCTCAAGTCTCTGGATGACTCCGCCTCTATTGACCCTGACGCCATCCGAGATCTCCGTTCGGCCATGGACCTCGTGCTCCTGGCCACGAAGGGTTCGGCCCAGGCGATTGGACGTTCGATGGGGTTCCTGGTGGTCCTCCACAGACATCTGTGGCTCACTCTGTCGGACGTCCAGGAGGCCGATAGGAAGACGCTGCTGAATGCACCGATCTCCCCTGCAGGCCTGTTCGGTGACGCCGTGGAGAAAGTCACCGAGCGTTACTCCGAGACGCAGAAGAAGGCGAAGGCTATGACCCACGTGATTCCTCGGAGGGCGCCGCCGCCTTCGCAGCCGCAGCCTCGCTCCCGCTCGTCTTCCGCCTCGGGCCGCCAACCTCAGGCCGCGGCTAGAAGACAGACAGCGCCCCGCCCGGGACCGGATGCTCGTAGAGGCCGTAGCGGGTAGCAAGAGGACGCAGAGGAGCCCGCGCAGAAAGCCTACCGCATCCCCTGCGAGGCCCAAGCAGTCGTCCTGACCGCTCGGGCAAGAGGAGAAGAGAGCGCCAGGCCGGCCCCGCGTCCAAGCAGCGCGCTCTAATGCACTTGGTCCCTCAGCGTTCCGCGAGCGATGCGTGCAGTTGTTTTGTGAATGTTGTCAGTGTTGTTTCATGTTTAAAAATAAAGCAGATCACTACTTCACCAACAGAGCTTTTTTCTCCTCTTGCACCACACACAGTGTTACCCGCCCTGCCTTCAAGCAGCGCAGACTCACGGTCAATACCGTGACAATAGGCAAGAAGTGTGCAACTTGCTTGAAAAGAAGGTTATAGAACCGGTTCCCCCGAGGGAGCGGGAGAGCGGATTCTACACCCGCTACTTCGTTGTGCCGAAGAAGGGAGGGGGTCTCCGCCCCATTCTGGATCTGAGACCGTCAACAGAACGCTTCACAAGTGCGCTTTCAGGATTACTACTCTGAAGCAAATCCTGGCGCAAATTCGCCCCGGGGATTGGTTCGCTTCAGTGGATTTAAAGGACGCTTACTTTCATATCCAGATAGTAAAACGTCACAGGCGATTCCTGAGGTTTGCGTTCGAGAATTCGGTGTACCAATATACGGTGCTCCCGTTTGGACTAGCCCTAGCTCCCCGAACATTTTCGAAATGCTTGGGCGCGGCACTTTCACCCCTCAGATCGAGCGGGATGCGCGTCTTGAACTATCTGGACGACTGGCTGGTTCTCGCGCAGTCGAGAGAAATGCTGGTCAGCCATGTGGAAGCCCTCCTTCGACACTTGGAGATGCTCGGTTTGAGGGTGAACGTCCAGAAAAGTGTCCTCACACCAAGCCAGACTACAACATTCCTGGGAGTGTGCTTGGATTCGGTGAGAATGAGAGCGCGCCTCTCCCCCGAGCGAGCGGAGGCTCTGAGTTCTTCTCTCGGTATCTTCAGACCTGGCAGGCTTGTCTCACTGAAAGAGTTTCAGAGGCTACTGGGACGGATGGCAGCGGCTTCTTCGGTGTGTCATCTGGGGCTGCTGCATATGAGACCGCTGCAACACTGGCTGAAAACGCGCGTCCTCCCTCCCGAGTGGTATTCTGGCCACAAGCGCATTATGGTCACCCGCGGATGCGCCCGCGCCCTGGCCCCATGGAGGAACCCAGATCTCTTCAGCTCAGGCGTCCCTATGGGCATAGTGACACGGTGCGTGGAGGTCCTGACGGACGCTTCGTCCACCGGATGGGGAGCCGTCTGCTTGGCAAAGCCCGCCTCGGGTCGGTGGTCAGGGAAGCAGATGGAGTGGCACATAAATCGTCTGGAACTAGAAGCGGTCTCTCTATCTCTAAAAGCCTTCCGGTCTCGGCTGGAGCAACAGCATGTGTTGATTCGGACCGACAACACTTCCGTGGTCTCGTACATAAATCGCCAAGGCGGTGTACATTCCAGAGCCCTATTCAGGCAGGCGGAATCCCTTCTGCTATGGGTGGACCGGTTTTTCCTCTCGCTGAGAGCGGCTCACATCCCCGGCGTTCTGAATCGCGGGCCGGATATGCTCTCGAGAAGCGGGATTCCCCAAGCGGAGTGGAGGCTTCACCTCGGGACGGTTCAGCTGATATGGAATCGTTTCGGGAGAGCGGAGGTCGACCTCTTTGCGACGAGCGAGAACGCGCATTGTCAGATGTTCTTCTCACTGTCTCGTTCCCCCCGGGAGGTGGACGCGCTGACTGCGCGATGGCCGAGAGTCCGTCTCTATGCTTTTCCCCCGGTAAAAATTTTGCCCATGGTGTTGTGCAAAATCAGGGAGGAGAAGGCGGCGGTGACTCTGGTAGCCCCGAACTCGCCGAATCAGCCCTAGTTCGCGGATTTGGTAGAGTTACTGGCAGGACAGCAATGGGAGATTCCGCTCAGGACGGACCTTCTGTCTCATGCGAGCGGAACGATCTGGCATCCCAACCTCTGAATGCTCTGGCATATGCTCTGAAGTGGGGTGTATTCTCAAAATGGTGTCAGGATGTCGGTATAGACCCAGCGAACAGCTCTGTGTCGGATATTCTACGCTTCCTTCAGTACAGGATGGATGAAGGGAGCCTACCATCAACTCTGAAGGTATATGTGGCCGCTGTTGCCGCGTTTCACCCCCCTATTGACGGACAGTCTATCGGTAGACATGCGTCGGTGACACGGTTCCTCAAGGGAGCTAGGAGATTATGCCCTGCATGGCCGTCTTCGGTGCCGCCGTGGGATTTAACGTTGGTCTTAGAGGCTTTGTCGCGACCGCCTTTTGAGCCCTTAGCTTCCATTGCCATTAATGAGCTATCAATTAAAACAGCACTGCTTCTCGCTCTCGCTTCAGCGAAGCGGATTGGGGATTTAAAGGCTTTCTCTGTAAGTGAAGATTGTATTCGCTTTGGACCGGGAAACTGTAATGTAATTCTCAGACCGAGGCCGGGTTACGTTCCTAAGTCGCTCAACACCCCGTTCAGAGCGCAGATTGTTTCTCTCCCTGCCTTGTCCACTGAGCCACCAACCTCTCAGGATTCGGTTGCTCAGAGTGCTGTTTGCCCAGTCAGAGCGCTCAGAGAATACATTTCTCGCTCGGCCGTTTTTCGACAATCGGACCAGCTGTTTGTGTGCTTTGGTGGGTGCAACAAGGGACGGGGGGTCTCTAAACAGACGCTTGCTCACTGGATTGTGGACGCTATTGTTTTGGCTTATGATTGTCTGGGGCAAGAATGCCCCTTAACGTCAAGGCCCATTCGACAAGAGCGATTGCCTCCTCGTGGGCTTGGACTAAGGGTATGTCTATTCAGGATTTATGTCTTGCGGCTGGCTGGTCTTCTCAGAACACGTTTGCCAGGTTTTACAAGTTGGATTTGCCCTCTGTAGCGTCTCGAGTGCTTTCGGTGAGTTTATTACACACACAGCATTGTATAGAGCTGCTCTGCGCTTTGCTTATGAGTTGTTCTGTGTGTTATATTGTGTGTTTGTACTGTTGTCACCGCTATGCATTGGCCTTCTCTTACTGTGGTTATTGCCCTGTTTTTCGACAGTGCAAATTTCCCCTGGTTATACTGCTCGGGATATGCAAATGCTGGCAGTGTATTGTGAGCTTGTGATTGGTACCTTTGGGCCTATCAGAGGTTAGAGGTTCGCTATTGGTCAATCTCGGCCTACCAGATGCTTGCATACTGGGGGGGGCGGTCTTCGTATTGGGTCTGTTGTCAGTGGTTGTTTGGCTGCCACGGCGGGATTCTACACAGTTCCCATATACGACATCCGTAATGTCGAAGTTCCGTAGCCTTGATAGGGAACGTCTCCGGTAACTTTCGTAACCTCGGTTCCCTGAAAGGCAAGGAACGAGACATTACGCTCGCCGCTGTGTTTGCTATTGTTTTAGCGTTTTTGTTCGATTCTGAAGAGGAATTGACGCTGCACTAGCTTATTACTGCTACGAGGTGTCAGTATTTGCATATTTTGCGTCAATTGGCCAGCTCTGCTGGCGTTAGCCTATAAGATTTCAGCAGAAGTGAAGGATGAGAGGAGTTCCCATATACGACATCAGTAATGTCTCGTTCCTTGCCTTTCAGGGAACCGAGGTTACGAAAGTAACCGGAGACGTTTTCGCTCGTGCATGATTGCGCGTCCATGTTCTTCGAATGGGTGGAGTCAGGGCCAGTGTTGGAGGAAAGAAGGTAGGACCATTTGAATTGTGTATTTTCAAAATCTGCCGGTTGTTTTCCAAATCACATACCCCACCTTTAACACAAAGCTAGCTGGTGAGAGAAAATGGCACTACAACCAGATATTATTGCTGGCGGGCAAGTTTTGGTCGCCTGTTGCCGACCCCTTATGTAGATGCTTAATTACTGCTGAAAATAAGTTGACTATTAAAAAGAAAAGCTGCATATTAGTTCACAAATAATATATATTGTTTAAATTGTTACTGCCTTCATAAATTTATACTTGGATTTAATAAATATAACTTTAAATAGTTAATAGAATTGTATTTGTTCTCTTTTTTGTGTTATGTTTATTTAACCAGGAAAATTAAGTGTAACAGGGACATGTTACATATTACAGGGCTCGAAATTAACTTCTTTACTTGGTAGCACTGGTGCTCCCAACTTCAAAAAGTTAGGAGCACCCACCAAAAATTAAGGAGATATATTAACAGATTTATTTTATTTAAAAACAACACCGATCATCACCAACAATCACTGGGGCTTTACACATCCTGTGGCCAGGATTTGAAATTTGGTTTTTGAAATTTTGCATACGTCATGTTAATCGCAACTCTGTTCTTTTTCATGAGCTGCAACATAGGTTTAAATTTATTGAAGGCAAGCTTTTCTTTGGCGATGGTGTATGCGGTGCTAAACTTGACGTTTAGCTCTGCCAGTAGAGCGGAATGACTGGGCGTTCCTGGTGCTTAAAAGCCTTAAATCGAACCTGATGAACCTGATTTGTTTGCCACACACTCGTCCCTGCATATATTTTTTTTTTTTTTTTTTGCTTGGCACTCTCTCTGTGTTTAACCAAGTTCTTGCGTGTATGTAAAATGAAAAATGTATCAATTCATTTGCGTACGCTGTGTTACCTGCAAACTCTTTCCGACAGGCTTTACAGAATGCAATGCATTAACCACATCACCAATTCAAGGATTATTTGTGACTTTAGGTGACGGTTTACAAAAGAAATCTGTCAGCGTCCGTTTTATCTTCTCTCTTATTCAGCCTTTTAAATTCTGCGCGGTAGTCAGCTCCCTGTCACGTGACAACGGAGCGCCATGAAAGGGAGTGGGAGTCATTGACAGCTAATATTAACCAATGTAAAATCTGCTTTAAAGTTAAGACCGTAAGGATGAAGGTTGATTGGTTATGTAACGTTGGATAGATGGTCCGGCCACCGCGTAAGCGCGTGCGTATAAGCACACATAAGGTAGACACTAGGCGTGTACAGTAATTTACACATGTTTTGTATAGAAATGAAAACAGGTCGCACCACAGCCATTATTTGCACTCGCACAAATGCTCCCAAATATATTTTTAGGTCGCACCGATTAAATTTCAGGAGCATATGCGACCAGAATGTTCACAATTTCGAGCCTTTGTATGATATTCACCTGGCTGGGGGGTCTTTCCTTAAAAAAAAAAAAAAAAAAATATATATATATATATATATATATATATATATATATATATATATATATATATATATATATATCGAACCTGTATATATATATATATACACAACCTGTATATATATATATATATATATATATATACAATGTATAATGTAATGTTATTTAAATATTTAAAAAATAGGTTAGTTTTTTCCCCTAATAAAGTCAGTAAACGGAATTGGGAACAAATACAAATTGGAATCTGACCAATTCTTGAAGATTCTGAGGACTGGGTGTTGAAAACCAGCTGTGATTGCATGCAAGATTATACAAGCGATTGCAAAAGGCTGTTGATGTAGTGCTTGTAGAAGTACTGAGTAGATCAAAAAGTAATCAACTCAAACTCCTTGCACAGGAAGTGGCCATGGCTGACCACATCGTCTGCATTCATAAACACCCTCTTAATGTCAAACACTCTCAAAGGGAGGGTCAGTGCGTTAAGGGCTTTTGTGTATGTAGGTGACCTGGTCTATTATTCAGACCACGTATGGATGATGAAACATATGAAATACATTTTATACAAAGAAAAAATGCATCCTGTTATATACTTAAAAGGTAATTACTTCAGATTTACCTCATATCTTCCAGTTAAGAGGAATACCACATAATCAGCTTTTCCACTATGATTATATCAACAAAAAAATGTCACTACATTCAGCACGAAGAAGGGAGTACATGGATCAGTAGAGCTGTTGTACAAATATTGTGCAGCATTGTGTGTACGGTCGAATATTCAGTACTCACGACATAGGAAGTTAAAATTGAGTAACTGACATTGAAAATAAATCTGGTTAGTTAATCTGTGTATTTTCTTCCAAAAGAAGATTGGTTTTAATGCAAACCATCTTATTTGAAAATATAAATGTCTAGTTTTGAAAATGTCTAGTTTTTGTGAAGTTGAGGGTGAAAGACTTGCCCATGCAGATTTCACATCGGGTTCAAGTTGGTTGCACCAACTAAAAGCACACACCAGAGTCTTCTCTGTGATCTGTCAATCATATATTGCTACACTATTAACAATGGACATTTTTTTCTGTCATCCATATGTGAACACAGTGTAGCATTTGGACCAATCTGACACAAAATTATTTATTATAGCTAATGAATAATCCAGCAAACCCCCTTCGCCCCAAAGTAACACCCTGACATGAAAGCCATTTACCACCAAAAAGAATGTGAAGAGTAACTCTCACTCAATTTCCCAATAGGAAAGGCACATAAAGCCCATAAAGCTTTTCCATAAAACCAAAAAGACTTTTCTTCATTAATTTATAGACAAACTGTTCTATAAATTAACATGCATTTCCCAAAGACATTGGCCCTCATTTATCAAAAGTGCGTACACCAAATTTCCAGCGTACATCTGGCGTACACCCAAAACCACGGTGACTTTGATATTTATCAATATGGACGTTGGCGTACGGCACGCTCAAATCCTACGCCAGCTCAGGAGGAGGTGTACATGTTCGCACGTTTTGAGTTAGTGCGGAAATGCGCAGAAAAACAATTCCTTACACCACAAAACGCACTGACAAACTAGAAGATATGAGGAGCTTGGGGGGGACGCCGCTGGAAAAAACAGCTATGTAAGTTTGAGACGAGTGCCCCCGACAAATCTCGCGAGAATCACGACTTGCTTTACGGCACGACGTCACATACATCAACAAAGCACACATTTCAGAATTGAATCTTGGCAGAGTCGACAAAGAAAACGCGGTCGGAAGAGTCAAGGAAAAGAAAACGAGAAACTGACCTCGTGAGGAACCGGACAAGAGTCTCACTCGGCCAGGCTTTCACTCGTCGGCGAGAGCTAAAAATCAGCAATGGATGCAAAAGCGATGCTGACCTGGCGTTCTTATTGATGGACTAGTAGACATCTTCGGAGGCTATGTGTGCCTGTTCGATGTCCGACGCTTTGTAACGCGTTGTGACAGGAGGAAAAATAGGGATAGCTCACAGATGAAGTTATTACAGAGGCCAGACAGACTCACAGAGGCAATTGGCATCTCACAACTTGCACTTTATTCCCCAATCGAACTTGTGTAACTGTCTGTCACACGTTCTACCGTCCACAGCGTTACTTGATAAACAAAAATAGGATAAGAATGAGAATCAAACAGAAATAACCCGCATACATGGGGTGTTCGAGGCGCTCATACAATACAGGCTGCTGACAGTTCAACAGAGCGCGCACAGCTCTTAAAGGGGCCACGCCTTATTTCCACTGGTTACAGCTTCCATCCTACTGAACAGGTACCGGTATACAGGGGGAGGGGATCAGGCCGTGAGTGCAGAGACATCTCTGGTGAGTGGTATTTACGAAAGTAACGTTAAATACAAGTACTCCACAGCGACTCAAGGGGTCGCTGTTTGACAAAAACGGAATTCCTCCACAGTGTGCCTTTAAATAAAGCTTTTGTGTACATTCTTGAGAGTTGATTGTGGTCTGTTTATAAATCAATGACAATTTAATGATTGCTAATCTTAGCTACATGCTAAGAAAGAGTTATTTTTCTGTGGCCATGAAAAACATCCTTTCTGAGAGTTGATAGACCATCAATACTGAGTGTTCGCAGGATGAACAGATTAATTGACTGTAATATTAATTCAGCTACAACAAGTTAATTTGATTAATTGATCCAAATATTTATAATGAATTATTCATATTTCCCTTTTGAGCTAATTTGCTACAACACAGAGCTAGATACTGCGATTGTATAGCTTGGCTTTGTCAACCTGATCTAATGTGAAAATTAAACTATTTTATGAGGTGAAAATTTCGTAGGAATACGTACAATGTGATTTGTAGAAAAACATACGATTTTTAGAAAAAGGTAAGTATGAAGGTCCACCCCTAAACATTAAGCAGATCATATAAAAATGTAAAAGACTGTCAGATTTCAGATGAATTAGCCACTAATTTGCTAAAACATTAAATAGTTACAAATCGCCATGAGTTCATGTTTGCTTTGTCCAGCAGAATGTATAAATGTTAATCGCACTACACTGCTGTGCAAAGGCAAAAGACCGTAACATCGTTTTTGGTCGAAAATGAGTTATTTATATTTTTGGCACATTCAAGACCTCTTTTATCATGTGGATAAGTAGCTTAAGTCAAATCCGTTGTTTTTTGTGAGAAGATAATGGGTTGTCTTAACCTAACATCCAAAAGCTCATGAGAAACCAAGGCAGAACACCGTAACACCAGTTACGGCTCTTTGGCTTTGTTTTGGAACGCTCACGCTTGAGTTACTCTGCTTTTGTTTAGCCACGCGTCAATATGAAGTTACGGTGCTGGTGTTGTGCCGAATTTGGACCCCCGCCAAATTATTACCCCCCTAGCATTGGTAGGTTTAGGATTAGTAGTGGGGGAGGGGTTATGATTAGGGGTGGGGTTAGGATTAGGCAATTAGGTACTGACTTCAACGAGGGAGGTAATAATTTGGCAGGGGCTCGAAATTCGGCACAACACCGGCGTTCTATCAAATAATGCTACCTACCAGATTATACGGTGGTCTGCCTTTGTTTTACTCTCCATTAAAATTTTAATTACGATTTAGCCTGTGTAGAGCTGTGTACAGCTGCCATTAGTTCCTGTCTTCTGATGTCCTCAGAGCTTTGTCCTGCACTAATGCGGTCAGAACATTTAGTATGGTCTGAAACCGCTCCATCGACAAACGTGCGATAACGATCGCGAAGGATATATGCAGAGATGACAGAAAAATGTTACACATGCCATATCAGGTGAACACAACAAAGAACTAAAGCCCCGCCTCACCCAGTTCCGATACCGGACCTGGTTGAAACAATCATGCATCTAGCTGGCAGAGTGCCAAAACTTCGCTGGCGCCTTCAGCACCACCCTGAACCCGGTCGGGCCGACGCCGGACTAATATATCACAGGGAGTGATAATAATGAAGCAACAATGGTATATTGGTGCATAGCCTACAACATAATGAAGCAAGAAGTGTTGGTGCATACAACATCAGACCAGCTTTTACAAGCAGGTTACAAATACAATCACAGCGTCCCGAATAAATCCGCGGGACAAGCGAAGTGCACAAGCACAATAATAGGGCAGATAGCTGAAACCACCGCATACTGAAAAGACGTGAAACACAGAAGGTTGTGCTATAAATGCATTAGTCGTCTAGGTAGTCCAGAACGCACTCCCTACTGAGTCTCAAGGGGGAAAGCACTGCGTAGGCTAATTTTCGTGAACGGGCGAGGAGCGTGACACCTTCGAACACTGTAAAAGTATGCATCTTTCAGATCCACCACTATAAACCAGTCTCCAGGTCGAATGTGCGCGAGGATCTGTTTTATTGTGATCATTTTGAACGCATGTTTAGCAAGTCTTATGCTACACGGTACCACTTGAAAATACTCTTTATTTCATGGAGGTATTTTGTCATGTTTAATGTAGGCTATTAATATTGGGCCACCAGAATGCAACCAAAGCACAGGATAGCAATAAGTAGATGGATATAATTGTAAATCATACAAAATAAATGCCATGATCACTAGATTTTATACAGGTGTTGCTATAATGATTTTGTTAATGGTGATCAGCAACCAAATATTGATAATGTGGAAGTTACTGCCTTTTGCCTTGGCATGACTTCTCACTTTTTGCTGACAATACAAAGGCAGAGTACAGTAACTTTAAAATAGTGGTCAAAAGTCTAGTTTGAGCTCAAGATTTTTTTTATGTAGATAGTTTTCATTACTTAAACATCTAATTGCCCGATTTTCAGTGTCCTACCTATAATTAATTTGGCGGAACAACTAAAAATCTTTAAAGTCATTTTTCTCAATTCCACACTCTAGCGATTTAAGGTATTTTGCCTTTGTAGGGCAGTATAAATGTCCTCAGGATTGTGCGCTAGCTTGGAAAGACAGAGGTGAAGCATGTATTTAATTATTCTAATAATTGATTATTAAGCACTGTGCCATGTTTAAATGAACAGACAGATAAAGCTCAACTACACACACACACGCAAAAACACACAACGTAACACCCAGTAGCTTGATTATAACTGTACTTGCAAACACATTGACTGATGACAGAAATGCCATGTGATCCAGTAGCAATAGGGGGGGAAACATACATGGCTTTCACAAAAAAGGTGGGAAATCGGATTATTCTGCTTTATGCTGCTAAACACTTTCACATTCACATTACTGTGCAAAAGTCTTAATTATTATTTTATTTTCCAGAACGACTTTTTTTATTCAAAGAAGAGGTGTGGCCATGGGGAGTGCAATGCACCCTCTATTTGCAAATCTTTTGGCATTTTTTGAAGAAAAATATGTGTATTCAAATCATGTTATTTCCCTTAACATACTGATTTGGAAGAGATATCTGGATGATTGCTTTTGTCTTTTCAAGGGTGACATGTTTCAACTTAACTCTTTTTACCAATATTCAAATAATTCCTCTGATTTTTTTACTTTTACCATGGACTTTGATCCAAAAAAAATTAGTTTCCTAGACTTGTGGATAATTCGGGATAAAAATAATCTATATACAGTACAGACCTTGTTAAAAACAACTACCGCTCACAGTACGGTTCTGAGAGCTGACTCTTATCATCCGTTACCCTTAAAGAACAGTCTTCCTTACAGCCAAATATGTCGGTTACAAAATAATTAGTAGTAGATTAGATCATTTTCAATAACATTCTTGCTGTTATTAAGAAATATTTTCATTGTAGAGGATACAATCCTAAACAAATGCAAATAGCAGTACAAAAAATGAGGATCAGTCTAGCTCAGATCTATTAAAGAAAAATGTCAAAAAAAGACTGTCTGCTATTTTTACTACTAAATATATTAAACCCGGGGGGATTTAAATAGGATTTAATTAAACCATTTAATTTGCAAACATTATTTAGTTTAGTTATTTTGACATGCATGTAATGTTGATCATTACATTAACTTAATATTGTGTGTAATTTAAACTCAATTTTAGTTAATTGATGTTTTTTTTTTTTTATAAGTTGTAACTTGTAGTAACTTAATGATATTGTCTTGATAACTTTGGAAATCGGCAGTGGATTTTCCGACATGTTTTGCATAGGACTGGATAAGGAGAATAAATGTAGAAATTAGGTTTTAGTTGATTTGTTTTTTGGTGAAAGGAAAGACCTGTTATTGTTTAATGCTGTTATGTGTGACATGTTATGGTCACCATTGTGCTGAAGAGTAGACTACATGAAAGTAAACACTACATTGACCCTTTAGGAAATGTCTGTGCTAATGCCAGTGACAAGTAATTTCTTACTTGTTCATTTTTTTTACATGCTAACACATTTAGCATGTGCTATGATAGCTGTGGATTTTAACCGAAATACATAAGACTATTTGGTTCCAGGGCTACAACTCAAGTATTTGGATCGACTTAATTTTTTGAGTAATCAATTTTAAAAAAAAAGTTTATATTATGCAACAAATTAGTTCTTCAGTGTAGTTTGTTGGTTGGACATAATTTCATTCAAAGTTGTCATAACTAAAAAAAATGGATGCAAACTGATCCGTTATTTTGTTGTTGTTTAGCCAACACATTATTTTTTATAGTAACACAAATATTAATTCCCCAACAATAGATGTGCTGGAGACCTGAAATGGTAAAACTGTAGTTGACAGGAAAATGTAAAGCTTTTCCCTGATTGAGTGACATGAAAAGTATTGCAAAGACTGTTTGAAAGTACCCACAACATGGTGTAAGAGCAGGGTGAGGGAGTAAGACAGATAAATTAAGAAAGGAAAAGAAACAGAGAGAGTGAAAGTCATTGGGACGACAGGTCCAGATGTCCATGATGGTGTGATGCAGGGAGCCAATATAAAAAGCAAACATCAATGTTCACATCACTGCAGCATCTCATCTATATTCCCTCTGTCTCACTCCCACTCTCCTCACTAGCTCCACTATCACAGGAAGCTTTTAAGAGCCCTTGAGTTCAAGTAGCAGTGGATTTCCAAACTAGTTTGAACTGAGTATGTGGCTTTTAGGTGGCATGTAAATGAGATTTGCATACATGCGAGGAATCTGCTAAACCACTCAATGACATAAACAATAATTGCATGTGTTGTATTCTGGAGGTGGTAAACAAGGTAAAACATTACATACTCAATAACTAATGCCCAAAGTAGTTGCCCTGTATTTCATTCATTTGCCAGACTCATTTTCAAGTAATATTGATCAAATAGTTACTCTGGGTATAATCTCCTTTGAATCTATTGCGTTCAATAAGCCACTTCACCACTCAGGCTCCATCTTAAGTGGGAAGGCATCACAAATATGAATTACATAAGGTTACTTGTGAGCTGAAAGCTCTGCCTCATAATATTCTCAATAATGTTTCAATAGCTCCACTGTGAATCCAGTCATTGCTGTAGATCTGCTGAATGACACAAGAGTACTAGTCAAAGCAGTCTGTTATGAAAATGATAAATCCCCTATGAGCTTATGTATGAAACATAATGTGCCACATTACAAAATATTACATTACATTACATTATATTGTATCAAAAACCCTGATTCATTCAAGAATGGTGCAAGTGACTGTCTTTATGAGCGAGTAATTTGATTCATTTACCCAACTGATTTGGGTAAAAATGCTTATTGATTCAGGAATGAAACGAGTGATTGTCTTTATGAGTCATCTGAATAATTCACTCAACCTACTCATTAAAAAATGCTGATTCATTCAGGAAAGTAACTTTATAAATCAGTTGTTTGGAAGTTTCTTTGCAGTATTGTGTCAAAAATGTAAGTTAGTCAATATTACCTGTTGTATAAAAGCAATTTTACCTAAAACTGTTTCCCACAGTTACCATTTCTGCTGACAAACTATTTCACCTGTAAATTCACTATATTGTAATCATAACCATAGCTGACCTGTCTCCTTCCATAAAAAAATAATATCTGTCTTACCTGTTTTGACTTGCAGAACATTGGCCAAAAATCTTTCATTCAAAACTAATTTGTGTAAAACCGCAAAATACAGACTTGCCAACCCAGCATGTGGTCAACTCGTCACAGGTACAGTACAGTAAATGAATGTTACAATAGAAACAGGCATACATGCGTCAATTTAGAGTGTCAGTGAAAATATATATGAAGTAAATATATATAAGGACGATATATTAAATTCTCCTATTACTGCGAAATAATAATAAAATAAAACATTTAGTTAATTAAAAAATAAACATAAATTACATGCAATATGTAACATTTCAAGGTTAAAACTTACACAGGAAACTGAAACACATACCATTAGTCACTGACATGATCAACAGAGATCTTCCATTTGAAGCTTGTTCCAGATACCTCTCACATCTTAATCAAAGGAGTCTAATTTACAGAAGCTGACAAATATGCAGCATTGTGTAATCCTCACAGCTGCTGTTGGACCTTTTAATTGGCATTTCGACATTTTCGGTTTATACCCCTTACAGGTAATTCACTGGGAAGTTTTCATCCCAGCTGTGTTTAAGTGTTCAAATTGGTCTCAGCTCTGTTGCTTCTTTTGTGTCCCCATAATGAGTCATCCTTTCAAAATGCGGTGTCGATGACCGTAGTCAGAGACTCTCTGAAAAGGCCCAGACTGCACACGGGGCGCCATCAGCAGCGAATGCCATTCACAGTGTGTAAGGGATAGGTCAAATCAATAGTGTGTTTCCCCTATTTTCCTGTCAACCTCCATTGTTTTCGCCGCTCTGAAACCTTGCAAACACACTCACAAAAAGGCTGCCAGCCCTAAGGCTGTAAATATAGCAGGTGACCTGTGCAGCTAGTGGAGGATGGGAGAATATTTGGAGAAATGGCAGGGAAAGTGACGCCAAGATCAGGCGATTAACACAACGCATAGGGCGTAGCGATGTGAGAGGGGGGCTGGCAGGGGAGGAAAGCGGCACACCTGCTCAAACTCAATCTCCAGTCAGAGAGAAAATTATAGAAAAGAGGAGAAGAGGGACTATGAAATTGATAGAGAGAGAAGGAGAAAGAAAGCAGGAGAAGAAGGGAAATAGAGGTGTAGATAAGAAGTTTGGGATCTCTTCTTTTTTAATGTGTACTTATTACACACTTTCACCAACATCAATACACTTGCAATCCTGGCAAGTGGATCTGTGGGATTTTTAACCATGTCCAACTGGCGAACAAATTGTTCATCGGAGTCAGATCTTCTCATTGAATCGTTTCAAATGGTTCACAAAGGAATTTGTTCATGAATCAGGCTGAATCTGTCCGAGTCGACTCACTGAACCATATCTTTTCTGACATGCAGGTTTAACGATTCATGATATTTCTTAACCAAAAACTGTCTTTCTGACATGTTAACCTGGTTCATTACAAGTTTGAAATCTCACTCACTCCTTAAGCGAGAACAGACTCTTTCAGACATGTGTGAGCCATAAATAGCTGGTCCTGTTTCATTCCTACTGACCGCCAGAGGCAGTGTAAACACTATTGGATTATCGCAGCACCAGCCAGATAGGTTGAGAGAATATATCAACAAAGTCACGTAGTGATGTATGCTGAGCCCTGTGGGGTTATGAGCCAAAGTGGCTCAGCACTCTGCCTCTTTCGATTTCTCGTCTGGTTGAGATAGGTTGTTTTTGGATGAGTGATATATTTGCGGTGTCAAGTGTTGATTACAAGAGCAGTGAGATATCATCCTCACAAGCTGTGTCAGCACAAATCTACGCCACTTCAAAAGATTTGGAGTATTTTAGCAGCATTTTGGTTAGTTTTGATTTTCTATTTGAGTTTACATTGCTTTCGTAGGTAACACTCTGTTGCTCTCTGCCCAGTCCGGTGGCTGGTGTTTTCAACGCTTATAAGTTAATGGTCTTCCGTTAACATAATCATCTATTCAGCTGTTCTGAGTGTTTTTATATTATTTATGTTATACTCTGTGCCCCTCGGTTAATCCGTCGGACATTTTAGATATATTTTCTCTTTTTCGTGAGATATTTGTTGCCATTACCTGTCGGTTACCTGAGGGAATGGTATTTTTTTAATAAATTTTCCTGTCTGTTTTCATTAATTTATTATCATCATCCAGCTTAACTTTAAACCTTACGGTGCTATCCGAGGGCGTTACTAGTGAAGGAATACAAATTTATTAAAAGGTTTAATCTAACTTCTAATACTATCATATATAAACTGAGAAAGTTCTGTTTGTTGAAGTTAGCATTTCAGGTTAGGATGGTAAATGATATCAGCTGTGAAACAGTTTCCAGCAAGAGAATCTGGCATATCCTGTTTTCTCCATTGTAAGTTAAATGAGTCTGATCACTGAGACTTTCTTTAATGGCTCTGGGATGGCTCTTGGAACCAGAGTTCCTGGCCACTATCAGCATTTGAATAGTTATGCTGATTCCATTGGATTGGTAATGCAGAGTAGGGTGTGTTCGTACTACATTTGCATGCTTTGTTTGAATTTGTCTCCACCTCCAGAAGTCCCTCCTCTTAAAATGCCTATAATATACCATGTAAAGTTACTTTAATTTAGACGATGTTGGTATGACTGCAGCGACAAGCAATAAAATAACTTCTGCTTGGAAAACTTCCTCCGTCTCCTGGTCTGAGATTCTAACTTTTCTACAAAGAAAAAGTTTCACAACAGATGGTGCCGTGACCCGGATGGAGAAACTGAAACTCAAAGAATGAACTTTTCCAGACTGATTTGAAACTTCAAAGCTCAAAGATCTCAACAAAGCTAACTGAGTTCCAGAACTGAAGCTCAACAAAGATCTCAACAAAGATCTCAACATCTGACTTTCCAGTTCCAGACTGAATCTTTTGAATCCAGATTGAGCTAAACAAACATCTGACTTTCCAGTTCCAGACTGAATCTTTTGAATCCAGATTGAGCTCAACAAAGCTCTGACTTTCCAGTTCCAGAGAGATATATCCAGCTGCAGACCCGCAGCACCACCAGTTTCAGAACCCCAGTGCCAGAACCCCAGCGCCAGAACCGGAAGTGAGGGAGGGGCGGAATTATTTACAATGACACAAGCATGGTTATTTTTGCAAGTATTTAAAAATATTAAAAATTGTTGCACCTTTTAAATAATATTTAGGGTATGTTTTTATTACACAGTGAGTCACTGCTCGTTGTATGAACTATAACTGGTATGTGACAAATAAAGAGCAAGACAGTGCTGTTGTTTGAAGACGTGAGAGTGCGCGCGCGCGGCCGGGGCTCTCTCTCTCTCTGCTCGTTAAGCGCCCTGTCATGCGCAGCAGTCATTATATTCCGCCAAAAAGCGGACGATCTGACGGGTTTTAGAAGATTTAATACAACCTGAAACAAAAAAACAGACCCGACCTCTATTTGAGACCGGACTTATATTTACCCAGACCTGCAGCCACACCAGGCGTGTAAAGAGACAATCGTCTATTTGGGACTCGGCTATTATTTGAAGTACGGTACATTTTTATGGTTTCTTTTAAAACAATGCCGGATTTTCTCTCTCTTTTTAGATTTTTGACATTATTTTACATAAAGAAAAATGCATGCTGCACATTTTCTTGTGAAATAAAGTATATTTTATATAAAATGACCATAAGTTTCAAGCATTATTTTCACGATCAGGAAGTAACTCTCATAATACAATAAAACGGATAACTATATAGAATTATATTACACAAAATCAATGTTTTAAATGCTTATTGTACTATACCTTAATGTATCATTATAATAGGTATAAAGTATGACATTTCGTGTGTAATAATGACGTTTCGTGTCTAAGCAAATTACGCTCCAAAACGTTAGGTGGCGTTACTCGGTTTAGAACGTAAGCTCCGCCCCTCACTTCCGGTCCTGGCGCTGGTGTTAGAACGTAAGCTCCGCCCCTTACTTCCGGTTCTGGCGCTGGGGTTCTGAAACTGGTGGTGATGCGGGTCTGCAGCTGGATACTATTGGTTCCAGACTGAATCTTGAAACTGCAAGCTCAACAAAGAAAGAACTGTCTGACTGAGTTTCCAGACGGAACCTTTCCGTACAGCGAACGATTTGGTGAGTTTCACTCTATTCAAAGAACCACTAAAGACCAGTACAAATTTGTCATTCCTCTGCACCGCCAGAGAAGAAGTTAACAGACAGCTGTAGGGTTTGTTAACTAAAGTTATCCTCTAAATTTGCTTTTAGAGATGAAATGTATCCTCTGTTTTTCAGGCAGGGAAGATTAACGTACATGTTAATATTGCTTATCCTCTATAGTTTCTGTTGGAGATGAAAGTGATCCTCTGTTGTCAGGCAGGGAAGAATTTAGCATTACGTGTTATTATTTGGTGATCCTCTGTTTCAGGCAGGGAAGTTTAGCATTACGTGCTAGTTATTTTGTTTTTGTTTTTTGGTGATCCTCTGTCCACAGAGTAGAATTAGCATTATGTGCTAGTTATTTGTTTTTTTGTTGTTCATCCTCTGTTCACAGAGAAGGTTAGCATTACTTGCTAATATTTGCTATCCTCTGTTTTCAGCAGAAAATAATTGTTTTTATCCTCTGTAAAGTTAGGGAAGACTTATTCTCTGCTTTACCAGGGAAGGTGATACATCCTCTGTGTAGTCATAGAAGATTAATCCTCTGTTCAACAAGGGACGTTTAACAACAGTTACAACAGTTAACAGTTTAAACTGTTAACAGTAGTTTTTCCTCTACTTTGCTTAAGAAGGTTCATCCTCTGTTTAATCAGGAAAATTTAACAACTGTTAAAGTGTGTTAGCAAAGTGGTTTACCCTCTGCTTTGCCAGGGAAGTGTTTTATCCTCTATAAAGTTAGGGAAGATTAGCATCAAGTGCTAATATATTGTACCCTCTGTTTTTCAGGCAGGGAAGATTAACGTACATGTTAATATTGTTTTACCCTCTGCTTTGCCAGGGAAGTGTTTTATCCTCTATAAAGTTAGGGAAGATTAGCATCAAGTGCTAATATATTGTACCCTCTGTTTTCAGGCAGGGAAGATTAACGTACATGTTAATATTGTTTTATCCTCTGCTTTGCCAGGGAAGTGGAAAAAGTTTTGTTTCAGGCAGGGAAGATTTTAGTATAAATTGCTAGTAATTTGTGTATCCTTTGCTTTAGGCAGAGAAGGTTAGCATTAACAACAGTAATCTGTGTTAACGACTGTACCCTCTGTGGATCAGAGAAGTTTTGGTGTCTGTTTGTGTTGGCAACAAAGAAAAGTCACAACAATGTTTAGAAGGAATGCTAGACTAATCCCCACAACAGAAAAAGATGGTCTTGGTACTCCTTTATGGACAGACAATGAGTTCAGGTCATTGTTAGGGGAGCAGATGGACTCCATAGTGACTGAGTCAGTCAGATTGGATTTGAGAAAGAAATTTGGTATTCACCCAGAAAAAGTATGGTCTATTGAAGAATGCAAGAAGGTGTTGGGTGCATGTATCAGGAAGAAAAACATAAAATGCATTATTTTCTGTCACATGGAATTTAGCTTATCCATTGCACAAGAACAATCTAGGTGTATAGCTAAATTAAAATAACAGAACAAACAAATGCACACTAAGGTGGGCCATAACAAGGCCTCAACCAAATGTGACTCAGAAGACCAACAGTCATATGAAACTTATCCTGACTTACAAGCATTCTTTGAAACAGATGTAGACATCCCATCAGTAACTGATAAGCCTGTAGATTCAGTAAAGGTATGTGTTGCAAGAAGATCTCAGGGAATTGAGGGAACTGAAAGTGCTCCTCCCAACTCTTCTGTTGTCCAAAACCAAACTGTTGCCAAAGCACTCGGACCTAGAGACATAGAAAGACTATCCCAAAGCTTACCTTCAGTACGCACAGATTTTCCTGAATTTAGAATGGCATTGATCAGTAAAATGCGTCTTTACGACATGTCGTTGGCAGAAGTCACACAGCTGATGTCACAAATTCCAACTGAATCTGAATTCAACAGTTTTGAGTCTGCTGTTACTTCTGAACTACAACATGCCAGAAAAGATGAATTGAGAGAGGGAGTTTTGAAAGCGTTGAAGAACATTGTTGGACCCAAAATTGACTGGTCGAAGATCACTAGTTGTTTACAGAAGAAGGGTGAAACTGTTAGTGAGTACACTCAAAGATTTTGCCAGTCAGCAGCAGCATACAGTGGTATAGCTGACACTTCAGAGAAGGTGCTAGAAGATAATGGTCCCCTAGTTCGCACATGGTTTGATGCTCTGTTGTCAGAACATAGAAAAGCATTGCCTTTCTTAGACTTAACATGGTCCACTAGAACCATACAAATCAACTTGGAGAGGTTAGCTACTTGGGAAAGAGATTCTGATGTCAAGGCAAGAGTAAAAATTGCAGCAGCATCCTTTAAGGTCAACACAGAGAATCAACAGAAACGCAAATGTCCTAAGAGAGAGGGCAGCAGTTGTTATTACTGTGGTAAACATGGACATTGGGGAAAGGAGTGTAGGAAAAACAAAAAGAACTTTAAACAAGTTAACAATGTTACTCAGCTCCTACTCAGTCTGCTTGCTACTCTGAAGCAGCCCGTCCCCTCGTCATTAAACTCGTTGGGCAGCTTGTTGATGTGTTAACCATTTGGGCTGTGAGTGCTTAATTTCCCAAAAACTTCCAACAAAGATGAAAGACTTATTTTTGTTTAATAGAACAAAAGGAAAGTGACTGTCTCACCCTTCCTTTGGGGAACACCAAGTTAAGTAGACTCACAGCCTTAAATGTTATGCTACAGCACAGGCCCTTCATCAGTAATGATGTTAGGTCAGACTGTAAATGTAAAATGCCTTCATGCAGTGTCCACACTGATGAATGAAACAAAAGAAACTTCTGACACCTCCTCCCATTGGGGAAATTGGTTAGCAACTCTCACAGCTCCGAACATTGTTTTACAACGTGCACCAGACACGAACCCATCCTCATTTATGATGTCTGCAATGGCTGAGGATTTGTTAGGGGATGAAGGAGAAATGACTCATTATTGTGTTACGCTTACATACACACCTTCGAGGGAAGTAAAAGAAACTCCCACAGAGAATTCAGAATTTGAGTTGTTTTTTGACGGTTCAGCTCAAGTAATTGAAAGTAATTCAGAAACAAGCCATTAGAGTGACATGGACCACATTAAGTGATGTTGATTACAGCAGCTGCAGGATTGTGTCAGGGAAGAAAAAACCTGGACTAATGTCACACTGTAAAGTTGTTCCCCACCTACAGGGATAGGTTAGGACACGGAACCAGTGAGGAGCCGAGGGAAGAACCGATTGTAACAGGCGTCGGGGGCCAACCCTTCGGTGAAGAATCCCTCATAGGCCTTCCCATCCATTAATCCATCCTCACCTCACTGCGTTCTTTAGGTGTCATAATTAAGAAATAGGGAAAGAAGGAACAACAATAGCAGACTCGGAAAAGTTTACAACCCTAGTGTTTGAACAAATACTGCTCTCCTGTCTTTTGTTTTCTCTCTTCCTCTGTGCAGATAACACTTGATGGCTGAACCGAGACCCATATTCACCGACCTCCTCGTCTGCGTATGAAGACATAACCTCAAGAAACAACTAGACCCACTCCCGAGCCAACTATCACAAAAGGATAGAGAAAAGAAAAAGAAAAAAAATACACAACGCAGAGACTACGAAACCTTCAGTCATCCATCGACATGATCAAGATTGTCCTACTACTACACATCATGAAGATCGCAAAAAGTCCGGACTCCAGAAACAACATATTCTTAGAGCTGATGAATATGTCACAAATGCCTTGTTTGCACGAAAGAAAGTGTGCATGTCACATCCGAAGATGACTGCATTCCAGGACTCACTTGTGCACAAACATAGTGGTCCAACAAGACATTCTTGATCTTTCAGCAAAATTACACCAAGATGACTGAAGATAATTCTTCATGGTTCAGAAACTTGATTGAGCACGAGAAAATCACAGTTCCAACCAGAAAAGACTCACGGACCCTAATTGCATGTTTTGTTTCTGTGTCAACATGCAATTACAGAAAAACAAACACAGAACATGCCTTATGTGCCTGTAACTATCCCAAGTTGCAAGAATGAATTTTTAATTGTTTAAATTTGTATATAGTGTGGGAGTAATTTAGAACTCCCAAATGGGGAATTGAAGGAATACAAATTTATTAAAAGGTTTAATCTAACTTCTAATACTATCATATATAAACTGAGAAAGTTCTGTTTGTTGAAGTTAGCATTTCAGGTTAGGATGGTAAATGATATCAGCTGTGAAACAGTTTCCAGCAAGAGAATCTGGCAAATCCTGTTTTCTCCATTGTAAGTTAAATGAGTCTGATCACTGAGACTTTCTTTAATGGCTCTGGGATGGCTCTTGGAACCAGAGTTCCTGGCCACTATCAGCATTTGAATAGTTATGCTGATTCCATTGGATTGGTAATGCAGAGTAGGGTGTGTTCGTACTACATTTGCATGCTTTGTTTGAATTTGTCTCCACCTCCAGATGTCCCTCCTCTTAAAATGCCTATAATATACCATGTAAAGTTACTTTAATTTAGACGATGTTGGTATGACTGCAGCGACAAGCAATAAAAGAACTTCTGCTTGGAAAACTTCCTCCGTCTCCTGGTCTGAGCTTCTAACTTTTCTACAAAGTAAAAGTTTCACAACACTAGCGAGTAATTATGTCTCACAGCTCGATTGCCACTGGTTTTCCACTCTACTAATGAAGAAGGGTGTGTGCAAGACATACAACAACGTTTATAGGATGCATTAGGAGGCGGCCAAACTATACTCATTGGCCAAGTGATGCTGACATTATTATGGTCTGTGACACTGGCTCAGATTCTGTGTAAAGAACAATTCTTTGGGACTGTACAGTATGTAGTTCTCAAGTTGGAACAGCAATTCAGTTCTTACTTTAAGTGAATCTTAGTTCCCAAGATGGATGAAAATGCTGATGCTGTAAAAGGAGGGCAGACTTGACAACACATGACAAAATTAAAACACGTTTATTCTTTTGTGGCACTTAAAAAATCACTTGGTGCCTATTTTTTCCCTTATAGGAGCCAATGCAGTCTGTCTGGGTCAAAACAACACAAACATACACTGTGCATAACTTTCAACCATCTAATTATATTCTGAGTTGCTAGTGTTATTTCAGCCAAGTTTAAAGTGTGACTGAATCGCTGGCTTCAGAAATTGAATAAGGCAGTAAACAATATTAAAAAAAGGGCAGTGGAATCCCCATGGGCCTCCCTTAAAACATTGAGTCAGTCAAAACTTTAATTACACTTTCAATAGTTTAGCTTTTCATAATTCTGGGATATGCAAGAAAGTCTGCGCTAATACAAATTCCAACTGAAAGGTTGTGTTAATATTAAAGCAGGTAATTGTAAGTCTACTTTATGTGCAAAGTTAAATATCACAGAATATTTGTCTGATTTGGTTAATTTTAAGACAAATTCAGTGAGGAAATAATGAAATTCAAGCTATTAAAAGAGTTTTATCAGAAATTATACTGGATTTTCCAACTGATATTTCTTTAGGAATTAACATATTACTACAGGACGGCTAAAATCTGATATACATAAATTATTAATGTATTTTGTATTTGATGTAAATGTTTGTTGGGATGCAGACAAAAAGAAACAAGAGTAACATCACATTACATCACCCATCCATTTTATTATAGGATTGACATATTTTTAAGTCAACCTGAAAACCTCACAGACTATATTACTCAATATTTAGAGGAGTATCTCATCATTTATGCATCAAAGCGTGGCATGGTGCGAAATGCTACCTGATAGGACTTTCACCGTGCAGCAAGAGGTACAAACTTCTGTCTGTCTGCTTCTCAGATCTTTCTGTTCCCCTACTGAGTGCTGGAAGGGGGCAACCAGGAATGTGGCAATTCTTTTCACACTCTTTACGAATATGTTCGTGTCTGCAGACATAGCAGGGCTCCTGAGGTGAGACAGAGAGTGCGAATGGGTGAGAGAATAAATGAGTGAGAGGTGTGAACAGCAGTAGCGGTAGAAGCTTATCAATAAAATGTCAAACAACACTGGTTTTTGTACATACAAAATTAAGTATAACTTAAGTGTACCACAGAGCTTACTTAAAGATGAAGTGTGTAAAGTCTGTGCCTCCGGTGGCACCAAGCAAAATTGAAAATTTTGAAAAATAGTGACTGTTTTCAAAAAGGTTTCTCTCCTTTTCTTTTAGTGGTTGAACAGAACTCTAGCGTTTCTCAACGTTGGCGTTTGGACAGTGTTGGGGGGCGGTGTGAACGAGGCAGCAGAAAGGGGGGCATAATTAGAAACATAATGAAATGCATCCTGCACCTAAACAGGGGTGGGGCCAACAATCTGTCAGTATAGTTTACAAACCCGTGGGAACGTATTGCGAAAGCGTGGGCAGGGTTTATGAATTCGTGGGTAAAGATTGCAAAAACTGAAGGCACGGTTTACAAATCTGAGAGCACGGATTAGAAACTCGTGGGTATGGGTTATTAATCCGTGAGCACGATTTGTTAAACCGAAGGAACAGTTTCAGAATTCGTGAGTACAGTTTATAAACTGAGGGGACGGATTGCAAAACCGTAGCCACGGATTGTTTTTTTTTTGCCCCCCCACAGGTGACTCCCCCGGGATTAGTCACAATGGTCGTACTCGACTCGTCCTACAATGAGGTTAACTGATTTATCAAGACATTTTTTTTCTAATAATTTTAGCAGTCATTTTAAGAATTTTAAATGTTATACTGGGTTTTTAAATCTACCATTATTATTTTTTTATATACCAAGTTGAGGGTTGGTTGAGAGAAAAATTCTTTCATATGTAAGCAAAATATGCAATAGCTCAAATATTTCCAAATGAATCAGGATTAAATTAAATCAAGAGCTTGCGAATCAGAATTTTGATGTTGAAAATCTGTATTGATATCCAGCCCTAGTTTTCATACACCATCAAGTCAAAAACTGTCTTTTAAAACATGTCTCAAGACCTCTGCATTCAATTCCTGTCTGTTGCCTGTCTACATTTTATAGCTTTTGAAGACAAAAAAAAAAAAAAAACTAAAAGCAGTCAAATTATACAAGACTGATTTTTAGCCCAACATATTTTCATAGTAAATATTCTCAATCTGTGGCATTGAATTGTTTGTTTGAACATCCTAGCAACACTGGCTTGAATTTGAAGCTGGGATGAGCAAAACATATCTCATATTTTCAAAATCAAACCCAGCGACTAGTCTGTTTTGAAAATATGGGTTCCCTTACGAAGGGAACTCAACGATGCGTCCATCGACGCCATGGGAACGCCCCCAGCGTGACTGCGTCTGAAGCATCTATGTCAACTAGTCCAATGGAAAGAATGAGCGTCACGGGCGGGTGACGTCATGACCAGGATATGATAAAAGCAAATTCCGGTGCAAACCGGCATTAGCTTCTGTTGCCTCAGCAAGCGATCTGTGTCAAACTGTCTGTTATATTTACTGTTGTCTGTCTGATATATATATTTATGGAAACTAAACAATTGCACAAACTCTGTGTTCTCCCTGCTCGCGCTATTTAACGAGTAGGGACACACACGAGCTTTGTGTGATGGGTTTGGGAGTAGAGCATGCGGTATCAGCCTCCGAGGGGGCTGATTGCCAACATTGTGAGAAGCTTTCGCTTCGCATGCTCCGTTCCCGCCTGTCACTTTTCGAGGAAAGTGGCCGGGCTCGCAATTCTCAGGGTGACAGGTCCCGCGTCTGCCGAGGCAGCGCGGAGAATGCATTCCTGTGGATCGCGAATAGGATCTCTTTACGGGGTTGGAGACGGGTCCGCGGATCTTATCTCCTCCCTTTCCACGAGGGATCCAGTGCTCTCTCGCCGGTCTCGGAAGCCCGCGCTGCGGTCTCTTCCGCCCGGGGAGAGAGAGAAATCAATGCTTCAGTGCTCTACCTCCGAGGAGGTAGATGTGCTGGGCATTGAAAGTGACACAATCATGGGGGAAGTGAATTTGCCATCTCTTTCCCCAGCGTATGAGAAATATATATAGCCTATATATATATATATATATGATAGTTTATATATTATATATAAAATAAAGTGAATATATATAAAAAATATATATAAAAATAATAAGCTGGTGGAAGTGTTTACTAAGGCTGTAGATAAATTAAATATTTATGGCCAGCAGAAATAAGGGGGCACTCGTCCTAAAAATAAAATAGATTAAACGAGTTTCCTTCCCTCTGTTTTTCCACCTCCATCACGGGGCCTTCCATTTTTCCCGATCTGCACAGCGAGCTGTCTAGATCATGGAAAAAGCCTTACTCCTCTTGTCTTTTAGCCCCCACATTCATGTATATTCAGATATTTGGGGGTTAAGAGGGTATGGCTATGGGGCAATACCCCGGGTTGAACAGACGCTTGCGAGCTATCTGTCTCCCGGTTCAGTATTGTACCTGAAGGCGTCGGCTTCTCTCACTAAACCATTAAAGAAAACTATTTTTTAATCTAGTGGGAAAAGCATATATGGCAGTGGGTCTAGCATGGGCCTGCTTGCACACCATAGCAGTGCTACAAGCATATCAGGCTGACCTGCTGCGGTATTTGGACAGAAGTGAGGGAGTTTGGCCCGATGGGGTTTGAGAACTCCGTCGGGCCACAGATTTATCTCTCAGGGATGGCAGCCCTTGTGGTCACTGAGAGACACCTCTGGCTCAATTTGATGGGAATCATAGAGAAAGATACAAGATAATCTCTCCCTCGCTATGTCCAACCCCCTGGGGCTGCTGGGCGTGAGCAGCTCCAGCCGTCTAGTTTCTCATACACAACACAGCAGCCAAAGCCTTCAAAGCAGAAGCCGGATCCGAGGACCGTTCTTCACGCTGAGAAGGCTGCGGCTCAAAAGAAAAAAAGGTCCTGATGTTCACGCATCAGGCCTGTGAGGACAGCCCCGACCGAAGTGGAGCGGTGTACACCTCATTTTACGGTGCCCGTTCCATTTCGGGGTCCTTACGAGACCGTTCTGCCAACCCTGCCACCCTCGGTGCTTCAGGGCGCAGCGGTCTCCAGCGAGTCGCTGATGCTATGCTGCGGCACAGCATCGGTTTCGCGCCCTCTGAGGGGGGCCTTAGAGCGGCCAGTTCAGGTAGTTCCTGCCATTATGTTTCAGGCTCCGGAATTGGCTGTCTCGATAACACCAGAGACCAGCCTCGAGAGGCTGGTTCCCTTAGTAAATTTTCTGGCAGCGTGGAAGCTTCTGCCGAATATTTCTCATTGGGTCCTGCAGATTGTAGAGAAAGGATACAGAATCCAGTTTGGTTCTCGTCCTCCTCGTTACAACGGGGTGCTGCCCACAGTGGTGCATCCCGAGCAGGCTCTGGTAATGGAGCAAGAGGTAAAGGCCCTGTTAGCAAAGGAAGCTATAGAGCAGGTGTACTCACCCGACATTGCGTCGGGTCTTTACAGTCGTTATCTCATTGTTCCAAAAAAGGATGGAGAGCTGCGTCACATACTAGATCTTCGTCTGTTGGAATGTTTGGTGCTGGAACTCAATTCCAAAATGCTGACACTCAAACAGATCGTGACTCAAATCAGATCCGAGGACTGGTTTGTCACGATAGATCTAAAAGACGCATACTTCCATATCTCCATCCTCCCTCAGCACAGGAGGTTCCTGAGGTTTTCTTTGGGGCAAAGAACACCAGTATCAGGCACTTCCTTTCGGTCTAGCTCTATCACCCCGCACATTCACGAAGCGTGTAGACGCAGCTCTGGCCCCGCCAGGCTGCAGTGCATATGCATTCTGAATTGCATAGATGACTGGCTGATTCTAGCGGAATCAGAACAGTTAGCGGTTCGGCACCGAGGTGTCGTTCTCGCTCCTATGCAGATGTTGGGGTTGAGGCTCAATGCCAAGAAGAGTGTGCTTTCTCCAGTACAGAGAACCACTTTCCTTGGTGTGGTATGGGATTCAGTGACGATGCGGGCCACTCTGTCGCCCGTTCGTGTAGCTGCTATCCTAACAGCCACAAAAGAGCTGAGGCTAGGCCAGTCACGCACTGTAAAACAGTTAGAGAGACTGTTGGGTCTTGTGACAGCAGCGTTCAACGGGATAACTTTTGGCCTGCTGTACATGAGACCTTTACAGTGGTGGCTCAGGACCAGAGGGTTCTCCCCGAGGGGAAACCCACTTCGTATGATCAAGATCACGCGGCGGTGTCCTCGCACCTTGGTTATATGGAGGAAACACTGGTTCTTAACCCAGGGTCCGGTGTTGGGAGCTCTTTGCCATCGAGTTGTGATCTCGACAGATGCTTCCCTCACCGGCTGGGGAGCGGTATTGGAAGGCCGCTCAGCTCAGGGCTTGTGGAGGAGTCATCATCTCTCTTGGCACATGAATTGCCTAGAGATGATGGTCGTCTTCAATGCGTTGAGACATCTCCTCCCAGACCTGAGGGGCCATCATGTGTTGTTCTGGAACAGTGACTGTTAGGCCTCAGGGCAGCAGCGTCCAATGTGATACCCTTTGACCTGCTGTACGTGAGACCTTTACAGAGGTGGCTCAGGACCAGAGGGTTCTCCCTGAGGGGGAACCCACTCCTTACGATCAAGATCACGCGGCAGTATCCCCGCGCCTTGGTTATATGGAGGAAACTCTGGTTCTTGACCCACAGACAACACGTTGGTGGCCTCTTATTTTGGTCCCTCAAGAAATTACGCTGTCTGAGGGCAGTGTATATTCCGGGGGGGGCCAGAATATTGGAGCAGACACCCTGTCGAGGCAGGGGCTGAGGCCAGGGGACTCCACCCCGAGGCGGTGGAGCAAATATGGGAGTTTTACGGCCAGGCAGAAGTGGATTTGTTCTCGTCTCAGCATACGACGCACTGTCCACTCTGGTTATCCCTCACTCAACCAGTCCCCTCGGGGCTGGATGCTATGGTGCAGACGTGGCCGAGGCTACGTCTGTACGCATTTCCCTCCGTTGCTCTGCTCCCAGGAGTTCTGGAGTGAATCCGCCAGGATGGAATAAGCCTATTTAGTAGCACCACCCTGGCCGAGCTGAATTTGGTTTGCGGACCTAATTTTTCTCCTCGACGGACCTCCCTTGGAGGTCCCGATCAGGAGAGACCTTCTGTCTCAGGCAGGGGATGCAATATTGCACCCCCGGCAGGGGATTTGGGAACTGTGGGTTTGGCCTCTGAGGGGGCCCAACTCATAGAGAGTGGTCTCTCAACCGAGGTTGTTTAGACCATTCTAAGCTCCAGAGCTCCCGCTACGAGTAAACTATATTCACTATTTCGAGAGTTTTTCACTTCTTGGTGTTACCAGCGTCAGTGGGATCCGGTTAACTGTTCAGTAAACACAGTATTCGAGTTTCTGCAAGAACGCTTTGTATCAGGTCTATGTCCTTCCACGCTTAAGGTATAATATGTGTGGCGGCCATTGCGGCTTTCCACGCCCTGGTGGGTAGTACATTTTTGGGTCGAGACCCCCTGATCACTCGTTTCCTTCGTGGCACTTTGAGGCTGAGGCATGCAACTTGCACTAAGGTGCTGGCTTGGGACCTTGCAATAGTTCTAGAAGGCCTATCTGGGGCTCCCTTCGAGCCCTTAGATTTGGTCTCAGAGAAGTTCCTTTCTTTTAAGACTATTTTCTGCTAGCTATTTCGTCCCTATAAGAGTCAGACCTTCAGGCCCTTTCGGTCCCCACCTGCCTTGAGTGCACCGGGATGGCCAAGGCAATCTTACCCGAAACATGGATATGTTCCAAAGGTGCCTACCATTATTCCGAGGCCTATTGTGCTGCAGGTTTCTGTCCTCCCCCATTTTTCGGACCAGGAAAAGCTGAACCTCTTGTGCCAGTGCGAGCACTGGACACTTATGTTCATCGGACTTCTCTGTCGAGAAAATCCAACCTATTGAGCATATAGATAGTCGAGACTATTCTTCTTGCTTGTGAGTCTTCTGGCCAACCATTTGGTGGTCAGGGCTCATTCCACTAGGAGTATGGCTTCTAAGCGTATTATCTGGAGTTCTCTCCAAGACGTTTGTGATGCGGCGGGCTGGTCCTCACCGCTCACATTCATGAGGTTTTACAGCTTGGACCTGGATGCTGCCCCAGGTTCTCAGGTGCTTAGTGCTTAGTTACAACAGACTGACACTCAGGTACTTGGAATTCTGGCGCTTTGGGTATTCTCGTTCCCATGGCGTCGATGGACGCATCGTTGAGTTCCCTTCGTAAGGGAACGTCTCAAGTTACTATTGTAACCATAGTTCCCTGAGAACAGGGAACGAGACGATGCGTCACCCTGCCATACTTCCTGCATCCCTGTGATCGGCTTGCTTCGGCAATTTTCGAAGCTAATGCCGGTTTGCACCGGATGTGCTTTTATCATATCCTGGTCATGACGTCACCCGCCCGTGACGCTCATTCTTTCCATTGGACTAGTTGACATAGATGCTTCAGACGCAGTCACGCTGGGGGCATTCCCATGGCGTCGATGGACGCATCGTCTCGTTCCCTGTTCTCAGGGAACTATGGTTACAATAGTAACCTGAGACGTTTTTCACATCACTACTCCAAACTCACTACTCCAAACACTACTACAACAGTGCACACACTTTTGGAAGTTGTCTATACATAACATACCCAAAATTACACCCTTCACCTTTAATACATTTTAATTTAAGATGTGACTGATCCAAGTAACTGCAGTAGTGTTGACCGGTTTCACAGAGTCTGACCTACAGCAAGAACGTGATGCGGTACATGGGTGATCCGGTTGAGTGTGTGAGGTGCTGTGATGGAGCGGCCCACCCAAGCACGCAGAGGTGAATATGTGGGTGAGGGGACTGTGTAACGGTCAGTGATACAGATGGAGAAAGCAGTATGTGCCCTGGCAGCAGACATACGAATCTGTGAGCAGTACAACCTACATGTCACAGGTACACACGTGGGTGTACTATAACTACGGCCACTTTTACATCTTAGCTGTTGTATATTATTTCCATTTCCTGAAAAGAGATGATACGGTTTAATATTTAAGCTACTGACATGTCGGGGGCCGAGGGTGAGGGGTTTTGAGGGGGCCCAAAAATTTCATTAACACTTATTTAAGGTGACGTAGTTACAAATTACTACAAATTATGCATTATTACAAGTAACTAACTCAAAACCAAACGCTAACTCTATAGTAAGTACATGTAATTAATATTACTCAGTACTTATTTGAGTAAGTGCAATGTAACTACGTCACCTTAAAATAAAGTGTAACAAAATTTCTTTTGCCTGTCACAATAGGACAGGTAATAGAAAAAAAGTTAGTGTAAATGGTTACAAACTAGTAAATAGGCCTATTATTTACGCAAATATTACTTAATTTACTGTTTATAATATGCCATTTATTTATTGTTATTTTTTAACCATAAATGTGTTTATTTAAAAGACATTTGATAAGACTATAAGATATTTTTTATTTTGTGCCTGAGTATGTGTTATTTGTTCTAAATCTGAGCAGTACAAGGCCTTCGGTCTAATGTTTGCTTGCAGGTTATTCAATTTCTCTTTCTTTCTCTCTCTACAAATGTCTGTCGCCAAAGAAAAGCACTTTGTTTGCATCTCATTTGCCCCGGTTTGTTTTGAATTGAAGCTTTTGAGTTAATAATTTAAGAGCAATGACTCTCATACATGAATCATTGTCAGGTTAGCATGCATGAGCTATAGGTGACTGCTTGGAAAACTCAATTTAACATCAAATAACCATTACCAAAATCAGATCATGCAGCGTGGAAGCAGTGTAGTGCCCTCTAAAAGTTGATCTCAAAACAGCATCGCGCACATCTCACATTAATATGCCATCTTCACAGCTCACCTTTCTGCAATCTGAATCATTGTTTGTTGTAATCTTAAAACATATGCCTGGAAAATGAACAAATCAAGTCTTTGAGCAATCATAATCATCTCTCCAATAAAGGGAAAGCAACAGTCACGGGGGCCCGACTGTGTGCTAAATTGTTACATTACATCTGATCAGAGCCTCCGGTGATTCCCCTCGCACTTGAAAATGTGTGTTTCTGCCGCCGTCTTGCTTTCTTTTCGTTCTGCATGGCTAATGGAAGACGCAGATGAGGCCTTGAAAAGGTTTCACGGAAAAAGGCTCTCTCCTCTGCTCCCCAGAGAGACAGGACGGGAGAAGACTCTCTCATCTGCGGTTCCACTTCATTTGAGTCCGTGAATGCAGTGAATGGATATGTAATTGTTCAGAGGCTGCAAAATAATGGGATCACTTTGAAATAAAACACAAAGTTAGACAATGGTAATTTAATACACTCTGTGTGTGTGTGTGTGTGTGTGTGTGTGTGTGTGTGTGTGTGTGTGTGTGTGTGTGTGTGTGTGTGTGTGTGTGTGTGTGTGTGTGTGTGTGTGTGTGTGTGTGTGTGTGTGTGTGTGTGTGTGTGTGTGTGTGTGTGTGTGTTTTCTAAAAGGTCCTGGTTTCTCCAAAATCTTTATTGATTGTATGTTAACTCCTTCCCCTGTGTCCTCGTCCTGGAAGAGTGCAGCACAGTCGGGATGGAAGTTTGCTTGTTGTGGTGCACTGCTGTAATACTTCAACTCCCTACAAATTGTTATGGGACTGTAAGATGACTATTAAACATGTTTTAAACTTCATTAAATCATTTGGCCCATGCAAAATTATGTCTCGTCCAGGAAAAACCAGCAGGAATTGTGGTTGAAACCATCTTTTGTTTAGAACAGATGGAGAGAGATTTGTTCCCATGCATTCACAATAAATTGATGCAACAAATATGCATACTGCTGGGAAAACAACCTAAGATTGGTTAGTTGTACTCCAAATTTGTTAGGCTGGTCTGTTTTAAATGAGCTTTGGTAACTTTCAGGTCAGCGAGACCAGCTTAATGCAGTTGGTAACATTTTATTTCGATAGTCCACTTTAGACATCCTACTAACTATAAGTAACTTTGCAGCTACATGTCAACTAACTGGCATTAGAGTATTAGTAGACTGTCTGCTTAATATCTGCTAACTCTTTATTTTGTTGGTCCCGCAACAGATACTCGACTGAGTATAAGTAACTTAGCAACTACAAGTAAACTTGTTCTCCTAACCTGAACCCTAACACCTAACCATAACCTAACAGTCTACTGACAGTTTACTACAGTCTACTAATACTCTAATGACAGTTAGTTGACATGTGGTCAAAAAAGTTACTTATAGTTAGTAGAATGTCTAAAGTGACTATCGAAATAAAGTGTAACCATGCAGTTTAGCATAGTATCCTCTTAACTTTTATTCGATGCGTTCACATTTACCATTGTTCAGTGAATTTTCGTGCACAGAATTCGGTCATTGCAATAGGAATCCAAGTTATCGGAAACTTCACATGAGGCTGAAAGATTTCCCCAAGCAGATTAGGCAACAATTTTCAAGTTGGTCACAAATTACGTACAATTAAGCTGCTTGGTTTGAAACTCTGTGTGAGCTGTGCTTCATACATTGCTGCACTATTGACAATAGACAATTAACCCGTGAAAATTTCGCCAAAGTTTTACTAATGTGATTTTTAGTTATAAAATAGTATTGATCTGTATCCATGACTGATAAGCAACATGAATGATAAACTTTTATTTTAGAAATAACATTAAATTAAAATTTAAAACTGAATAATTTACTGAATATTGCTTATCTGTATATCAAAAGTACAACACCTCAATCTGCCAAGCAACCAGACAAGCACTGCAATCATTTTACGGCAGTATTAATGAGCATGGGTTTATTTTTTACTACAGTCAATAAACGAGGGACAAACAAAAAAAACACGATGTGGTACAAAAGAAATGCGAAAGTAGCATTAGTTTCAGTTTCCTTCATAAGCATTCTCATTCTCATATGTAACACATGTTTGACCATGGCATCTCTGCAAGCGATTAGCATTTTAGCAGCAATAGGAAACGTTAAAAGCCAAATGAAGTGCTCGAGTGTCAGCTTGTTAATTGTGGGTGCTGTGTGTAATTTGTTGCTGGAAGGTGTGTTCTCTCACCGCCAGCAGGCATGTTAATAATTCAGTTCCTGCAGATTAAGAGATAGACATTTCAGCTCAGAGGGATGGATGAAGAAGAGCATTTGTTCTAGTACTGGAATGCCTTTTGTCAGCATCGCTCTGGTTGAATGCAATGTATCAAAAGACAAGCCATTTAAAATCATTTGTGTTTATTTTACAAAATACTATAGTAAATATGTCATGGCAACATATTCTGTCTAACCTGTTGACTGTATTGTGTACATGGACATAAAATGAATACCTTGAAATGAAATATTGATTTGAGTTGGTAAAATGGTAATCTATAATCAATAAGAAAGCAAAACAATACAGTAATATTAATACCGAATGGTAAGTTCACACCATGTACCTTATAAAAAGCGTTCATGTCTTTTTCGAACTTGTAATTTTTCACATTTTCTGAGACCTCTGCAACGTTATGCGAAAGCCCTTAAAATCGCAATGGCTTTAAATGTTGTTGTAATTTTTCATATAGTTCTGTTTAATAACTCCCTTTGTTAATGTCATAATAATGCAAGAATAACCTGTGTCATCTTTGTCATATTTAAATCTGCGATGTTGCACTGGTTTAAGTTAACAGGTAAAATGCCAATGGTCTGATATTCTGCGCTGCTTTGGACGTCGGTTAATATAAAGAAATATCTGAATGCTGAATGAAGCGATTGACTAATCAGAATCAAGTTTTCAAGACTGCTGTATTGTATATTTTGCATACTGTATATTTAGTAGGAATTCAACATCGGTTAAGTAGATCAGCCATTTGTGAATTATGAATAGTCAAATGTTCACTCTAAAACACACATTATTATGGGACCCATACGTAACGTAAGTTATCATTTATAATCACTAATGCTTGATAAACCATCAACAACACTGAAATGCCAGTGATATGCAGCATTAAACTGTAGCAACATTGCTGAAGATCAATGAAAACCAGGGCTTATTTATAAAACACTGTAATCTAACCACAGATCGAGCAGCCTTTCTGCACCATGGACAAGTGATCAGTTCTGACAGTCTGTTCGTTTACCTCCTTTTTCTGAAATCGATTAAAATATATTCCTCCTGCAACAACATTCTTGCACCTCAGTTGAATCACAGAGTTTGCTTAATTAATGCAAATTTCCCCGATCTGAGAAAGTGCTAGAAGAGAGTTGGGGAAGTCAAGTAAACTGTGATAACATCCACAAGCAGCTTAAGGTAATATGTGAAGCTTGCATAATGAGCAGTAAAAAAAAAAAAACTAGACAAACCGTTTTGGAGTTTAACGGTGCTCTGTGGTGTTTTACTTTTAACTAATTCCATCTGTGAATACTGCATTCTGTCTCAGAGTACAAACATCAAGTGCATGCAGTTAATTAATATTACTTGGTACTTAAATGAATAATAGCACTGTAACAAGGACACTTTAAAATAAAAAAAGGTATAACCGGCTGTTTGCAACTCAGTGTTTTAATAGAAAATGTCAAAAATGGAAAGAAACTGAACTGTTTAAAATATACATTTTATAATTATTTCGAATCAAATCTTGATGTTCTTGACATTTCAGTTTGACCATCTCTGAGATTAGATTTTCAAATAATTAATATTAAAAGGTAATATAAAAATATCTGAGCACAACGCAAACACATCTGTAACTAACCCCTCCATAGTGTCCACTTGCATCCTGACAGATAGCACAACAATTACAAAGTTGAAGTCACTTTGAGCATGTGATCAATATACTGTGTGTGAGAAAGGTTTTCTATATTATAATAAGAATAACAACAACATGCTGTAATATCGTGTTCTTCCAGTGAGCTAAATAGGCTCAGAGAAGCAGTATACACTTAGACTGAAGGATCAAATCGATCTTGTGGATCGTGGGTGTGTTTGCTCCCAGTCCCAACTGTTGACCTTTCAAAAGGTCTACAATACTTTTAGCTCTCAGGAAATGAACTCTCTGAATGGCAAGGTTTTTAAGTCCATTAAAACCTCAATGAAGGCTCTAAATTCCCTACGAAACATTTATAAGCTGCCTTACCCTATATGATACAAAAAAGCAAGCAACATAAAGAACACAATAAAACAAAAAATAAAACCATTTTCTGTCATGAAATAAAATAAACATAATAATTCAGTCCCATCCCATGTGTGTAATACTTTTTATGTAGTTGTCCCTGCATTAAACTGCGATAGAAGAAAGTATTTTAAGATCGGAAAATTACACATTTCAGCATTAAAGTGTGCCACAATCACAGTTATTTCCTTAGATCGCATGAACGAGAGCAGAGTGCCTAGGAAATACTGTTTCTGCCAAGAAAAAAGTGGTAAACAAGCCCTAAACACGCATCATTATCTCAGGTTTACAGCATGGCGACAGGGAAGAACATTTAGAGCAGAATAGTGAGCCGTCCATCCGACGGAATAGAGAGCTTGTACGTAGGTGTACGGGAGAAGAAAAACAGCTCTTTACAAGCATTTCACACATGAGAATCAGACAGCTGTGCAACCTGAAATAAAGCATTTGGTCTTCAACAGTTGCGAGTTTGAGTCCACTAACCCATTTCCTAATGATAGGCTGGTGATAGAGTCCCTCTCCCTCTCATGCATCAGTGAATTCAGACATATTCATGTACAAAACTGTCATGTGACATTTGTCAGCCTTCATTCACTCAGATGTCAAGGGTTTGTGTTTAATTGAGCAGTAGTTACAGGTTTACCGTGCTGCTAAGCATGGCTTCATCTGCTATAGTATGCTGAATATTGTTTGGCACAGTGAAACAAAGTTTTGCGCAACGGTGCAAAGTTGCTGCAGGCATCTTTGGTTCACAGCTGTCATGATGTCAAAACAATGTTTACTGCACAAGAATACTGAATTCCCTCAAGCTTGGCCATGCTCTGAATAATAATCTCTAGTTTACTCTGAAGTGTTAAAAGCAATCATAAACAGACATGACATAAGCTTGCATGTAAAGCATGTGCTAAAGTGTGTGTAAAGTTATTTTTCAAATACTAATTAATTCAAAAGTGCCTGTTCCTATAAAGATATTATAAATTTCAGATCTGTCTTAAACAGGAGACAGAAATTAATAGATTTCAAATACAGTGTTAAGGGAACTATTTACAGATTAAGTGATTAACTGAAAAACAATGTTAAGGACTAAGGACTGAACAATGACAACAACTGACATTGAGATGAATAGGAACATGTTATTTGTTAATTTATTCAATTGATTTACTGATAAATACAACTGAAAACCTTCCCTCAGTGGTAGAAAAAGGAGGCATATTTAAGGTGCACAATCAGTATGCACCATGTACTGTATATAACGTAAAGAAAAATAACAATGTAAGGAACTCAGCTTTTTGGAAATATTAATAATCAATAATATCTTGTTATTATTAATTATAAATATTTGGGTCAGTTAATTGGATTAACTTGATGTGGCTGAATTAATATTACAATCAATTAATCAGTTCTTCCAACGAACTCTTTTGATTATTAATTTATTCTAAGAAAAGGGTATCTTCCATGGCCACCGAAGAATAATTATTTCTTCGCCTGTACAGTACTTTGAGCCAGTAGCAAAAACCGTGATCGTAAAGTGACTTGTATTGCAAACAAAACAGAACCAAATACATATTATGTACAAGTTGTATTAACTAAATATAGATATTTATATGAATATAAATAAACTAAACAACATACACACATGAATACATAAATAGGTTAGTGATAGGATGAAATTGGAAACCGGAAGAGGGTCTATGAGAAGAACCATCAGAATTTCATTTTCACATTTCATTGAATTGAATACTTGCATTTGCAATGGGAACAATTCTTGAAGTTGTTGAAAATTGAAGTCGTTGATGGTTCCGGCAGTGTCAAGTGGAAGTTGGTTGAGCGTTCTCTTTCTCCAGGAACGCATGACTGGTTTGGTGAAGGCCAGGGACTCTGTTGAGGTAACGCCGAGCACCCAGGAGAAGTGAGGAAGTCGGAAGGATGGGTGATTGGAGTCGTTGTTGGTTGGAGTCTTTGTTCCAAAACTCTTGAGATTGTCCTTGGTTCTTTGTGAGAGAGTCATCTCTCTCCTGCCTGTGCCCATATCTGGTTGGATTGAGGCCTGCTGGGCCCTGGGGCCCCCGTGGAGGGGGAGGGGGTTCCCCAGAATCACCAGAGCAGTGTTGCGGCTGGATGAAAGAACTAAGAGAGGGAGGTCACATGTGGACTGTCTCTAATAAGGCCTGGAAAAGATCCTCCCCTAAGGGTTGAACTCGACCAATCAGAAAGGTGACATGTCTGAGAGGGAAAGTGGCTCTTAGTTGATTTACGGATCTTTGTCCCTAGCATGATTATACCTTCATTAATGTTCAGATAGCTATAACACATCCACACTGCATTCTAGAAGAAGGTGATGTACATCAAAGTGTGAGTCATTAAATGAGCATTAATTAGGTAGGAGGCATGATACAGGTGAGGTTACATTGATCGTTAGTTGGTTGTATACCAGGATACATACCATAATATATACCTAATAGTACACGAGACAGTAAACCATTTACACTGTTTCTTTCACAGTTTTATGCATGTTCATTTATAGATCAGTTAGTCTATTATTAATGCAGCAAAGTCTGTTTTAAAGAGGTTTCTGTTTCATAGTCTCTCTCTTGAGTATGTGGCCACATTCCTCGGAGGTCGTAAAATCTCCTTATCATGCCCTGTAACATGACACTGTTTCTGCCCTTGTGTTTGTTCATTTGGGCTGTGTGAGGAGTTTCATAAACCTTTGTATATAATGAATAATTAGTATGTGTCTGATTGGTCCATACCCTACACAATGTACAAAAAAAAGTTTTCTAATATGTAAGAACGAGCCTATGATTGAATTTGGATGTAAAAATGAGAATTAGTCCTCAGATGCCATGTCCGTAATTTATAGCAAACAGCATTAATTAGATCTTAAACGGATTAATTAAAAGTCATTACTCCAGCATCCTGGGTGACATCATTAATAAACGTGGTTGAACGACAAATTTGCGACAATATGGTTTCTGGAAACAGTCGTGACTAGCTAGTTGATATCTTCAACAATGCATCATACTATGGTAGTTAAGCAGCGAGTTACATCATTGTGCGGGAAACGCACCCTTGGGTGTGAGCGAGTCTCAATCAGCTGATGATAAGAAAAAGTAACATAAAAATAACTTGATGCATTACTTTACATTAAAAAATCATGAGAATTGCAATATGTTTCTTTTAAAACAACACTGATTAAATGTACTTAAATGACAATGCTTTTCTGGTCAAATGATTGATCATGTGATTTAGCTTATGCAAGCGCATTTGTCCATGTACTTTAATACCATTCCCAGCTTCCTCACATCTCTAGTTGTTCCTGTGTACTCTGTAGTGTCAAGGTTTTCATCTCTATAAAACATCTGGCATTGCTAGCAACTTCCAAGAGAGGCTGTTTTACATGGTCTCAAGAGGGAGGACAAGGAAAACAATGGAGAATCCAGATTGTGAGGTAATAAATCTGTTAAACCTGTTTCATTGTTCTTCCCTGAAGTCCTAGTTGCCATGAATTATGTTGACATAATTGCCAACATGCCTCAGAGTAAGTCTAAGCTGCTTTAGGAAGCAAGTTCGTGTCACATCATGTAATAACTCGCCAACAGCATACACGTACATATGCAATCCAAAATATTACACATACCATCTCGAACATGTATCAGCATTGATCATGAAGCGATTCAGTATTCTTGAGGGAGTTGTAGAGCGTTTTGAAAAACGTTTTTGAAAAATGCTATATGAAGGGCCATTTTAACAAGATTAGGTTTATTGCAGCGCACCCAGTACACCTGATCATAACCCACAGGGACATGCCATTTCATTTTTTATTATTTGCACACAAACACATGTTATTTTTCAGTTCTGCAAGGCCTCCTATTATATGTTGAAATGTATGGGGCTCTAACAATCCATGCCTTGCACATTTAACTGCTTATGATTGTTTGAATGAAAGTATTGAAATGTGCCATCCATTAAATACACACATTTAATTTGTGAAGTGTTAAATAAAAATGGCAATCAATGGAACTAAGTGCGGTTCAGGTAAAAAATAAATAAAACTGATTCAACATATGAGTGCCATACCCATGTTCTTTTGCACATTTTCAAAGACAAACAAGACTCTAATGAAACTGCAAGTTTTGAAAGCTTTTCACACATTTCACTCTCAGGTCTGGCCCTCATAACTGGCCTTCAATTTCAGGTTGGCCTCCACTAAACTGATGTGAATCAGAGACGTAAACACACCACACAAAAGCATTGCAGGAACACTTCTTATGTTAACTAGCACTCATGCAATACTCTCAATTCTCTATAGAACACGCCATTAAGGCCAAACCTGTCAGGATGGTTCCCTACCGGCATTAACTCATAGGGGAGATCCCTGATGGATGAGGGTGAGGTAAGCTCTGCTGGTGTCCGCTGGGAACATCTTCATTCACCCTTTCTTCTCTTCGCTTCCCATCTCTCCTGGGAAAAGAACTGTACTGGTAGCATCCTCGGCTGCTTCCAGCGCATTAGCTCTGATCAAACGGCGCCATGCTTCTCCTGTGCCCCTCTCAGCTCCTGCTCCCCAAAACAGAATATGTGCATTAGAGCTTCTGCATTATGAATGGAAGAAGACATGTGTTTTCAAATATTGTTACCGAAGCAGAGGATGAAACTAATACACGATCATTTATCCATTATGGCTTATATAATGTGTAATATAATGGCCGAGCAGTGAGAAGGAAATGGAAAACCTAGAGTAGAGCTGGAACAGATCACTGTAAGTGGTGAGCAGAAATTAGGGGCAAAAAGTAGAAAAATAACTAGCCAAATTTTGTTGTTTAGATATAGATTTTAAATATGAATAAATATAGATTTTAAATATGAATGAATAAATAAGTAATACTATGTGATTTGCTGATTTGATGCTCAAGAAACATTTCTTATTATTATCAATGTTGAAAAAGTTGTGCTTTGATGACTTTACTGAATGAACATTCACAATGAGGGTGGAAAAAGTGTGTAAATAATCTAATAACCCTCCATAAGTAGCAATGACCTTCACATGTAACTGTGAACCAGACATGCTCAACAGTCAGGAGGAATTAGGCACCGTTCTTCTTTACAAAACAGCTTCGAATCATTTCTTTTGTCTAAAGTGAATCCCTCTTTTGAGAACATGGCAAAGCACCTCAGTCAGGTTAAGGTCAGGAAGCTGACTGAGTCAGTCAGTAAAAACTGATTTTCTTCTGTTGAAGACGTTCTGTTGTTGATTTACTCTCGTTTGGGTCGTTGTTCTGTTGGTTCACCCAACATTTGTTGAGCTTTAATTCGGACGGAATGAATTTATCTCTGATAAACTTGGAAATAATATTTTCCATCAATGATAGCTCTGAGAATTGAGCAGCTTCAAACCATGATGATCTTTTGATGTTGGTCTTCTGTGGTTTTTCCCCCCACACAACATTGCTTTCAGCCCACAGAACATTTTTCCAATAGCGCTGTGGTGCATCCAAAGGCCACAGAGAGTCCTCCCATGTGCATCTTGATTAGTGTTTTACGTGCCATCAACAACTCAACAGAGATGTCAAAACTTTTTCCACCATGCATTGTGAATGTTTACACAATGTGTTCGTTAAAGACACGAAAAGCATATCATAGTCTTTCTGATATTTGTTTAGGCAGACTATGTTTTTCTGTTGTTGTTACTTGTAAGTTTACCTGGGGCCATATTCACAAAACAGTTGTGATGCACAATATTTTTTCTTATTTTTAGGATTCTTTGATTAATTCAAAGTTAAAAAGAACAGCATTCATTTGAAATTGAAATCTTTTTTAACATGTATTCTCTGTCACTTTTGACCAATTTAATCTGTCCTTCATAAAAACATTAATTTCTTTAAAAAAAAACTGACCCAACACTTTTAAACTGTAGTGTAAAGCCACAGTAACATTTTACATTATTTAAATTTGTGAATATTAGTCAATGCATTAGGTATCATAAACTAACAATGAATACTTACATCTTTTAATACTTGAAGCTTTTAAAAAATCTGTAAATGTTAATTTCCGCATTAATACATATACAACTTTTTAAGTTGTATAAATTAACATGAGTTCCCCTTCAGGGACTATCGCTGCGTGAAATCGCAGTGGGAACGCCCTCAGCGTGACGCGTCTGAAGCATGAATGAAATCAGTCAATGGAGAGAATGAGCGTACGGCGAGTGACGTCATCGACCAGGAAGCTATAAATATCCCCTGAGTACACAACACGCCAGCTTTTTAGTTACTTCAGCAGCTCTGTGTGTGTCTGAATCTGTCGATTGTGTTTGTCTGTTTTGTCAGGAGTTTTCACTATATATATTTTATATAAAAAAACCAATATGAGCGAGCAGTATAAGAAGTGTGTTCCCCCCTGTACTCGAAAAAAAGAAAACACATCACGGGTGGGGATTCACACGAGCTAAGTGTGGCTTGTTTGGGAGTGCAGCAATGCCCAGTCGGCTCTCGAGGGAGTCGATTGTCAGCATTGCGAGCGTTTTCCCTTGAGAACTCTGCGCTCGCGGCGATCGCTCTTCGAGGAGAGTGATTTGCTGCGAGCTCCCCGAGGCTCGGGTCCCGCTTCTGTTGAGGCAGAGCGGCGGCGCTTGTCTTGGGGCTCGCAGATGGATCTCGCTGGCGACGTTGAGACGGGCTCCGCCCTATCTCAGCTATCTCCGACGAGATCTAGTGCCTCTCACCCGGCTCTGGAAGCACGCGCTGCGGCGGTTACTTCTGCCCGGGTGGAGGCACATGATGATGTTGAATTGAGATTTTCCAGTTCTGAGGAGCTGGATGTCAAAAGTTTATTATCAGAGAAAACTAGTTTATCACATTATACTGCAAATGAAGAAGGTTTGATGGATGTATTATCTCGGGCTGTTGAAAAGCTAAAAAAAAAAAAAAAAATAACAGTATCGAGTGGCCAGCTGATAGACAGGTTTCTAGAATTAAAAGCAATCTAGATGATAGATTTCGGTCTGCACGACCTCAACCTTCTAGCCGGTGCTTACCGTTCTTCCCAGATCTTCATGCTGAGGTTTCAAAGACCTGGGTTAGACCGGTTTCAAGCAGAATTTACACAAATCAGTCCAATGCTTATGGTAACATTGTTGGTGCTAAATCTGCTGGTTATGTGACGATACTGTAGGCGGAGGAGACGCTTGCGAGCTATCTCTCTCCTGCTTCATCGTCTTCACTTAAAGCACCGGCTCTTCCACCAAAAAATAAATAAATAAATAAATATATATACCTCTGTGCTGGTGGGGAAGGCTTACTCGGTGGCTCGGCAGGCGGCTGCATGTTTGCATACGATGACTTTTATGCAGGCTTTTCAGGCCGACCTGCTCAAAGGAAATCTGAGGGGGGTCCCCGCCGAGAGAGACTTGCGTTCACCTCCCTTAAGGGTGCCCTGTCTCTCCCGGCGCCCTCAGGGGCCCGTCCTACTAACCCTGCCGAAACAGGGCGTAGAAGGGTCTGGCGAGTGCTTTCCCGAGGGACGCTCGCCGCCTCTAAGGAGGGTTCTAGTGGTTCAGACCAGTCGTTCCCTGCCGGTGCGCCGTTACAGGGCACTGTGTCTGTCACGCAGAATGTTCAACCAGAGCAAAGTCTTTCGTCGAGTTCGTCTTCAAAAAGAGCACAGCAGAAGCGGAGTGTCACGTCTCGTGCCCCCCTGCAGAGAAACTGGAGGGACGAGGCGGGGTGCTCTCCGGCGCGGCCTTCTCGGGGCAGGACTGATCTGAGGACAGTCATTGTCGCCAGAAAGGCCGCGTCGAAAAAGTCCTGACGGGCTGAACGTCAGGACTCTGAGGGTGGTCCCCATCGGGAAAAACTTGAGTTCACCGCACAAAAACACGGTGCCCTGTCTTTCTCGATGCCCTCAGGGGTCTGTTCTACTAACCCTGCCTATACAGGGCGTAGAGAGACTCGGCGAGCGATTTCCCGAGGGACGCTCGCCCCCTCCAAGGAGGGTTGTGGAGTGCTCAGACCAGCTGTTTCCTGCCAGTATGTTACAGGGCGCTGTGTCTGTCACTCGGGATGTTCATCCGGAGGCCAGCCTCGAGAGGCTGGTTCCCTTAGTAGAGTTCCTGGCGGAATGGGTCCCCCACCCAGCAGGGAGTTAGGATACTACTTCATCGAAAAAAAAAATCCTGACGTGCTGAACGTCAGGGTTCTGAGGGTGGTCCCTATCGTGAAAGACCTGAGTTCACTGCACAAGAACACGGTGCCCTGTCTTTTCCGATGCCCTCAGTGGTCTGCTCTACTAACCCTGCCTTCACAGGGCGTAGAGAGACTCGGCGAGCGATTTCCCGAGGGACCCTCGCCCCCTCCAAGGAGGGTTGTGGAGTGCCCAGACCAGCTGTTCCCTGCCAGTACGTTACAGGGCGCTGTGTCTGTCACTGGGGATGTTCAAATCAGATCCGAGGACTGGTTTGTCATGATAGATCTAAAGGACGTTTACTTCCATGTATCTATCCTCCCTCAACACAGGAAGTTCCTGAGGTTCGCTTTCGGGGGCGAAGCGTACCAATATCGGGTTCTTCCGTTCGGCCTAGCACTGTCACCCCGAACATTCACGAAGTGTACGGATGCTGCTATAGCCCCGCTGAGGTTACAGGGCATCCGCTTTCTGTACTATATAGACAATTGCTTGATTCTAGCTCAATCGGAACAACAGGCGGTTCGGCACCGAGATGTCGTTCTTGCTAATATCAAGTGACTGGGGCTGAGGCTCAACGCCAAAAAGAGTGTTCTTTCTCCATTACAGAGAACCACTTTTCTAGGTGTAGTGTGGGATTCAACGACGATGCAGGCACGATTGTCACCTGCTCGTATTGCTTTGATTCTCGCTGCAGTAGATCAGGTCAAGCTAGGCCAGTCATCCACTGTAAAACAGTTCCAGAGACTGCTAGGTCTCATGGCAGCTGCGTCCAACGTGATACCTCTTGGCCTCTTGCACATGAGACTGTTACAGTGGTGGCTCAGGACCAAGGGATTCTCCCCGAGGGGAAATCCGCTTCGCATGATCGTAAGTTTGCGACGGTGTCATCACGCCCTGATCATGTGGAAAGATCCTTGGTTTCTGTCCCAAGGCCCTGTGTTAGGAGCTCCTTGTCGTCGCGTTATGCTAATGACAGATGCCTCTCTCACGGGTGGGCTCAGGGTCTGTGGGAGGACCATCATCGTCTGTGGCACTTAAACTGCCTAGAGATGTTGGCGGTGTTTCAGGCTCTGAAACACCCCCCCCCCAGACCTAAGGGGCCACCATGTTCTTGTCCAGACAGACAACACATCGGTGGTTTCTTATATCAACCATCAGGGGGGTTTGCGTTCTTGCCCGCTTTACAAACTGGCACGTCAGATCCTTCTATGGTCCCAGGGGAAAATTCTTTCTCTGAGAGCTTTTATCTCCCGGGGTATTTAAATCAGGGGGCAGACATCCTGTTAAGACAGGGGCCGAGGCCCGGGGAATGGAGTCTTCACCCCGAGGTGGTGGAACTCCTATGGAAACATTTCGGTCTTGCCGAGGTAGACCTATTTGCTTCTCGAGAAACATCACACTGCCCGCTGTGGTTCTCTCTCAGCCATCCAGCCCCGCTGGGGTTGGATGCGATGGTACATCCGTGGCCGAGGTCACGCTTGTACGCTTTTCCCCCGATCGCTCTGCTCCCAGGAGTTCTGGAGAGGGTTCGCCGGGACGGGCTCAGTCTCCTGCTAATAGCCCCGTTCTGGTCGGCCAGGGTATGGTTTGCGGACCTAGTGTCTCTCCTCAACGGCTCTCCCCTAGAGATACCGATCAGGAGAGATCTGCTCTCTCAGGCGAGTGAGTCGATCCTTCACCCCCGTCTAGAGCTATGGAGGCTGTGGGCTTGGCCTCTGAGGGGGCCCAGCTCATAGATTCTGGTCTCTCGGCTGAGGTCGTTGAGACCATCCTCCGATCCAGAGCTCCCTCCACGAGGAAGTTATATGCCGCGAGGTGGAAACTTTTCACCTCTTGGTGTGGAGAGCGCCAGCAGGACCCAGTTAACTGCCCGGTTGGTACAGTCCTGGATTTCCTGCAGGACCGTCTCTCCACAGGGTTATCCCACTCCACACTGAAGGTGTATGTGGCGGCCTTAGCTGCTTACCACACCCCTTCAAGTGGAGGTTCCCTCGGGAAACACCCGCTTATGTCTCGCTTCCTTCGTGTCACCTTGAGGCTGAGGCCTGCAGTTCGCACAAGGGTACCACCTTGGGATCTGGCCGTCATCTTAGAAGGTCTCTCCCTTGCTCCTTTCGAGCCCATCGAGGAAGTTTCGGAAAAGTTTCTTACTCTAAAGACTATCCTTCTTCTCGCTATCTCATCTCTAAAAAGAATTGGAGATATTCAAGCACTTTCGGTGGCTCCCTCGTGCCTGGAATTTGCTCCTGGTTGGTTAAGGCCTTTCTCTTTCCGAGACCAGGTTATGTTCCTAAGGTTCCAACTGTTTCAGTTAGACCTATAGTTCTGCAGGTTTTCTGTCCTCCGCCTTTTCTGACGTCAGACCAGGAGAAAATTAATTTGCTGTGCCCAGTTTGGGTTTTGATGCTTACGTCCACAGAGCTGCCCTGTGGAGGAGATCGGAACAAATGTTCGTCTGTTTGGGTCACCTAAGAAAGGGTGTCCTGCATCTAGAAAAAGGATGAGCAAGTGGGTGGTCGAGGCCATCCCACTTGCTTATGGTTCGGCCCATCAGCCTTCACTTTGGCTGTAAGGGCTCATTCCACCCGGAGTATGGCTGCTTCTACAGCTCTTCTTTCAGGAGCTTCTCTTCAGGACGTTTGTGATGCGGCAGGCTGGTCCTCACCGCACACTTTCGTTAGATTTTATTCCCTCGATCTTAGCTCCACTCCCGGGGCTCAGGTTCTCTCGTCGGTTTGTGTCTCCTAATGACACACGACGGGGATTTGGTCGTATGGGGATGTGGGTATTGCGTTCCCACTGCGATTTCACGCAGCGGTAGTCCCTGAAGGGGAACGTCCCAGGTTACGTATGTAACCCTAGTTCCCCGAAGGGACGGACGCTGCGTGTCCTGCCATACTCTCGGCATCCCCTTGGGTCGCTGCTTCAGTAACTTTTAAGCTGGCGTGTTGTGTACTCAGGGGATATTTATAGCTTCCTGGTCGATGACGTCACTCGCCGTACGCTCATTCTCTCCATTGACTGATTTCATTCATGCTTCAGACGCGTCACGCTGAGGGCGTTCCCACTGCGATTTCACGCAGCGTCCGTCCCTTCGGGGAACTAGGGTTACATACGTAACCCGGGACGTTAATGTATTATGAATGAACATGAATTAACAATGAACAAATGTATATTTATAAATTAACATGAACCTATATTTATAATTGCAGTAAAAAAAGTTGTTAGTTCAATAAATCTAATGCATTATCTAATGTTAACAAATTAAACTGTATTTTAAAGTTTTATAAACACAACAGTTTCAGTCTGTTTATAACAAAGTCAAACAAATATGCATCATCTGCTTTTGGCTTAGAACCCTGTTTTCCCCATTTTTAGGATCATCATTTCAAGCTCATATCTTCATTAAACAGGTAGCGTTGTATTAGGAAGAAACATAACCTTGATTCACAAGGACAGGCAGAAGAGAAAAAAAACGCATCTCTGATTTCTGTTCGCATCATTAATATTTATTAGAAGGCAGCAAGTGCAAAAGTATAGGCAGCAGCAAAAAAGTTTATCAAAGTACAAGCTGTTTATCAGGGTGGCAATGTAATTAATCCAGGGTGAATATAGTCCCCTTTACATTACCTTAACCCGCTCTGGGCAGGGGTCAGGGTCCAGGAACAGGGTCCTGCCAACAACTCCTCATAAATAATGCTCCTCTGCTGATCAAACGCTCTGAGACAAAGTAGGAGTAAATTATGGGGACATAATTCTAGTGTTTGTGAGAGCTTCAGCACTGCAGGGAAGAACTTGGGAGATGCTGAATAAACATAAATGTAGCTATGCTTATAAAGTCATGCAATTCTGCTGAGTCCAGTGAATAATTTTATGATAAAGTATGATTTTTTTAACATATCCCTTACGTATACCACATAAATGCCACAACGGTAGGTCTTTATGTAACTTTAATGGGACATTTTGAGCTAATTTTTATGTATTTTTATAACAGAATACGAGAAACTACAGTCAATGAGGTATCGAAGCTAATCAGGGGTACAAGCTGGATTCGAACCAAAATCCCCCAAAACACAACACAATATGTCTGTATTAGTACGCTTGAAAAAACTTCCTGATTTACAATGCATGTCACTCATTGTTTAGATAAATAAATGGGTTTGGAATGACATAGGGTTGAGTAAATGACAGAATTTTCAGCTTTAGGTAAACTATGTCTTTTAGTGCAGCAGCGAACTGACTGTGTTCACTTTTATTATAGGAAGATTTTACAAAATTGTAGGGGAGTTATGACAAAGTTAAAATAAATATTTATTAACCCATGTAAGCTATTTATATGTTAACAAGTCACCATGAGTGATCCATGGCAAATGTTACAGGATAAATTTTATTTTTTGTTTGTTGTATTCTTTTCATTTACTTTTTTCTCCTATATTTGTGAGAAAGTTGTTCAAGAAGGGATATTGCCTGTCGTAACATCAAGCCACAAAGATGTTTTCATTTAAAAGGCAATCTTCTGTGTCAGTGATTGCAAATGCTCATGCATATCCGTGTGTTAATTGTTCAGTTTTTAGCAGGTGTCAATGGCAATTTCCTTTTCTGCTATACCTAATTAGACATTAGAAAAGAAACAGACTTGGCCCCTGCTGTGCATAATCATATTATTTCTCTTGTGCTGTTTGTCACCCCCATTTTGATATGGGTTGATTTTATGCTAGGATTTATATAGAGGGATTTCAGATCTTTCTATGCAGCCTGTTTCATGCTTCTTATGCAACTAAATTTTAAATTTTAGCCAACTTCTGCTGTGCCCCCTGTTTGACAGTACACCACAAACTGCATGTATTTTTTTAGTGTGAGTTTACACTGGAGGGACTACACATGTGTGATACATGGATTCACATTCTCACGTAAGAACCAAAGGAATGTGTGAATTAACAATGTATGTCAATACACAAGAGCACTAGCCCTAGGTATGCCTCCATTACTCACAATTTGCAATGTATTCTTAGACATTTCTGTAGCATTCAGCGCAGTCTTTGTTCACATGCACTGCAACTGTATATGTCCCTTGTGTAATCAGTCTATGTATAATGCTGGCGTTTCACCTGAAGCATTGTAGCAGGTAAAGAATGAGGGTCAGAGGGAGGCAGTAAGAGAGAACGGCGCAATACAAAAATATTCAATAACACAAAACCACCATATTTTTGACATGTCAATAAAGCACATCGAAATGGCAGAAAGAAGAAGACTGTGGAAGAAAAAGAGAATTGGAGAAGAGGAAACCTTAAGATGAGTCAAGATAAAACCGAGAGTAAGAGAAAAAGGTTTAAAGGAGAGAAGATCCGAGTTGAGTGGGGTGCTGTGATGCTCTCAGCTCTCTATAATCCCAGATCACAGTGTTCTGATAGCATCTGCCCCTCTCACTCAGGATTAACAATAAAGCAGCGCAATCCAACGGTCCCGCTCACACATCCGTCAAACATGTGGTTCCTTCTCTAGTGGGTGGCCAACCAGAACACAACCATGGGTCGGTGCACTCATTACGTGATACACGCTGAGAGTAATTGATGCCAATCTCTGCTTGAATGGCAATTAAACTACAGATATTTGTTCTTCGAAGCATGTCGCAGAGGTATCTCTTTAATAGATGAATGAACACCATTTTACAAATGAACATGAGCAAATTAGACAACCTTGTTAGTGTAATAGCAATATACATTAATGAATTTACAGTAAAACAACTAGCTGTGGTTGCCAGAACTTTAGAATGTATTTGAAGTAAATAAATACAGTTGCGATGTTACAGGATGGCATTTTATTTAGTGACCTTTATAGTTCAGTTTTGCCCACAAAATTTCATCAAGGTAACACACAACTCTGAAATGGTCTAATAAACTAAACTCTATAAAACATACATAAAACACTCCAATGTACCGAAATTTTAATTTTTTCAATAAAATCTAAAAACAAATGTAATGGTTCAAACCTTTTCCAATTAAGTTTTTACTTGTAATAATATGTACATAATGCCTTGATTTGTCTGTAAATAATAAAGAAATGCATACATTTAAAAATTTTAGAGTAAAAAAAAAAGGTTTTACTGAATATGGAGTTTTTTTAATGTATATTTTTTTCTGTAGCATTTTTACAATCTTCTGTTTGCTAATATTTTTACAGTCATATATTGTTTGATGTAATCAACGATACTTTATAAAGTGAGATGCAAATATATTTCAAAAATATTTATATCTGAACACGCAGAGAACAAAAATAAGCTATGCATATATTTGGCCACATTTATCATTAAAACCCTCTTCCTATTTATTATCAATTTCCGAGCTGGTTTTATTTGCTATATGGAAAAGCTTACCAAGAAACTGCAATGATGGCCCAAAGTTTTAGTGTGACTGATGAGCGCTTTATGTTGATTAAAATTTGAATGAATGCGTAATTTTGCCTGCAATTTAGAATCGGCATCTTAAAAGTGCCACTCAGTATAGACTACAGCGTTGCTTTACGCGGCTCTCACAGCTGTGGGCAATTATGATCTGGAGCACCGGGGCCGCCATGTTCTCATCTAACTGTTTTCATCAACTCGCTGAAGTTTTCAAAGTAAAGCTGCTGATGCAAAGCAGTGTGTAAACAAGGTTTGTCCTTATGTTCACACTGAAGAGTAAGTCATACAGCAGGAGGTTGTAGTGTGTGTGTGTGTGTGTGTGTGTGTGTGTGTGTGTGTGTGTGTGTGTGTGTGTGTGTGTGTGTGTGTGTGTGTGTGTGTGTGTGTGTGTGTGTGTGTGTGTGTGTGTGTGTGTGTGTGTGGATAGGTAGTTCTAATTGAATGTGTTGAATCTGTTTGTGTGGTTTATATCGTAAAAAACCTTTTCAGCATTTTAATGTCTGAGCAGACTGTCCCAATCCCTGTGAAATTCACCGACCTATTGAGTGTACCACTCTGAAGTTTTAATACACAAACAATTCAAAAACAAGCAGGCCAGACCACATACGTAATACTGACTCCATGCTGAGTTTTGAGTAACTGGCACCCTTACAAAGTAGCCATCAGAGAACTCCCTCCAAAAAAGGTCCCTCTGCTCTTGTTAAAACAGACCCCTGAAGACTAGCAAAATAGTTTCCCCTCAGCATTAGTGAGTAAGATGACACTGGAAACTCTAACAACCACCAGTCTCAACGCATATGAGGATGGCTGTCAACTCAGTGCCACATGCAAAAGCGAGGGGAACAAATTCGATCTATGCATTTTAGAGTTTCAAAGTGTGCAAATGTGCAAAATGTGCAAAGTGGGCTGAGCTGGAACACTTATGCAAAGCAGAAGCCAATTTGAGCCAAGTAGATGCGAAAGCATAGAAATGTTCTTAAACTGCCTGGTTTGACAGCTATTTCAGCTGAGGGGTTCTGACAAATACATTAAGGATATTAGCTCACACTCAGTGTTTACTTAACATGGTTTTTAAAGGTGTGCCCAGTCATTTTTCCCACATTAAAAAGTTTTTCCCACACAAAATAATTTGTCAGTTTTGAAAAATAAAAATGATATCACACATACTGTTATTGAAAGGAATTTATACTGTTATCCAGCAAGAATGCATTAAAGGGATAGTTCACCCAAAAGTGAAAATTATGTCAGTATTTACTCACCCTCGTGTTGTTCCAACCCAGTAAGACCTTCGTTCATCTTCGGAACACGAATTAAGATATTTTTTATGAAATCTGAGAGCTGGATCACCCCTCCATACTAGTCCATAGGCTTCTTCAGGGATTTAAACTTGCCAGCCCCGAAAAGTTATTACAGACATCGTTAAAATAGTCCAAGTGACTACAGTGGCTCAACTTATCAAACGACGAGAATACTTTTTGTGCGCAAAAACAAACAATTTCATACTAAGTATGCAATCATACTAAGTTAACTGATTAGAGGCCAACAGAGAAGGAAATAAATAGTTGAAATAAAGTCGTTATTTTTGTTTGTTTTTGCGCACAAAAATTATTCTCGTCGGTTGATAAACTTGAGATTGAGCCATTGTAGTCACTTGGACTATTTTAACGATGTCTTTAATAACTTTTCAGGGCTGGCAAGTTTCAATCCCTGAAGAAGCCTATGGACTAGTATGGAGGAGTGATCCAGCTCTCAGATTTCATCAAAAATATCTTAATTCGTGTTCCGAAGATGAACGAAGGTCTTACGGGGTTGGAACAACATGAGGGTGAGTAAATACTGACAGAATTTTCATTTTTGGGTGATCTATCCCTTTAAATTGATCAAAAGTGACAGTAAAGACCTGAATACTGTAACAAAAGATTTCTACTTTAAATAAATACTGTTCTTTTGAACTTTTTATTCATAAGACAACTGTTTTCAGCATTGATAATAATAAATCACTAAATCAATATATTGGAATGATTTCTAAAGATAATGTGACACTAAAGATTAATAGCTGCTGAAAATTCAGCTTTGCCAACACATCACAATTTTACTGTTTTTACTGTGGGTTTTTTTTTGCGTTTTTTTGTTTTTTTAAATAAATGTAGCCTTGTTGAGCATAATGAACTTCTTTCAAAAACATTTTAAAAACCTTACTGACCCAAAAAACATTGAATTTTAGCATATATGAGAGAAAGATTCAAGTTATATCAGTAACATATTAGTTTTTTTCCCATGATGCCAATATTAATTAGCAGTATATTCAAAAGTAGTCTTCAGCTGGTCATGTCGCACCCTTATTAGAGGATTCCCTTCATGTAAAACAAATCAGCTTTTAAAAGGCTCCTGATATGACTGCAGTCTTCTTCTCAAGTGAGTGACGAGTCCATAATTTTAAAGACATTTTTCAAAAGTACTAATCATTTCTTCAACTTTAAAACTTTTTAATGAGAACAAAAATGACTGAGTACCTTTAAGTGCTCTGACCTTTCAAAATCCATAAAATATGAGTATTATATATCTCCCTCAATATTCGGTCTCTGTCAGGGACCTCGGTTGTTCATAAGTTGCTGTGGTTCTTTTTGGGTGCAAGTATTTATCAATATTACATATAAAAGAAAACACCTTTTATACAACTGTTATTTTTCTACTATATGTTCTACTCCTCGCCCAGAATCATCTGATTGTAATGACTGTTGTAAATACATTTGACATTTTTGTCAGCCAAAGCTAGAGGACAGCTGAGGATGAAGTGAGCGGCTGACATTTATGGTAATAAACAAGGTAGTGGACTAGTGCCATTGATCCCCATCTCTAGCCCCCCACGCGTTGACTATGCAATGCTTTGAAATGGGATGGTACATAAAAAAAGCCAAAGCTGAGTTAATAAGAGATACAGAAGAGACGGAACCTGTCAGGACTGCTGTTCCACATACAAGAAGAAAACAAAAGAACACTATTCTCTCATCAAAAGATAAAGAAGAGGGGGGAGGGGTGTTGTCTGCACATAGCATGAAGAACATAAAGATGGTGTGATGCATTCTTGATTTGCATGCCTCAGCCTGCTACGTTTTTCATACAGATATATTTGAAAGAAGAAAGAATCATTGCTCAATGACTACTTTGATATTTCACAAAAAAAACTGTATTCTCTCATTACTTGAATGAAATGATTAGCATTGTTAGGGGGCTTCAACACGTACCGAAAGGAGGGCACAGCCATCTTTAGAATATTGTTTTTGAACTTCCGTTTTTGCGGTCGCTCTGTATATTTCTATGGCATATTGATGTCCAGGAGTAATTAGCTTTTGAAGTGGATTTACTTAATGTAAAGTTAACTAAAGTTATCATGAGGATTGTATTGTTAAAAGCAGATGTCTTAACTGATGTCAATAGACCGGGAAGATTTTAAAACGAGCCGTTCGTTCATAAATACACAAGATCGCTGTGAAAATACAGACCAGAAGACAAAAGACAACGAGGGCGGCGCTGAAAAGGGGCGGGGCTACATAAGGTCTATAGAGCTATGGTTCTGTTAGTTAGCATGGCACCATTAACTGCAGCTGGTTGATGCTGTAACTACACCATCTGGACTAGACCTGAAAATCTACTGACAATGTATCAGTTTCCACAAAAATATTAAACACCGGATATTAGAATGATTTCTTAAGGATCATGTGACATTGAAGTAATGGCTGCTGAAAATTCAGATCACAGCAATAAATTACATTTTGAAATATATTCAAATAGAAATAAAATTAATTCTAATAATATTCACATTTACTGTATTTTTGATTAAAAAATAGATGCAGCCTTTGTAAGCATAAGATACCTCTTTAAAAACCCACATTTTTGAGTGTGTGTGTGTGTGCGTGCGTGCGTGCGTGCGTGCGTGCGTGCGTGTGTGTGTGTGTGTGTGTGTGTGTGTGTGTGTGTGTGTGTGTGTGTGTGTGTGTGTGTGTGTGTGTGTGTGTGTGTGTGTGTGTGTGTGTGTAAAAAGCAGTGTTGAAAGCAGTCTCAGGTCAGCATCTGCTCCTCTGTGTTTAAATTTGATAATGAATACCACTTAGCTTTAAGTATGTCTTGCAAAAAAATATTTTGTAATTGAAAAGCAACTTCCAACTGCCTGCAGCTATGCTCCCTGACACTGTCCATGATAAAACATTATAACTGGCTGACAGAATCAATTTAGCTCTATTTATTTAATCAGAAATACTGCTAAATGAGAGCGCGGCTGAGAGCGAAGCTGTTTGCAGAGAATTAAGTCATCTAAACTTACCAGGAAAAAAAAGAAAAGAAAAGCAGTAAATTAAGGGTAGAGCTGGAACAATTTTTTTCTATAGCATACAAGAATTGACCAGAATGTGAATTAACTCAGTTATGAATTTTTTTTTATTAATATTTTGATGCTTTCAGAAGTGAAGTGACCTTACAGCATTTTATAAAGAACTTTCAAGTTCAGACTTAATAAGTGCTTAGCTGTTGGCAGGGTTTTTCAAATATCTATATTTTCTCGTCTATGTAGTTTTTTTCAGGGACAAACATTTTATACTTTCCAAAAGGAAACAGTCGATAAGGGTTAACCTCAGTTACTTTATTGCAAAGTGAATAGGTGAATTCTGCCAACTTCAAAAACAAACTTCAAACACTTAAAAGAGCCCCTTCATATCAAACAAGAACTGTCAGTCGAGAGCTTCCTCAGTATAGCTCTACCAACACAAGCAGCCACCACCATCCTACCTGTCCTCCACCGGCGCACTCAAGGTCTTCCAAAAAGGGAAACTTCTTTAACTGATCACGTGCTGGATACATCTCCAAACCGCCTGTTCTGCTTCATAAGCGATTCCTCGGCTTGTCCAGCCATCACGGATATAATCAGAGGCTGTCAGGCTGCGAGCCGAGGAGCCTGATCTCTAAGAACATTCTGTGTTGAAGCGTCATTAGCCTCTGCTCGACTTTCACCTTCCTCCTGAGCATGCTGGAAAAAAAAGAAACATGAAGAAAAGGATTGAAGTGAGTACTGGTCTAGTTGTTCAAGACTTTCTCCTTAGGCAAGAGAGGAACCACTTTGGTGGCCAACAGCACAGCACAGAGATTAAATTGGTTGCTGTACTTGTTGAATAGAGTGTGGCATTAGCTCATTCTATGAGCTCTGACTGGGCTGAATGGCCCATTCACTGTAAATGGAACCATTAATGGGTCTGTCAGGTAAAGGAGAGAGCTCTCAAACAATTATCACCAAACACTTGAGAGCTAGGTGGTCCGGTGAAATGAGAACGCCTGTGAGGTCGATGGAACTACCAAGGTGGTTCCATGTGATACAAATTCTAATGTTAAAATATAATATGCCAGGAACACAAAACAGCAGCTCTTGCTTTCGCTTTATTGAATTTTTATGATTCACTCAAGCTGAAAAAGTCTAATGCAGTGTTTGTTTTTCAATCACTTCCACTTGCAAATCACAAAGCATGGAAAATAAAATTATACCTCAAATGTGGGCTCACCAGAGATGCAGATGGGGTTGCTAGAAATGTATTGAAAAGGTTGTTTTTGAGTATCATTTTCATAAACATATTTTAGATCTATCAGCTCTCAACAATTTCTCAACAAAAAATATTTTTTTCCCTAAACCAGTAATTCCAGAAGTCACTGGCCCTTCCACAAATAAAATATACATTTTTATTCTGTACCATGAATTTTTATATTTGCCAGAATTATTTTAAAACGCGATAGCTGCTGATAATACTGAAGGAGCTTATATGTATACAGTGATAGGTGTCGTATTCCTGTAGGTAGACGTGGATCAGCTGATGCGAGCTTGACTGACGTGACCTGCCAGAACTAACGCGATGCTTGATTTTTACACAATTCCATTGACCACTGATCATGACTGAGAACAACAGGTCTTAAAGTCACCATGAAATCAAAACTGACAATTCCGTTTTGGGCAGGACAACCTGTCACTCCTGTCATGAGATCACAGCAATAACAAACCATATATGATCCAATCAATTCCCAATTGATTTTAAGCTGTTTAATGGGAAAAGCCTGGATAAGCAGTATAATTTTCTCACTAACCATACTCACAGACAGACATGAAAAAGCAGGTGTTACCAGGGATTCCTCTGAAAATAGTTTTATTTCATCTGTTCTTTAGATCCCTAACCTCTGAAAGACCTGTACCACATGCCTGCCACCAGCAGCAGCAGGAAAAAATAAAAAAATAAATAAACAACAACCAGCTGGATGATCTGTTGTAACTTTTATAAAACCCTATAATTTATGAAGTACATGGGTAGGAAAATTCTGAAATTCTGAAAAGGGTGACATTCAAATATTTGTCAGAGAGAGGTACATTTTGAAGTAGATAGACTTCGTATGTGATCTTTTTGTCTGATGTAATATTGATGGAGTCAACTGTGCTTCAAATAATATCCCAGCGTAACTGGATCAAACCAGCATAGTGATAATATACATGAGACTCTTTGTGGAAAATTTCCTCAGGGGGCATCAGAGATAGAAATGAAGATATCAGGTTTGACATAATGAGCTCCTGTGAGATTTCTATATTCTCTCTCTCTCTCTCTCTCTCTCTCTCTCTCTCTCTCTCTCTCTCTCTCTCTCTCTCTCTCTCTCAATAAAACTAAAGAACACCTCAGAGGACTCGTGGAATACAAATTCTCCTCTCTAAAGGATAAAGGGTTACATCACACAGTGGTAAGCATGTGACAGTGCAAGCACACAGCCTCTTGTAAACCTAATTGAAGTTTAGCGGGGATTCTCACTGCATACCAACAGATGCTTAATGTCAGCAAGAAACGGAAGTTGCAATAGTCTTTTCTTACCTTTTGTAACATATATCCACAGGAAACAGCTTTGCGGTTTGCTATTGTTGTGATCTCATGTGAGTGACAGGTTATCCCGCCCTCACACCAATAAACACATAATCTGAGAAGAGATGTTGCTGCGAGTGGGAGGGGAAGTTATTTTGACTAAAGATTACGAGGGCACATGAATAAAAAAAAAACAATTATGATATCTTGCACTGATAAATAATTAATAATAAATACTGCAACATTCTATAAAAAAGGAATTGTCAATTTTTTATTTCATGACAACCAAGGATGGGATGGAATTCAATAGGCTACTATATTTTATATTTTATAAAAGTAATGCCAGAATCTATCATCATATACAATGTTACAAATAATACATTTGCCTCATTATGATATCAGAATCCAGAAAATAAGTTGCTTTGTTGCTGTTGTTTTGAAGTCTTAATGTCATAAATCGTCATGCGATTTGAGAGCATTTTATTTTAAAGGGATAGTTCACCCAAAAATGAAAATTCTTTCACTAATTACTCACCCTTGTGTGAAAGTTTTCACTTGTGAAAATAAAGATATTTTTGATAAAATCTGAGAGCTTTCTGTCCCCCGAAGAGCTACGCAACTACCACGTTGACGCTTCAAAAAGTTAATTCCGAGGATGAACGAAAGTGTTACAGGTTTGGAACAACGAGCCGAGGGTGAGTAATTAATGACAGAATTTTCATTTTTGGGTGAACCCTTTAAATTGCAAATGAAATTATCTTAGATGTTTCATAAAACCAGTGTTCAGCTGTCCAAGGCTGTCTAATGTATGTGGCAATGACTATGGAGTTTCCAGTGCTATATTATCATTTTCATGTTTAACTTCAGCTCAGTTACAGTATATTATAAATCATAGCTAATAGCATTATACTATTAAATCAACATAAAACTGTTTACGTTAGGTGAAGTATGAAAGATTTTTATGTCATCTCCCGGAAATTAGTTTTTGGAACTTGTGGTAAACAGAAAGCATGTTTCCTTGAAGTGTGAGTACCAATGAGATTCCATAACTGTTCGTTCACACCGCCGCCGACTTGAGCTTCCAAAGCTACCGGGAGTCATTCATTTTCAATGGAAGCTGGCTTCTCTCAGCTGCAAGGAGTGTCAAATCCATCGGCGTCGCGTTTTGGGCGTTTTGAGTGTCTTGAGCGTCAATCACAAAGTTGAAAGTAGCTCAACTTTATGGTAATGAGCTATGACACGGTTCAGCGGCAAGCAGCGGCAAAAGCCAGCAACTAATCGGAATATAGACGTCCTCCACGCTGGCTGATTCCGGAAAAACACACGATGTAAACTTCCGTTCCTACCAAAATATTAGTTCAGATAAAATGGAGGAGAAGCTAATAATCGCCGTTGCTGTGTTTTTTAAAACGCTGTGACATGCGCGAGACGCGGCAAAAGACACAAAGCTCGAGCACACAGTCTAGTGCATGTTTACATAGTTAAATAGAAAAGCAGTGAAGTAGAATGCAAAAACACCAATCTCATGTGACATTTCATGTTGTGACACTTCTCTTCTCCCTGCTACGTCAGAGCGTCCAAAGCGTCAACAAACTTCCCCGTACTTTTTGACAAGCGTCCTTGACAGGGCGTCCAGAGCTTCTTTGCCGCTCAAGTCAGCGGCAGTGTGAACGTAAGGTCAGAGCGACCAAAGCGCCAACAAGCTTCCCCGTACTTTTTGACAAGCGTCCTTGACAGGGCGTCCAGAGCTTCTTTGCCGCTCAAGTCGGCGGCGGTGTGAACGTACGGTAAGATGTTCGTTCTCGCGCGTGACGTGTCAAGCAGGTTCAGTTGAGATTCTGTTTATGTTCGCTGGTCAATGTTTAGGCCTAACCTTAGCCAAAGCCGTCTAAGGAAAGCCTGGCCACTCCCTATTAAGCCCTATTGTGCCGAATTTTGGTTGTAGTTCCACCAGAGTTCCACTGGGGTCGATCGTCCGAGGGCAAAAAAAATGGGAGTCTATGGGGCTAGATGGCTAAATTTGTCTCTTTCACCCGATTGCCGTTGAGAAATCTCAGATTTGAATGTAGATTTTGCAAGTTTAATCTGTAATTTCTTTGCATCCGCTGTTGCAAAACAACATTCAAATTACTAGACAAAAAATTATATCCTGAGAAAAGTGGATTTTTAGGGGTATAGTTCCATAGACATCCATTCATTCTGCACTCGTCCTGTGAGCGCCCTCATATGGCAGCCCAGTCTCATCCCAAGGCGTCATCTTACTGACGCTTTTGACCATGTTTGACTATGCGTCAACATGCCGACGCACATGGCACCCTTTAAGCGTCAATATGAGACGCGCCTCCTAGTGGTCTAACCCTAACCCTACCCCAGACCTAAACCTACCCATAACGGAAGCGTCATCTAACTGACGCAAAAGGGTGCCATGTGCTTCGGATTTAGACGCATCGTCAAAAGCGTCAGTTAGATGACACCCGAGGATGAGCGTCTCATATTGACGTTTAAAGGGTGCCATGTGCGTCGGCATGTTGACGCATGGTCAAAAGCGTCAGTTAGATGACGCCTTGGGATGAGACTGTGTTGCATATGGAGCCAGAGTGGAACTGCAACCAGCTCAGAACCCGGAAGTTTACTGCCAGTGAAACTTCTCCCCATATTAGACATTCTCTGCCTTAGCCTATATGTGAGTTAAAGCCTAAATTCTTATGGATTCGTTTAACAATCTCTTTATGAAATTTTTGAAGCGTCAAGGACAGAAAGCTCTCAGATTTCATCAAAATAAATCTTCATTTGTGTTCCGAAGATGAACGAAAGTCTTACCGGTTAGGAAAGACATGAGGTTAAACTATCCCTTTAACGACAAATACCAATATTTTTATAAAGTTCTGATTATCTGCAACAGCCTTAACATAGAAACTCACCGTGCCGTCCAACGCAGTACTTTCCTCTTTCTTCTGTTAAATGAGATTTTTTCATTTGTTTTGAGTACAGTCCCGTTCAATAACAAAATGGCGCCATTGAACAAGAAGCTGTTGGTTTGACGTCACTGACGCTAACCACAAATGTCATGTGACATCATGACTCGATGCGTTTAAAATCATTTGTTTTTGATACTTCTTTCCTTTCAATGTCAAAATAGCGAATTATTACGATTAATGCGATGATGATCTAAGTTATCTAAGGAATAATAAAAAGTTTAGTATGTGTCAGACAACATTGTCTGTGAATAATAAGAACAGAATTTTTTTTGACAAAACATTTTTATTGTGCATCATTTCCAGTGAAGCTGTAATTTTGTCAAATTATGCAAAAAATATTAAAAATGCTACCCATGCAATTACACAAAGCAAGACAAATTATGTTTTGTTAACAAAGTTCGGGAGGAGCACGTTCAAATAATTGATCCAATTATCACATCATTCCAACCAGCTGTCGACAATCAGTAATCAACATGTCTATCCAAACAGCATGAGTGGAGACCTATATATACTCATTTGACAGTTTTTCAGCATTCGGTCCTACGAAATTGCCACAATGTCAGAGATTTAGCTTTCCCCGTCTGATGACGAGTCTCTTCTCTCCATAGATTCTACACCTTAGCTAGCACTCGCTAGACTAGCGGTGGAGCACCCGTGCTCCATCAGACATCATCGAGGAATCCCCAGAGCCACTACTCGGACGTCGTCCTATTCGGGCTTACCCTCGCCTCCTCCAGCAAGACACCTACCAGCATCTCCAGCGTCTTCTTATGCCTCATCCCATCCAACGATTCCTGCAATAGAGAAATGGACAGTAGTAAGTCTAAGACAAGCGCTCATCAGCGCAGATGTCCATTTTTCTAGGAGATTAACAAAGCCCAACTGTACAACTTGTGTGTCTCCCTTCAACCAACCTTTCCATCTCCAAAATCAACTTCTCCATCCAAGATCGCCAATAATGTGAGCACAAGTTTTTGGGGCAAACCTGACCTGTTGAAAAGAGATGCTATTCATCCCTCCTGGGATGGTGCTGCTCTTCTCTCTAGTAATTTGGCTCATGGTCTTAGAGACAAAACATGACAATCTGGGGCTCAGGTCAGGAAGCAGACAAACTGGCTAAACCGACCGTCTGCTAGCGGCCTCGCGTCACCAAGGTCAGATAAATCCCATCACATAGAGGCTCTTTCACCTAGATATCATCATATAGAGACTGTGTCTATTCCCCGAATTTGGAAATCCAAAAAACGTCCAAACCGATCTAAGGTTAAAAATGTAATTGATATTCAACAAATAAAAAATAGATATAATACAGATGAGCAAACGATAAAGCTTGGGTTGCTGAATATTCAATCCCTTACTTCAAAAGCACTCATAGTTAATGATATGATTTCAGATTATAACCTAGATGTGCTGTGTATGACAGAAACCTGGCTAAAACCTGACGATTACATTACTTTAAATGAGTCCACCCCTCATGATTACTGTTATAAACATGAACCTCGCCTGAAAGGCAAAGGGGGAGCTGTTGCTGTAATTTATAGTAATATTTTCAAAACCACTAAAAAATCTAGTTTAAAATATATTTATTTTGAAGTGTTGGTGCTTAATGTAAAAATATATAATGTAAACGATAAATCAAGTTTGAGAATTCTGCTGGCAACTGTATACAGGCCACCAGGGCACCATAAAGATTTTATCAAAGAATTTGCTGACTTTCTATCAGAATTAGTATTGACTGCAGATAAAGTCCTAATTGTTGGTGATTTTAATATACATGTAGATAATGGAAAAGATGCAATGGGATTGGCATTTAAAGACATTCTTAACTCTATTGTTAACGTGTCATTCTTAACACGTGTCAGGACCTAATCATTGTCGTAATCATACTCTAGATCTAATATTATCACATGGAATCAATGTTGATGCTGTTGAAATTATGCAGCAAAGCGACGACATCTCAGATCATTATCTAGTCTCATGTAAATTACATTTAGCCAAGGCTGCAAAGCCAACTCCGTGTTACAAGTATGTTAGACCTATCACTTCTGCCAGTAAAGATTGCTGTATCAATAATCTTCCTAATCAGTTTCATCGTCTCAGCATCCCAGATAGCTTAGAAGAACTTGATATTGCAACAGAAACTTTTAACTCTCTCCTTTCCAGCACTTTAGATACAGTTACTCCTTTGCGCTTGAAGAAGATTAAAGAAAATAGTCCAACACCGTGGTACAACGAGCACACCCGGCCCCTTAAGAGAGTAGCCAGAAAAATGGAGCGCAACTGGAAGAAAACAAAACTAGAGGTATTTCGGATTTCATGGAAGGAGAGCTCGATTGCTTACAGAGAGGCTTTAAAAGCTGCTAGATCTGCTTATTTTTCAACCCTATTAAAAGAAAATAAACATAATCCAAGGTATTTATTTGAAAAAGTGGCTACACTAACGAAAAAGAAAGCTTCAAGCCCAGAAGTTTCCAAGAAACACAGCAGTAATGACTTTATGAACTTCTTCACTTATAAGATTGATAATATTAGGGACAAAATTATAACTATGCAACCGTCTACTACAGCATCACATCAGGGAGTGCATTATAGTCTCCCCGAGGTAAAATTTGATTCATTTGTTGCCATAGGAGAGGAAGAATTTTGCAAACTCGTTAATTCATCTAAATCGACAACATGTATGTTAGACCCTATACCGACTAAACTACTGAAAGAGATGCTTCCAGAAGTCATAGATCCTCTTTTTAACATCATTAATTCATCTTTGTCTCTAGGATACGTACCAAAAACCTTTAAGCTGGCTATGATTAGACCGCTTGTTAAAAAAACGCAACTTGATCCTACAGAATTAGTCAATTACAGGCCAATCTCAACTCTACCTTTTCTGTCAAAGATACTAGAAAAGGCAGTATCCTCACAACTGTGTTCCTTTCTTAAAAGAAATGGTATCTGCAAGGATTTCCAGTCAGGATTTGGACCGCACCATAGCACTGAGACAGCTCTCATTAGAGTCACAAATGATTTGCTCTTATCATCCGATCGTGGTTGTATCTCTCTATTAGTGTTACTTGATCTTAGTGCTGCATTTGACACCATTGACCACAACATTCTCTTAAATAGACTAGAAAACTATGTTGGCATTAGTGGAATTGCATTAGCATGGTTTAAATCATATTTATCTGACCGCTATCAGTTTGTAGCAGTAAATGAAGAGATGTCTTATCGATCACAAGTTCAGTATGGCGTACCACAAGGCTCAGTACTAGGACCGCTGCTGTTCACTCTGTACATGCTACCTTTAGGAGATATCATTAGGAAACATGGAATTAGCTTTCAGAATCAGAATCAGAATCAGAAAGAGCTTTATTGCCAAGTGTGCTTGCACACACAAGGAATTTGTTTTGGTACTGAGGCTTCCAGTGGACATATACAAATACAGATACAACATGAAACATAATACTACAAATTATAAGAATAAAATAAAAATAAAAATATATAAATATGTGAGAATAAAACTATCACAGTTGGGTTTAGTCAGAATAGACATTTTCAGATTTACAGATTATGAACCTATATACAGTGTTTTGAATATTATAAATAAATAAATCTACATATAAGTATCACCTGCGTTGTAGGATATTGCACTAAACAGTGGGAGTATTGCACTTACAGGCATATGCCTTGGGAGGAGTGTTAACTGTTCAGGAGGGAAATGTCCTGTGGGAAGAAACTGTTCCTGTGCCGAGATGTTCTTGTGGCCAGTGATCTGAGTCTCCGTCTTGACGGTAACAGTTCAAACAGGTGGTGTCCAGGGTGAGTGGAGTCTGTGATGATTTTACCTGCTCTCTTCCTCACTCTGGAAGAGTACAGGTCCTGGAGGTTTGGCAGGGGGGCACCAATGATCCTCTCCGCAGTCCGGACTGTCCGTTGTAGTCTCCTGATGTCTGATTTGGTAGCTGAACCAAACCAGACAGTGATGGAAGCGCACAAGACAGACTCAATGACGGCTGAGTAGAACTGAATCAGCAGATCCTGTGGCAGGTTGAACTTCCTCAGCTGGCGAAGGAAGTACAGTCTCTGCTGGGCCTTTTTTACAGTGGAGTCAATGTGATTGTCCCACTTCAGGGCCTGAGAGATGATAGTGCCCAGGAACCTGAATGACTCCACTGCTTCCACAGTGCTGTTCATGATGGTGAGTGGGGGGAGTGCTGGGCTGTTCCTCCTGAAGTCCACGATCATCTCCACTGTTTTGAGCGTGTTCAGCTCAAGGTTGTTATAACTGCACCAGACAGCCAGCTGTTCAACCTCCAGTCTGTAAGCAGACTCGTCACCGTTTTGGATGAGACCGATGACAGTGGTGTCGTCTGCAAATTTCAGGAGCTTGACAGTGGGGTCTTTAGAAGTGCAGTCATTAGTGTACAGGGAGAAAAGCAGTGGGGAGAGAACGCACCCTTGGGGGGCGCCAGTGCTGGTGGTGAGAGTCCTGGATGTGTGTTTCCCCAGTCTCACTCGCTGCTGCCGGTCCGTCAGGAAGCTGGTGATCCACTGACAGATCGAGGATGGTATGGAGAGCTGGGTCAGTTTGGCTGTGAGAAGACCAGGCATGATGGTATTGAAGGCCGAACTGAAGTCCACAAAGAGGATCCTTGCATAAGTCCCTGGTCTGTCGAGATGTTGCAGGATATAGTGCAGTCCCATGTTGACTGCATCATCCACAGACCTGTTTGCTCTGTAAGCAAACTGCAAGGGATCCAGCAAGGGTCCAGTGAGGTCCTTCAGGTGGGCCAGCACCAGTCTTTCAAACGACTTCATGACCACAGACGTGAGAGTGACAGGTCTGTAGTCATTAAGTCCAGTGATTTTGGGTTTTTTGGGGACAGGAATGATAGTGGAGCGTTCGAAGCAGCAGGGAACTTCACACTGCTCCAATGATCTGTTGAAGATCTGCGTGAAGACCGGGGCCAGTTGGTCAGCGCAGGCTTTTAAACAAGCAGATGAGATGCCGTCTGGGCCTGAGGCTTTCCTAGTCTTCTGTTTTTTGAAGACTCGGCTAACGTCCTCCACACAGACCTTAAGCTCAGGTTGGATGGCAGGAGGGGGGAGTGATAATTGGAGTGCAGGAGGTGATGGTGAAAGTGTGAAGTGCAGATCAGACCGGGTGTGTGGTGTGAATGAGGGCTTTTCAAACCGGCAGTAAAATGAATTTAAATCGTCAGCCAGGTGTTGATTGTCCACAGATCGAGGGGATGGTGACTTGTAGTTGGTGATGTTCCTCAGGCCATTCCAGACTGATGATGGGTCGTTGGATGAAAACTGTTTTTTCAGTTTATCAGAGTAGTTCCTTTTAGCAACTCTGATCTCCTTTGTCAATCTGTTTCTGGCCTGGTTATACAAGATTTTATCCCCACTTCTGTAAGCATCCTCTTTGGCATGACATAGGTGTTTGAGTTTCCCAGTAAACCATGGTTTATCATTAGTGAATGATAAGAATGTCCTGGTAGGAATGCATGTATCCTCACAGAAACTTATATATGATGTTACAGTATCTGTGAGCTCATCCAGATCATTGGTAGCAGCTTCGAAAACAGTCCAATCAGTGCAATCGAAGCAGGCCTGTAGATTCTGCTCTGCTTCATTAGTCCATCTTTTTACAGTCCTTATTCCAGGTTTAGCTGATTTCAGTTTCTGCCTGTAGGTCGGTATGAGATGAACCAAACAGTGATCAGAGAGCCCCAAAGCTGCCCGTGGGACGGAGTGATACGCATTTCTTATTGTGGTGTAACAGTGGTCCAGTATATTACTGTCTCTGGTGGGACATGTAACGTGCTGTCTGTATTTTGGTAGTTCACGGGAAAGATTTGCTTTGTTAAAATCCCCAAGAATGATTAAAAGAGAGTCTGGGTACCTTTGTTCCGTTTCAGATATTTGTTCAGCCAGCTGTTGTAGCGCCGCGCTCACGCACGCGTCTGGAGGGATGTAAACATTCACGAGAATGAAAGAGGAAAATTCCCGAGGCGAGTAGAAGGGTTTACAGTTTATGAAATGTGCCTCTAAATAAGGAGAGCACATCTTCTTCAGTGTTGTTACATCTGAACACCAACTTTCGTTAATGTAGAAACACAATCCACCACCTCTCGTTTTCCCCGTTAGCTCCGCGATGCGATCCGCTCGGAACAGCTGGAAGCCCGGCAGATGTATTGCGTTGTCCGGTATGGCTTCACTCAGCCAGGTTTCAGTGAAGCACAAAGCAGCAGAGTTTAAAAAATCCTTGTTAGTGTGGGTGAGGAGAAGAAGTTCATCCGTTTTGTTAGGAAGGGATCGGAGATTCGCGAGATGAATACTGGGGAGTGCAGTGCGCAGGCCGCGCTCGCGGAGTTTAACCAGCGCGCCGGCTCGCTTCCCGCGTTTGCGTCTGAACGCGCGTTTGAACAACAACGCTGCACCTCCGACGAGAATGTCCAGCAAAACGTCCGAATAATCAAAAACTGTAGAAAAGGTTTCTGGTGTGTGTTTCCTAATGTCCAGTAGTTCGTCTTTGGTGAAACTGATAGGAAAAGAATGACTAAACGCAGAACAAACGAACAAAAACAACACAATAGCTGGAGAGCTCCACACCGAGGCAGCCATCCGCGGCGCCATCTTGGATGTTATGTTTCACTGTTATGCTGATGATACTCAGCTCTATATTTCTTCCAAACCTAACGGAACTCACCAATTCACAAAATTATCGGAATGCATAGTTGATATCAAAAATTGGATGACTAGTAATTTCCTACTACTAAATTCGGAAAAAACAGAGATTATAATTATTGGACAAAAAACTTCCACACGTAATAACCTAGAATACCGTCTAACACTTGATGGCTGCTCTGTTAAGTCTTCGTCGTCAGTTAGGAACCTGGGTGTGCTCTTTGATACCAATCTTTCATTTGAAAGTCACGTGTCTAGTGTCTGTAAAACCGCATTTTTCCATCTTAAAAATATATCTAAATTACGTCATATGCTCTCATTGACAAATGCGGAACAACTAGTTCATGCGTTCATGACATCAAGGCTAGATTATTGTAATGCTCTACTGGGTGGTTGCCCTGCACGCTTAATAAACAAACTACAGCTTGTTCAAAACGCAGCCGCTAGAGTTCTATCCAGAACCAGGAAGTACGACCATATTAGCCCGGATCTGTCAACACTGCATTGGCTCCCAATTAAACATCGTATAAATTTTAAAATATTGCTGATTACTTACAAAGCACTAAATGGTTTAGCTCCCCAGTACTTGAGCGAGCTCTTAACGCATTATAGTCCTTCACGTCTATTGCGATCTCAAAACTCCGGCCAGTTGATAATACCTAGAATATATAAATCGACTGCTGGCGGTAGATCCTTTTCCTATTTAGCACCAAAACTTTGGAACAATCTTCCTAACATTGTCCGGGAAGCAGACACAGTCTGTCAGTTCAATGCTAGACTAAAAACGCATCTCTTTGACCTAGCATTCACATAACACTCTATAGCCTTCTATAATTCAATATTAGGCTGCTTAGATTAGGTCAGCCGGAACTGGGAAAACTTCCCTCATATCCTGATGTACTCGTTACATCATAAGAAGAATGGCATCTACGCTAATTTTAGTGTCTTTGTTTATCCCAAGGCTTTCCCGCAGCCTGCTGGATCCAGGCCGTTTCCAGATCTGACGAAGAACTTTCGCCTGGACCTGATGACAATGCAGTGCTGAAGTGCCAACTAGCCTCTCCCTATGGAGGATCCCTATACCACTCTACAGATAAAGCGTTGTGGAATTTTTCGGTTCGCGTACCTACCCAAAGTGATAAGATAAAATAAAAATTCTGTATCAAAATTTATAGACAAGTAGTTTGTTTAAGCATGGTTTGTAAGGAATTACAAACCTGCGCACATATATTCAAACGCACATAACTATAGAATCAATTCTTAATGCGCATGTGAACGCCATCAGCGTCTATCACAGGTTCACGTTTAAAGTCTGTTTAGAGAGAACGGTGTCGTCTTAGCGGCCCCTAATTTAATAACAAATGATAATTTAGACGGAAGTGAATCAATCAAAACTAACTTTAGCTGGAAAAAACATTTTTCAAGAGCCACTATAAAACCAAACCAATCTCTGTTACCTTAAATTATATGTTTATCTCTGTAAAGCTGCTTTGAAACAATCTACATTGTTAAAAGCGCTATATAAATGAGGATGACTTGAGGAGCATCTTTTCCCTCCACAATTTCCACCTTTTCCAAACTTCTCCATTCTCCCTCCGGCCCCAGGGGCCAAGCCGAGCGTGAGGCTGCCTCCGTTAAAAGCGCAGGCCCAGGAGCATCTTTTCCCTCCACAATTTCCACCTTTTCCAAACTTCTCCATTCCCCCTCCAGCCCCAGGGGCCGAGCGCGAGGCTGCCTCTGCTAACGGCTTCGGTCCTGGCCCAGCTTCCTCTTAACACTGTCCCACAAGCAAAAACGCTGTTCTCTTTACACTCCACAACACCGATGCCCATCCCACCAAACGCTACAGCCTTGGAACCAACCCCATTAGCCAACAACATCAGAACACAGATCCTCTCAGGTGCAGACATTGATTTATCTTCCCTGCTATCTTTACTTCCACAATCCACTTCAGATCGCCAAATAGAAGAAGGCGATTTTTCAGTTACTTAAAAAAATTCCACCAACAATACATCCCGCCTCCTTTCTTTCACTGAATTTTCAATCGCATTTAACCGTTACAGCGAAATCATCGTGGACGTTTTTCCCCATGCTGAGTTCGAATTATCTTACAGAGGGTCTCATTTCTATACAACCATAAACTTTTCTCAGCTAAATGTCTCTCCCATTCCCGCAGGAGCTCAGTCCTTATAGAATTTTGCCCAACTGCTGCAGCAAAAATGTTCTCCCATGCTCCCGCAGGAGCTCAGTTTCTCTGGAAATTCCCCCCACTGCCGCAGCAGTGATGTTCTCTCACACTCCCGCAGGAGCTCAGTTTCCCTGGGAAAATTTCACCACTGCCGCAGCACTGATGTTCTCTCGCGTTCCTGCAGGAGCTCAATTTCTCTGGAAATTTCCCCCACTGCAGCAGCAGTGATGTTCTCCCATGCTCCCGCAGGAGCCCAGTTTGTCTCGAAATTTCCCCATCTGCCGCAGCAGTGATGTTCTCACCCTTCTGACGCCACAACCATCAAAAACTCATCCCATGAAACAAGAAACCCTCCTGATCCAGTGACCAAATTCCCTCCATACGATATAGGCACAACTTCAGCCTCGCACTCTGCAAAGTTTTGGGGGGATCAACATTTCTGGTGTCGTTGTCCAGCGTTAGTTCGCAAATTTGGGGGAGTACTCTAGGTTCGGGCCCAATATTCGAGCTCGGAGCCTCTCCCCGGACAGCACGCCAAATTTGCATACCATTTAATCCATCTAACTTCTTTGTAAGTGTGAACTAGTGAAATGATGTTTTGTCAACAAAGTTCGGGAGGAGCACCTTCAAATAATTGGTCCAATAATCACATCATTCCAACCAGCTGTCGACAACCAGTAATCAACATATATATCCAAACAGAATGAGTGGAGACATATAAATATATGTATACAGTGGTGGGCCGTCAGGGCCAGCAAGGCCTTCTCTTCTGGCCTAAACACTATCACTATGCACTTTAATATATTTTTTTCCATGAATGAGTATTAAATTATTCTCAATAGTCCATTCTCTTAATTTAATAGCTATTCTCTTGGTTGTGCTGCTTCCAGTAGTGTATGTTTATGTTAGAGCTTTTATCCAATTATATTTTTGCCATCATGTGTTGCCATGGCCAAAGAAATCTGCCTTGAGGCCTTCAGAATTGCCTGTAGCTTACAATGAATGGCAATGAAACTGTTGCTTTAACCAATCAGATAATCAGTCAGATTTAATCAGCCAATCAAATTTCGCTTTGACTGCACTGGGGCCATCTATCCGGCGTACAATAACGTCGGCATTTTCTCATGCTTTAGTTGGATGTTCAGAGTGCAGTACAGGTATTACTGTAGGCCTTTTCAAAGCTAGCTAACAGCATCTGTAGCGAACTGCATAAACTAAAATATATTCCTGTAGATTTAATAGTTTTTCAACCCATAAATGAATACTTTTTCCCTCCTCGACCCCCAGCAAGTTCAAACCTACTGGAAAAAATCCGTTATTCAGCCTTATCCAGCTTAACGCAGAGTTACGGAACACTGTTCGATCTGTCCGGTATGTTAATAATAGAACTGACTGTCTGTATATGTATGCCAGGTCTGATTTTGAAGTCCCACTGATCTCATTGATTTGGTTCAAAACTCTGTGAGAGCATGGGTCAGCTGTCCTCATCGTCATGTGTTGCGGTGACTGTCCCTGTCTCCACTGCTTCTGTCGAGCGGACACTCTCAGCCCTAAAGCGAAGTAAAACTGATGCCAGAAATGCAACGAGACAGACTCCGCTTTCAGCATTAGCCTCGATGGCGATAGAAAAGGTTGTTGGGTCTGAAACGCACAGATAACCTGTACAAGAGAGTAACTTAAGTCTTTTCGAGGAAAGAAATTAGGATAGAATTTGTGTAAAAAAAATTCTCAGTAGTTTTGGTGAGTAAAATGCTTTTTTGCCCCTGTTTTTCCCGTGGTGAATCTGATTTTCTTCTTAATTTTTCTTGGAAATGTATGATCGAAACTTCATTTAAAAAAAACAAAAAAACATTAATACTATTGTAACGTCTGCCAAGGGACTGTAACCCTTGAAGGACAATTTCACAACAATTATAGAGTCTGTGCGCTGCTACACTATTTAAATATATATATATATATATATATATATATATATATATATATATATATATATATATATATATATATATATATATATATATATATAATCTCATTTGACTCTCCAATGTTCCTCGACAGTTTTTCAGCATCCCTCCACCACCCCGTCTCCCCACACTTGCCTGGTTAGTTACTTCCTAACCAGCAATACGGGGGGAGTACTCTGGGTTTGGGCCCAATATCTGAGCTCGGAGCCTCTCCCTGGACAGCACTCCAAATATGCATACCATTTAATCCATCTAACTTCTTTGTAAGTGTGAACTAGTGAAAGGACATTTCAGTCCAAATATGTTTAAAATGTATTTCCACCACCATTATTTCAGTCCACAGAAGTCATTACATTTGAGATGGAAATGTTCATGGCTTTCAGTAAAATCAGCAAAAATGACAGAATTTTTCTGTGATGCATGTATGAGAGTATGAAAACAATTTTAAGAATTAATTTTATAGTCCACAAGACATGAAAGTGTCCATAGTTGAAAAAAAAAACACCCATACATTCATTTCTACTGTAAATATACTCCCAAAGGAAATGTCACCAACAATCACATATTGGTCTTCATTCCCTGCAGCACAGTATATTCAATATATCTCTAAACAAATAATTCTGTCATCAGAATCACCAGCTATATTTCAGGTTCTGTTGCCAGGGGTCATATAGATGTAATTTCCTTTGATGTAAATCCACCTTGCTGAATCTTTGTTAGCAAACAGATGTGATCAAACACAATGTTAATTAAGTGCTCATGACCGATGTATTGTCAGATGTATAGTGCCTTGAGTAACGCAGCACACAGCTGTGTGTCATTTTGACTTTTCCACCCGCGGCTCTGGTTCCCTGACTGAAGCGTCCTCTCCCGGAGGCCTGAAGTGGCTTACATGTCCTCTCCGTTTGTTTTCTTTCTCCCTACCCTTCACTCTACAGTCACTGAGCAAGTAGAGCTCCCCCATCAGGGTCAGGGAGAAGAACATTGCAGTTGTTGCCATTTTCTATTGGGAATCTGTAAAGATATGATTAAAGGGACATTGTGTAGGAATTTCTCCCATCTAGTGGTGAATTGTATTTTGCATTCAAACGAATTGTGCTCTCCAGCGCCTTGCTTTTTCAAATGCGTTTTGCATCTACGGTAGCTGTTACGTACCAAAAAGCTATGACAGGATGTCTTCTAATAGCAATTCGTCGAGTTTTCCTTCGGGTGAACAGGTTTGTTATTTCAATCAAACTCCAACTTGACACAACGAACAAACGAATGTTACAGTATGAATAATAACAGTGCAATGCAGCCTTTTAAACTTGCCGGGGCAGTGACAAGCGCCTCTCACTGCTCTGCTCCTCTGTTTCTTCTGCTTTCAGTTACGTGACGCTGGCTCTGAACGAAAACGCCTTGTGGAAAAGCGTTGACCTAGTATTTTTTTACCCTTTCTGCTATTATAGTTTTTCAAGATGGCGGAACGACGGAACCCTCCATATTTGCATGCGTTTTTTCTATTTGCATGCGGGGTTTTTTTCTATTTGCATGGGTCTTCTTTAGGTTGCAGCACGTTGAGCTCTCTCGGCCACCGTAGTTTGGGAATGTTATGCACTTAGTATTTTTGAGGGGACACCACCGGTAGGCTGGTGACCGCAGAACGTTTGCGGTTTGTTTCATGTTGAAAAAAACGTACCATATAAAAATAACTGTTATTTATAATAAAACTTGAATTTTACTTTTGAATTATCGAAGCGAGAACATACATCAATGCATTTACGGCCGCTAGTCCAGAATATTAAGAATATTAGGCCTATAAGTCCTGCATCGATTCAGTCTTCCTCATATTTTGTAGCTTATAGAAACAAACTAATTTAAAGTAGTGACACCGCAAGGCGAACTTAAATGCATTTTGTGACTGCACAAATCAAATATTTTAACTTCAAAACAAGGAAATTCATCAAAAGACGATAACTTTGGGGCATTCATTATACCTACAATATTCTAAGATCAGAGTAAACTTTATAATTACCTGTGTAATGTGTGAATATCAGCTATTAATAAAACATGTTTTCAAATTATATTTGAAAGGATTATTATTGCACTTCCACAGACGTCTAAATATATTTTACAAACTATAAATGTTTTTGTTTTTTTTGCAAGTACTTATCTGTATTTAAATGTCAGAAACATAAAACATTATATGGTTGAAAACACTGAACAGTTGTGATATATGAAGAGCGCTGAGTGTATCCGTCTAATATTAGGAGTTGTACAAATTCAGAACCTATTAGTCAATGGTCCATATTGATACTTATATAATAAACATTTATAATCTGGCTCAGCGCTAACCAAAGCGCGAACGCAGATTTGAATTAGGCTGTTGATCACATGACACATTGAACATACTAATCACACAGATGTGATTGTTTGCTTCAAAGGGTTAAATATCGAATGTAAAAAATATTATCTTTTGTCTTTTGGAAACTGCTTTTCAAAAATACATCTATTACCCTTTTTATTTTTGAAGAAAAGAGCTGTCTTCAGATAAGCTCTGTGTACCTGAACTATTGTTCACTGGAGACTGTGATATGCTCTTGTTACCCATATCTCACCTCTTAATGTGCTGAGCTCAGTATTTAGGAACAGATGGGTAAAAGACTGCAACCTGTTCTCCCACTGCAGGGGAACCTTGACGATTTTATGACAACACTAAATGAGAGAAAAGGGCCTTGGACTCAATATAAACCTTCAGGTCAGGTTGGTGTTGAGCAGCGGCAGTGGGACATGAAAAATCAGATCTCTATTTTTCATGGTATGTGTATCAAGTTATTCAGGTCATGAAATGTGTTTCACAGCTAGAAAACCCATTAGGGTTTAATGTAGATGCTAATTTAGCTAAAGGCCGCTTGAAGAATCTAGCACCAGGACACTGACATTGCTGGTGAACTTTATTGAGTTTTAATGTCAAAGAGATTATTGAGATAATTCCTAATCCTCAAGATCAGCCTATTTTTTGCATAAAAGATCCATCCATCTTTCCCCCTTTTCAATTTATTTATCCTGCAACAGTTGTTGTCCTAGAGCATTTAACTGAGGCAGGCTTGTGTGGGCTTGTTTGAAGAATTAATGTCTGCTGGGAGAAATTATTCCCGCAATAACACCGGCTAAATACTGTCACCCCCCTGTGATCCGTTCTTTCAGAATACATCTAAGCTTGATGTGTTTTCATCAGTAATATTTTTTCATTTGCAAAATTTTAACAACCCAGTCATCATTCTGTCTGATGATGTAGCGAGCATGATGCATCTCGACATGAGCAAGACGATAACTTGTCTTTGTTTTTCGAACTGCTGTTCTGTCCATTTCATCACAGGCCATTTCAACCTCTCAAGGAAAGCGAAATTGTGTTTTTCATTGTGCAAATCAAACGAATAAGCTCTTTCTCCCATATGCCAGTCACAACATGGATTTGAGTGACAGAGATTGCAGAGGATAAGGTTTCAGACCACAAATTTTCGGGTAAAAACACTTTGAAAATCTGGCTTAGCATTGAAGCATGAAGAACTGGCTTTGGAGATGAATTTACTTTCATGTAAAGTTTGAGTCTTGCAAATGACTAAGGACAAAGGTCTTCGGCCTCGCAAGAACTAAACTTTCAGTTAAATGAGTATGTAAAACATTATAGCAAAGTGATGTTCAGGTAAAATACTTTTTTTTATAAATTAATTGTTTGAAAGTTTTATTTACCATCTGATTTCTCCTCATGATAATAGTGCAATGTTAATTCCACCATAGAGTTTAACTTTTGCGAACAAGTTCAATGCATGAGCCTTACTTAGAAAGAAGGCATATTTGGACTGAAAAATCCATGCAAAACTGTTTTGTGAATTCATCCCTGTTTGTTTTGCATAAGATGACAGATGATAGCTCCTGTAATAGTGTTAGCGATCTGACCGATCACCAGTGCTCTACAGGAAGAGCATGTGCCTGTCTGCTTTTCTTGAGCTAGAGAAGAAGCAATCAATATGTTTCCTCAATGGCTAAAGTTTATTTTATAGTTACAATCAAGGCAACCACTTCCCATGGCAGTTTTTTTTTCTTTCTTTTTTTCAGTTTAATATAATGGCCTGTCAGTAATCCAAAACAAATTGATTAAAATAAATCCCATATTTATATTTACAAGCATGCATTTAGTATTTTTTTTTTACTTTACTGGGATTGAGTGAGTGAGTGAGCGAGTGAGCGGTAGGTTAGGCTACACTTCATTTCAATGGTCCACTTTAGACATTCTACTAAATATAAGTAACTTTGCAACTACAATTGTCAAATAACTCTCATTAGAATATTAGTAGACAGTAGTAGACTCTTAGATTAGGGTTAGTAAAATAAGTTGACATGTACTTGTAATTTATAGTCAGAAAGTCTGTTGGGGAGCACCAAAATAAAGTGTAGCAGATATTAAGCAGACAGTCTAATAATACTTTGTACTAGATACTTATAGTTAGTAAAATGTCTAAAGTGGACCATCGAAATTACGTTACCATGTATAAATAAATAAATTACTTAATACAATTAATTATTTAAGCACTAAGGAGGTTTGTTATGGAGATACTGATCCTCCATCAAATTAGGAAATATATTTTTCACCTTAAATCCTTGATAAAATAGTGAAAAACTGGAGTAGCTGCTGAAAATTTACCTTTGCCAACACAGGAACAAATTACATTTTAAATTATATTAAAATAGAAAAAAATTATTTTAAGTTGTAATAATATGTCATAATAAATAATTGTCATAATAATTGTCACACGAGTGCACCGGTCCTCCTTCACTGCTACACTCTCATACTCACACTCTGGACTACAATTCCCGCAGCATCCCTCCTGGTTCTCACTTACACTCATTCAGCCATCTGCACCTGCTACTGATCATCACCTCATCAAGACACACATATCACACCTCGCTTACTCTCATTGTCTGGTCTCGGTTGGAGAAAAGATTATTTAACTGCTTTCCTGCGCCAGCGATTCTCAGTGTGTGTGTGTGTGTGCCCGTCCATCCCTCCCCCTCATGTCTTGAGTCATTACTTGTGTGAGTGCGAGATTGCCTGTTGACTTACCACTTCCCTGCCTCACCAAACTCCTCATCCACGATCTCCACCGTCACCTGCGAAACAGTAAATCCAGTGACCATCCATTTATTACCACAAACTGCAATATCTGTTTTGCCACTTTGCTCACTCGCTGTAATAAAGTTCCACCGTTTCACCATTCTGTCTGGGTCTGATGTTCCATAACAATAGTATTACTATTTTACAGTTTTATTCAAATCTTGAGCATAAGAGACTTATTTTAAACACATTAAAACATATTACTGACACTAAACTGTAGAACTGTAATCCACAACAAACCTCCTTAGTGCTTGTTAAATTGAATCAAATTACGTGTAAACGCAGAAATGGCATTTTGCACCAAACAACACTGTGCCTGTGAATTGTTTTTATCGTGCCTGCATTGTTTCTTGATACAAATGTTTATTTCAAGTTCTTATCACTCATATGTCCTTTATGACCCCAGTCAAGTGAAACCGTTTCAAAAACCACAAAATGCATCGAGCGGTTCTTTGTATTTGTGTATACATATGACAAATCATTCAATTTTTAGCTGACAGTTCTGCATTTCACCAATCTGCAAAACACAGTTAGTCTAAAAAGGCCCAGTCACCACTCTTAATCTGCAGATTTATATATTTGGCACAAGTTGCATTTGCAAACCCTTCCATGGTCTCTCTGTTGACCTTTGCATGGCAGACACCATCATTAGTGGCAGACCTGTCCCTGTCCTCACCAGACGCTGCTCGGCCACACGGAGAGCTTGCCTCACTGCCCTCAGGTGCTAATGACATCACGGATCTGCTGTCCAGTGAAAGGTCACAGATGATATGCATTTCACTGCATCCCTTTCAGAGAATCCCTGGCCAAACACATTCTCACACCATACTTCCATTTGTATTGCACACAGCACTAAAAGCCCCTAGACAGATTTGCAGTAGTAAAAAACTGACAAGATTGTTCAGTATTTGTCATGTGCTTGTTTGATTTAAATTATGATGGGCTTAAGGAAGGCTGTATGGCTTTGTCATTTAAGTAAAATCAAGTAAATATGTCGTACCTAATATAATTAGATACACATGGGTAATCCTGAGTGCATGACTGAGCGTCTGACCCAGTTCTTAGAGAGCATGATCCACAGTGTGCCGCCAGATGATCATGACTCCTTGGAGAAAGGATGAAAGAGAAAGTGACTGTTTACAAATCAGGCCAATCTTCAAGGATGATAAGTTAGGTAAAGTTGGTCAGGTGGATATGAAATAAATCTGGACAGACTTTGCTTTGCTTGATATGTACATTTTTTCAATCACCAACTTTCATACTCTTTCATCTCTGAAAGTGTTGAAATTAATATTTAAATAGTCAAAAGGCTGCTGTATTTCATCCTTTTAACAATTTAAGATCATACATTTAAACCATTTCAGCATTAAAAACACAGTACAGCAAAATAAATAAATGGACATACAGTCTAACATGACCACACAAAGCCTGCCTATTTGCCTGCCAATTTCCTGAATACAAAGGTGCAATTTGTCTGTCTGCGCTATTTTTGAAAACCGTCACAAGAACGTTCCCACACCTTAAAAGTTGCCAAGGCACCAGCCTCCACATTGTGAGTTGCCTGACAAGGTAATCAGTAGCCGGCTCAGCTGCAAATAAGCCTGACCGCACTCTGTTAATGCTGCCAGAGACATGTTCAAGGTTATTACTGCAGATGCAGACTGCTCTCTCTGCTTTATTCCACTCTGAGAGGTAAAGAAGGTGCATGAGAGTGAGTGAGAGATAGATAGACTTTCATAGTTTCATTCCCCTCCCCTCAATTCTTCAGAGGGCAATTCTCCATTGTCATCAAATAATAAAACAGGCAGGGACAATGGAATCAAACCTATAACTGTGGGATTTTCTGTTCTATCCTTTCAGTGGGTTCACTGTAAAACTTGGAAATGTCAGCAGCACTTTTCTGAAATGCATGTCATATATTTCAGCCTCAAAATATTGATCCTCTTTATGTCGGTAAATCCATGTGCGACTTCACTAAATCTAAAGTTACGGGTCATTGCATGAAATAGGAACTTTTCCTGTTTGATTAGGAGAACTTAAAGCATTTTTTTTTTTTACTGTTAAAAAAAGTTGGAGTAATGTTTTTTTTTAAAGGAGTCTGTTTTTGCTCACCAAGGCTGCATTTATTTGATCAAAAGCAATAATGTAAAATATTATTACAAATTAAAATAACTCAGCATTATTACTTCAGTCTTAAGTGTCACATGATCATTTAGAAATCCTTCTAATATGCTGATTTGATGCTCAAGAAACACTTCTCATCACAATTTATTCTTGTGTAACCGTGATACATTTTTTTCAGGATTCTTTGATGAATAGGAAGTTCAAAAGAACAGCATTTACAGTATATTAAATACAAAGCTTTTGTAAAATGATAAATGTCTTTACTGTTACTTTTTGTACCCATTAGACCTCACAATGGCCTCACAATGACCAACATTAGAACACTGCAATGCTCTGTGGCTGTAGCTAGGGTGATTGGGTGGTTGCTAAGTAGTTGCTAGGCAGTTACTAGGGTCCTCTATTTAAATGCTCATGTGTCACGAGTTGGTTGTTTGGGTGTTCTGGGTGTTTCCCAGGGAGTTGATAGGTGGTTTCCAATGGATGCGGTTTTCTTCTGAAGAATTGTAATGCCAACAGCAAAATATGTAATAATTGACATTTAAAAGCTTCATGTATCATAAATGATGAGAACAAATATGTGAACTTAATCTCACTAATTACACATGTCTATGGTTTCTCCTGGCCAGCAGGCACAATTGGCCAGCATGGCCTTTGAAAAAAGTTAAAATGGACAAATTAGGTATAAGCTAATTGCTCTATTTATATTAATGACCCAAGGCCTATCCTATTTTGAATATGCCCTGAGCCATTAAATACAATTGTATTTATAATTTTCTCAATTATGTTTTAAATAAGACTTTGAACTGGGCTTGTGAAGATATTTTTTGTAAAGATCCACCTAAAACGACATCTGCTTTAAGACTAAGCAGAAGCTTTTGCTAACCGAACAGTTGACGGTCACCTAATTCATATTCATGATCTAGGCTAATAAGGTTTAAAACTAATAAGGCATTTTGAGGCAAGTATTATGACATATTTTAAAAACCCTTTTTACTTTTACAAAAAAAAATGGTGGAACAGTGTTTTCTCTAAAGAACATAATAGCCCTAAATGTTTAAAACAATTCAAACACAATGTCCAAACAGCCTGTGCAGCTGCTTTCCTCTAATCAGCCCTCACCAAGAGGCCTCAAGAAGGCTCACTCATAAAATTACTAAGTCAATAAGCCACAAGGAGAAATTTGTTTTTTAATTGAGATGGTGAAATAAGTATTATATCACAGTTGGTGAGGCTAACTCACTTGAGAAACATACATTTCTCAGGAAGTAAACAATAAATCATTATTTAACAATCGGTTAGCATTTATTTGTTGTGTGAATTGAAGTCGCCATGATATTAATTTTCTAAATGCAGGGTTTTGTTTTATTTTGTGAACAATTAATCCGTGCATGCTTTATTAATTTTTATTTTATTTGTTTTTCAAATGTCTGTTTTGCCCAGAATTTAGGCGAATATGGTGTTCATCTGTTTTTTTATGATTTGTGCATTGATTAAAAGCAATCTGTGGCAGGCTGTTTGTTGAGAAGTTTAATGAAGGGCTATAAACTGCCCCAACCAATCAAATATTAACACCAGAAAATTGCAGTATTTTTCTTTTATTAGCTGAAAGTAATGGCGCATTATACACACCCGAGATGGCTTCAGTCTGTAGCGGAAAAGCAGAGGCTGACAATCACACAAACAATAATGGGCAGTATTTGTATGTTATCAGGGTGCGAATTACGGAGAGTTTAATGGATCTTCATATTTGCTTGAATTATTTATTGCATGGATGGAGCAAGAACCTAATAGGCCTAAGTGTTTAAAATGCATATGCATAGTTCAGTTTAAAGCTTGAATATACAGAAAACCATGAGCCTATGAAAGAGAACAAAGAGATATCTATCTATCTACCACTTTATCGTTGTTGTCTAAACGTACCTTAGTCCGCTTAAGCCCCACCTCTTTCTTAAAATTTACCATTAATTCCATCCAATAGATAACTCATACTGTAGCTAGAACGAAGTCTTTGCCATTACATTTTTCGATAATACGTTTCACTCTGATGCATAATGCAGAACAAAAGATGTGTCACTTCTTACGTTACAACTTCAAGGTTTTCCGGAGGTACGTGTAGCAGTTTCTAGAAGAGACTGACAATGCAGATCAACATCTTCACATTAAAAGATAAAACTACTAAAATGTATTTCATTTCTGATTGTTAGTCACACTTGAGGTAGTTAGTCTCAGTATAGAGCCTGAACTCCCCATTTTGAAGACCTCTAAAATATACAGCGAGATATTTGAAGATAAAACTCTCACATCAGTTGCACCGATAATTGCAAAAACGACCCCCTGCTGGAATCCCTTTCTTCAGGTAATACATTTAGCAGAGGTGGAAAGAGTAATAAAATATTCTACTCAAGTAAAAGTACTACTACTTCAATGAAATTTTACTTAAGTACAAGTAAAAGTACCGGTCTAAAAATCTACTCAAGTAAAAGTAAAAAGTAGCTCATTTAAAATTGACTCAGAGTAAAAGTTACTGAGTTACTTTTTTAACAGCGGGGGTGGGGTGGGGGACCCTCCCGTGTAGGGTTGTAATGGTATAAGATTTTCACAGTATGGTAACGTCTCACGGTTACAGTATTAATCAATTGTTAAATAAATAAACTGTATTATTAAATTATGGGTATTATTATTATTATTATCATCAGTTAAAATGACAGTTAAATTAATGAAAACAGGATTTTTTTTTGGTTGAACAAATGCTTTTATTATAACAAACTTGAAATAATTTGTTTGTTTATTAAAATTTCAATAAAACATGTCTAATCAATTAAATTTGATAATTAATAATGAATTAGATTAACAACTTATTTTTAACATTAATAATTTATTAAAATGTTTAAGAATAATACTGTCCTATGAAATGTATTTTATTCAGAAAATTTATGTTTCTTTTTATTAGGGGTGTAACGATATTCAAACCAAACCGAGGAACCGCGATACAGAACCCACGATTCGAATGGCGATACTCTCATGGCGTACCGAACACGCCCCGCCCTGCAAGCTACCCCGGCCCCGCCCAGCCCGGCTCATTGATTGGACCTGGAATCAGTGTTGCCAAGTCCGCTTATTATAAGCGACTTTGGGCTAGTGATTAAGTGTCCACAACTTGTTGGTTCCCAGAGAAATTAACTCTTGCACTAAATAAATGCACAATATTATCCTATATATTATATTTAACTTAACCTGTTAATTATATCTTGATTATTTAAAGTACGTTTAAAATATCTTTAATGAAAATGACAGCAACTGTGTAAATTATTATATTTCAATAACAAATTAGAGTAAAGTTAATGCAAAAACTGCCTTATGTTCAGTTTACATATTTCCATACAATGTGTTGGGTGTTGATTATTATATCTAAAAAATAAATAGCATCTAAATTTAGGCTCTGTTGTTAACCTTTAATGTTATAGTAATGTGCGGCTCCCTATACAGCATTAGCAGATTTTTAATCCTTGCAAAACGTTTATTTGTAATTGAATTAATTTAAAGACAAAGACACCATTTTTTCATTAAACCACTGTTTAATTTTTTTTTTTAGCTTTCTAAACCGAACCGAACCGAGACGTCAAAACCGTGGGAAAACCGAACCGTCAGTTTTGTGTATCGTTACACCCCTACTTTTTATGATTTAATCCAAATATATTATCAAAAACGGTGGAAATCAAATGTAAATTTAAACTTGTGTCCTTTTATTTTTTGGGGAAGCGCTGCAAAAACAGATTTACTAAATTAAACCATGGACAAAAAAAAATATTCCTTTAAATAATATTCAAATAAAATGATTTATTATTGTTGTTATTATTATTATTTTGAGAAGTAGGCTACGCTCTACTGTATGCCTACAATAGTAATATATTTCTGTCATAATTTCTCCTAGTAAAACCGAACTTTTATTTTGACGGGTTGTGAAGACCTGTTAAAAGTGTATTTGACAATGGATTTTCTCAAATAAAATTATGAAAATGCTCATTAAGCGTTCTCTGAGAGCAGCTCTGGAAATGTTCATGTATTCATATCCTCAAATTGTTTGTGAGACGCTGAAAACACCATGAACTCTCACGAGTACTTGAGTTTGTAGTAGACAAACGCAGCTCAGCAGAACAAATAGGGTTATATATTTACTTGCAGTATTTTTGTGCTTAGCTTAAATATCCACTGACCATGTCGCGATTGGATTTATTGCACAGTTCTACTTTCCATGTATTCATCCATCCATTATTTTGCATGTTTTACGTGACATCTGCATTAAGTGAATTCCATTTTCATGACTGGATTCCGGGATTCCCTTTGCATCACGTAAATCGGGACATACCTTTATCTGAAGGAGGGATGGTGTCCTATATCCTCTTTTTGCAGCCACTTTGCGTCCACATTTTTTACAAATTGGATATCTATCCTCGAGGACAACCACGCTTTTTTTCTACTTTTCATACTGGCCATAATTCGCTTGGCGCTTAGCTTTCAGCTTCAGCTGGGCGTCACCTTTTTTGCGCGTTTGTTCTCCCGCCCTTCAATCCATTCAGTAGTTTCCGGAGTGTGTGATTTTTTTTTTCGCCCCTTGTATTATTATTCTTTACTCAGTAACGGATATGATTTCAAATGTAGCGAAGTACAATACTTCAAAGAAAACGTACTTAAGTAAAAGTAAAAGTACAGATTTTAAAAACTACTTTAAAAAGTAGAAGTACAAAAAAAAACTACTCAATTACGTAACGCGAGTAAATGTAATTCGTTACTTTCCACCTCTGACATTTAGTTAATTTTCACTGGAATGGGAGAGCTGAAATTGAGTGTCTTTCAGACCCCCCTGACTCACTACTGAATTTGTGGTGAAATGTCCAAATTAAACTTCAATGACCTTTATGGAACATGAAATACCATGGGTCTCATTATCGCCCAACATGACGAAAGAGACAGAGGGACTATCCACCAGAGGTCTCACCTCCTACTCTGTGCCAGCTCTATATCTAATTAAACATAATTCCTTTTACTCCAGCCCTGCTGGAATTACGCATTTGACACATTCTAACAGCACTCTGCATAAACTACATGTATGTGTTGATTACCTGTTAAAGAATTCAGCATAATTTAAAACCGTCTCACCAGGGAGAATATGCCTCAAGTCCTTTACGATAAAAACACAAAAGACCGAAATCAATCAACCTTGTGAGACGGCAAACAAAAGCAATCCACTTTGATTACGAACACATTTACAGTTGAAACCAATGTCAGATTCAAGTGACTTTCACATGACACAGCGAGACGGAATAGTTGGCACTCGCACGCACAGCAGGTGCAAGACAAAAGGTATGAAAATGATGGCTTGTGGGCTACGTGATCAACCAAGCTTAGCGGTGGCAGAGCCCACAGCAATTCTCACGATGTGATTGTAGCCAGGCATAAATATTCATTAAACACACATGCAGGAGTGAACCGTCTTGATGAGGTCACGGTATTGCACCAAAAAGTGGTGGTATCGCTGCTTTTAACAGCAGGGAGTAGAAGATTCTCCACAGTGTTAGAGTTCCTTCCATCTTTGATAGTGTATGAGGATGGATATGATTTTTCTGGGCCACTGGCCAGCAACGAGGCCCACTGGAACCCAAAGCTCTCGAGAAAAGACAAATGCAGTTGGATGAAGCAAGACTTCTGGACTGATCATTTTTAGTTAAGTTTGAAGAGAACAAATTTCATGGCAAAGTCACAAGAGAAGAGTCAGGATGAGAAACGCCAAGAGGTCAGATTGGAATTCTGCCAGGAGGACGAATCATTACTCGCTCGGGTCCATGGGACTTCGAATTCGAATGGCATTATTGTTACGATATGGCCGTGAGATTAGCGGGCTTCGGTATTATGTATTCCTGAGACTGATTACTTTTCCATGTTCCCTCCATAATATAGATTATGAGGAAAGGAGTTTTAAATTAGTCATCATTGAGCTCATAATCATGATATGAATAAAACATAAGTGTCACAATATGTAAAGTAAAGGAAATGAAAAATTCATGCATTTAAGGACCTTCAAGAAACAAAGCACATCTTTGGAAAAATTAAAGGCCCTTGTCGTTCTTCTCTGTGACAGCATGACTATTAAATTTCCATGTCCACTGAAGCTAGTAAATACCTCAACAGAGCACCACCGCTCATTGTTACGGCTGCTAATTGCACAGTGACTTTTACATGACTTCCCACAAATGAGGATGAGACAGAGAGGCTGGGCTGTATGCGGCAAGATGCATTGTCTTCCCTTAAATGCCCCATTAGTCCCAAGCCAAAGGATTATGAGAAGGCTCATTAGCTGGCCTATTCCTCACGGTGACAAACTATTTCTTATGGGCATCTCTTGTCCTAACTCCATGGAACTTTCTGTGGTCAATAAGGATTTCTGCCGAAAGAGAAAACATGAGGTATTAATGTTTATTGCACCATATTTCCTCACTGGTTCAGCTGTGCAAAATAGCTCATTTTGACAAAATAGCTAGCTAATTTTGTGCATAAAATTAATATTAGCTTCTGTGTAAAGGCTAATTATTCATTCAAGTAAAGTCAAAACTCTGATCTATGGGAACATAGCTGGGTCAACGATAAAAAAAAAAATGTGTGCAGATCTATTAAATTGTAAAAAAAAAAAAAAAACGTCTCAGTTACGCATGTAACCCTCGTTCCCTGAAGGAGGGAACCGAGACATAGTCGGATGTACCGTACTGAAAGGGAACATGTAATTTACTTCTACATTGAACATTAATTTTGGTGATTAGGGGGACACAACTTTCTTAATATCATATTGAAGAAAGCTTCATTAAAGAATGCAATTCTTGGGAAGAAAACAATAATACATTTTATTCTTATTTCTAGGAAAAATAAGCAACAAAACATTTTATAAATATATATTTCAAAAACTTTTTTTTCCATCAAGTTAGAGTCATGTGGTGCAACCAACATGCTGAACAAGCCTAGGTATACATCGTAGAACAATTACTACCAATTGTGTTTACGATCAGCTTTGCTCACAATGCTTTTGAGAAACACACCCCTATTCAAGTGCATGAATGTGTACATGGTTTGTGTAACATTAGCAACACGTCATTAGCTGTTTGATAACATAGTCAAGCAAAAGGCATATTAAGTACCGTTATGTGTCCGATGTAAGGTATGAGGTGCCCCTAGGGACATTATTCAGAATTGCATGCACATACATGTACTTTTCCTCTCACATACACATATGAAACCAAATTCATTCACATACTATAGTGAAATGCTTTTACAAACACAACTGAAACGCTCTCATACATACAACTGAAAATATTACGCTCACACACACACAACTGAAATGCATACACACACACAACTGAAACACTCACACACACAACTGAAATGCTCTCATACATACAACTGAAAATATTACGCTCATACACACAACTGAAACACTCACACACACACAACTGAAATGCTCACACACACACAACTGAAATGCTCTCACATACACAACTGAAATGCTCTCACACACACAACTGAAATGCTCACACACACACAACATAAATGCTCACACACATTCAAGTGAAATGCTTTTACAAACACAACTGAAACGCTCTCACTCACACAACTGAAAAGCATTTCAGTATGTTGCATGCAAGCATTTCAGTATGTTGTATGCAAGCATTTCAGTATGTTGTATGCAAGCATTTCAGTATGTTGTATGCAAGCATTTCAGTATGTTGTATGCATGCATTTCAGTTGAAACGGAAGGTGGTTAAAGTCCCCACTCCAGTCCAGTTGGTGGCAGTTGTGCACCTCAAGACGAAGAACTAGAAGCTGTTGAAAGAAGGCATAGTAAAAAAGCGCGCCTTTCACAATACAAGCGACCGAAGTTGACCGTTCGTTCCTATGGTTCGTTCGCCCGCCAATCGCGCTACACCAGCGGTTCTCGAAGTGTGTGGCGCGCCCCACTGGTGGGGAATAGAGACGTGACAGGTGGCGCGCACCAAACGGGAGGAAATTTTCCTTTATATGCTCTTTATTCGTTGATGGCGAGTCCGCATCGTCACTTCATCTTTGCAGCAACACAGAAAACACCAGTTTATTAATAAACAATTAAATGTCTCCTTGCTATTTTTTATACATTCATAATCATTACTTTTGCCGGTTCTTTGTGGCAAGCTTTATGCGTGAGCTTGAGTGCGGCAATATAACGCTCATTATCCTGTATAGCCTATTTAAGTAATTAAATTAATATAATGGGGCGATTTGTCCACTAACGGCTTAAATTAACAGCTACTAGTCGACTAGAAAAAAACTTTAGTCGGAGACAGCCCTTATTCCACATATTTTCGAGCCAGCAGAACATTCTGGGTTGCGCGCGCGACCCTGAGCGGAATGAGCGAGCAGAGGAATATTCAGAAATGCGCTCTCTCTCTCCGCTCACATGCTCTAATCGGAACAAAGGAATATTAAAATAATTAATTATTAGTTTATATCTTATACACTGCCCATCATTTTAATCCCATATCAAATGTTATGTCTATTTTAATATGTGTAATAGGCTATATACTTTTTTTTTATTTCACGTTTTTAAGTAGCCTACAATATTATGTTAGTCCACATCCCCCAACCAGGGGATGCTATGACGAGTGGCACTTTTATTTATTTTCTATTTTTGAACTTGATACAAATTTTGACACAGCTGCACTTTTATTTTCTTTATTTTTGAACTTGCTGTTATTTGATGTAGATAGTTAATTTGTATTTAGATACAACTTGTTACTATACTGATACTACTTGTTACTTCATTAAATTTAAACATTTTAAGATTGTTGCTTATTTCATTATCATTGGGGCGGAACAATTTCAGTTGTGTGTGTGAGAGCATTTCAGTTGTGTGTGAGAGCATTTCAGTTGTGTGTGTGTGAGCATTTCAGTTGTGTGTGTGAGAGCATTTCAGTTGTGTGTGTGAGACCATTTCAGTTGTGTGTGTGAGCATTTCAGTTGTGTGTGTGTGAGCATTTCAGTTGTGTGTGTGAGAGCATTTCAGTTGTGTGTGTGAGAGCATTTCAGTTGTGTGTGTGAGCATTTCAGTTGTGTGTGTGTGAGCATTTCAGTTGTGTGTGTGAGAGCATTTCAGTTGTGTGTGTGTGAGCATTTCAGTTGTGTGTGTGTGAGCATTTCACTATAGTATGTGAATGAATTTGGTTTCATATGTGTATGTGAGAGGAAAAGTACATGTATGTGCATGCAATTCTGAATAATGTCCCTCGGGGCACCTCATAGTAAGGAACCTAGCTATATGAAATATTAATAATCAAATAATATTTTGTTATGATTAATTATGAATATTTGGGTCAGTTAATTGGATTAACTTGACATGGCTAAATTAATATTACAATCAATTAATCAGTTTGTCCAACAAACTCTTTTGATTATTAATTTATTCTAAGAAAAGGGTATCTTCCCTGGCCACAGAAGAAGATTTATTTCTTAGCATGTACAGCGTTTTGAGCATGTAGCAAGAACAAGCCGTACAGGGACTTTGTATTGCAAGCGAATCAGAACCAAATACATAAAGTGCATAAGTTTTATTAACTAAATCATAAACATAAATAAACTAAACACACATATATACAGAAATAGGTTAGTGATTGGATTAAATTGGAAACCGGAAAAAGGGACTATGAGAAGAACCATCAGAATTTCATTTTCACATTTCATTGAATTGAATACTTGCATTTGTAGTTGGAACAATTCTTGAAGTTGTTGAAAATTTAATTCGTTGATGGTTCCAGCAGTGCCAAGTGGAAGTTGGTTGAGAGTTCTCTTTCTCCAGGAACGCACGGCTGGTTTGGTCAGGGCCGGGGGCCCTGTAGGGGCCATGCCGAGCACCCAGGAGAAGTGAGGAAGTCGGAAGAGTGGGTGATTGGAGTCGTTGTTGGTTGGAGTCTTTGTTCCAAAACACCTGAGATTGTCCTTGGTTCTTTGTGAGAGTCTTCTCTCTCCTGCCTGAGCCCATATCTGGTTGGATCGAGGCCTGCTGGGCCCTGGGGCCCCCGTGGAGGGGGAGGGGGTTCCCCAGGATAACCAGAGCAGTGTTGCGGCTGGATGAAAGAACTAAGAGAGGGAGCTCACATGTGGACTGTCTCTAATAAGGCCTGGAAAAGATCCTCCCCTAAGGGTTGAACTCGACCAATCAGAAAGGTGACATGTTTGAGAGGGAAAGTGGCTCTTAGATGATTTATGGGTCTTTGTCCCTAGCATGGTTATACCTATATTAATGCTCAGATAGCTATAACACATCCACACTGCATTCTAGAAGAAGGTGATGTACATCAAAGTGTGAGTCATTAAATGAGGATTAATTAGGTAGGAGGCATGATACAGGTGAGGTTACATTGATCGTTAGTTGGTTGTATACCAGGATACATACCATAATATATACCTAATAGTACACGAGACAGTAAACCATTTACACTGTTTCTTTCACAGTTTTATGCATGTCCATTTATTGATCAGTTAGTCTATGATTAATGCAGCAAAGTCTGTTTTAAAGAGGGTTTCTGTTTCATAGTCTCTCTCTTTGAGTATGTGGCCACATTCCTTGGAGGTCGTAAAATCTCCTTATCATGCCCTGTAACATGACACTGTTTCTGCCCTTGTGTTCATTCATTTGGGCTGTTAGTTTTGGAGTTTCATAAAGCTTTGTATATAATGAATAATTAGTGTGTGTCTGATTGGTTCATATCCTACAGAGGGTGCTGTCCTCCATGGCTTCTCCAATGGGCTTGGCTGGTACCTGGGTTGTTGCCATGGTGACAGTTCTGTGCTGGTCCTGGGCATGCTCAGTCCAGCTGCATTGAATCTGGTTTGAACCTCAGTCTCTAGCTGGTCTGTAAGGCTTTTGGGCACAGGTCCGCTCCTTGTGGGACGCTGTGATCTGTTATGTGAGGTTGTTTACCTTCTGTTTCATACCCATAAGGTGGGGTAAGGAGATGAGAATCTTGATCACCCCGGTGTGGCTGTAACTCTGGCTTGGGTCATGGGTCGTTGGTCCTCTTCTCTCATGGTACAGTTCCGTTTGTCTCTGGTGCTGTCAGATATCAGCAGCCATGGGTGGAACAGTGTTCCTCGCGATGGCTTGTCAGTCTTTTCGGTCTCCTGTCCGGGTTAAGGTCAGGTTAAACAGAGGATCTGCAACATTTTGGCACACTTGTGGTGAGAGACTAATGCATGACCCTAGCAAGTTCAGAGCCACGGTTTAATGGGTTTGCTATATATGTAGCATAAAGCTAGGTGTTTCATGTGTAGCTAGCTAGTGAAGGGTGTCTTGTATCCTTATCTTAGCTGTGGATGTTAGGAGACTAAGACTTGCGTGGTTCCGAGAGTATTTCCTGGAAAGGGCATAGCCGAGATGAAATAAATAACTTAAGATGGTTCTTATGACTAAAATATTTCTCTGGACTTAACTGGCGGTTCACTACGGCTTGACGAAGTGAAGGATAGGAGGAAAAAGGACAGCTTTCCTATTCAAGTTATGCTTATTATCAATCCTCAGGACTTTAGTTATGCCCTAGTAATCGTTGAAATTACTTGTGTTGCATGGTCATAAAAATTAGTGCCCTTGTTGAAAATAAACAAAATCACAAATAAAGGTGTCTCTGGTTCCTTTCTGAGCCCTATGGGAAACGGAACCACATTCGAACAAGAGAGGAAATGGACATAAATCATATACATGACAGAATAGACAAGTGAATAGCTGACTGCTATTATTATCGAAGTAAAATAAAAAATAAAAAGGACTTAAGTAAGTGATCAAAACAGTGGGAATGATCTGAAATTGAGAATAATCAATAGCACTAGTGACTAACCTTTAGATTTGCCTGGACCAACACTCCATAGTGGGTCACAGCTGTTGCGTGTTTAAGACCACACCGTGTGTGTCCCTCCAAAGGTTTAGTCAACATGCTGATGAAAATTCTCATAACTATAAGAATTCTTCTCTAGCTACACAGCTTACATGTAATTAAACTTGGGTTTAATTGATAGGGCATCTGCAAATTTAGCCTACAGCGCTCAGCAAGGACTATGCCTAAACTAGTGAAGGTGAAATTCAGCTGAGAAGAATTGAAAGTAAGGAAAGAGAAAAATTCGAAACCCTAAATGGGGTTAAAGAAAGTATTTTAGAATACTTTGCGCTGTATACATAAAAGCTGTAATTAAGGCTTCAAGTAAATGATGCTAACCGCTAACTGTAGAAGTTATTATGTAGCTTAGCCTAAGCTGGATGGATGCTAGGTTAGCTTAGCTTAGCCTAAGCTGGATGGACGCTAGGTTAAGTTAGCTTAGCCACCTAGGCTGGTTTGTTCACAAAATTACGTCACAAGTTAGCACTTCCTGTGACAAGTAGTTGTCATGGGAACCAGTGCATGTCAGAACAATTCAACTGTCCATGAAGAATGTCTGCACATTTTAAATGAGTTATGCATGTTTAAACGGGTTAAAAGGGGGCGCCTATACTTTAAGTCTTTCAAGAACTTGATGTTACATTCAGTAAAATGCAAATGTGATTTGGCATTTGCAAATTTTACTCATGGAACTCTTCTCTTTACGCAACTTATTCTATTTGTTTACAGAGTAAGGAAATAGATTTGCTGTAAGTCAAAGCTTGTCTAAGCCTATATAGTTACGTCCATCTCATGCATAAATACTGACTTTTCAGCAAGTGAACAGTTTTGATCGCTAGGTAGCTCTCTGCTTGTAGATGCAGCCAAGATTTAGGTCAATTACATCAATCTAACAATAATTTGTAAGGTCTTTACTTTGTAGAAAGGGGAGCATCAACCAAGTTACGTGTATATAACACTGTACTGAGATTCCTTCGTCAGAAACAGATTAAGCAATACTGCAATTTGGATTCCTTCAACCAAAGCAGAATAATAAATACCGGTACAGTTTACATGCCGCTGAGATGAGATTCCTTTGTCAAACAGACTTACGCTTTAATGCTGAAATTACCGATACCAGTTAAGACCTTTTTTTTTATTATTATTATTTTAAGTAGAGATGTCAATTTCAGCTATCGTTTTATCTGCATTTAGACAAGCCAGCAGCTAGTGATCAAAATGTGTATCGCATATCATGTCCCATTTGGATCGGAATGATCAAATAAGCACTTTTAGGATAACAGTAGTTACGAAGGGGCTCTAGGTCATGCTAGTTTTCCCAGCTCAGGTGGTTTGCTTACTATCTGGCATTAGGGTGACGAATGCCCTATTTGGAGTTTGTATTTCCTGTAACAAGTCATTGTCATGGAAACTAATGTGCAGCATTGTATATTTCAACCAGCGGGTGGCACAATGTCTGTATGTTTCAAAAAGCAGTGCATAGTCTGTTGGCACGTGAGGCTTACACCTGCATTCAAGATTTTCTTTAAATCAATAAAAATCAAATTTTACTAATGCAAACTCTTGCTTCCTTTTGAGCACACATTTTCATCTACTTTAAAAGTTTTATGTCCTATGCTGACTAGGAACTTTGTAGCAGAGTCGTGCATTGTGGTCATGCCGTGTGTCTTCTGGGTTTTGAAGTTCAGAGTCAAAAGGTTCTTGAAACTGGTGTCTTCCTCCATCACAGGTTCGTTGCAAGCTCCGAGGTAGCTCGCTTGATGTCTGTGGTAGTAGCACAGGGACTTTCAGGGTTACCCTGGTTGGTGTCTGGGACCGCGCCCAGTTTGCATTCGGACTCTAAGTCTGAGAATCCTGTTATGATGGCTTGTTCCAGCTGCTGGTAGTTAGACTGGATGTTTTCTGGCTGCCGAGCCACAAAGCGTCGCAACTCTGGGCTGTATGTGATCCAGATCAGATAGAGTATCTTGTAGTTCACACTCATCAAAGACTGCAGGTGAAAGTCAATGTCTCGCAGGTAAGTGTGGACGTCGTGGTCTCCTGCAAGCTCTGGTGTAAATGCAGGGATATGTCTGGCCATTCGGTTGAGGTCTTTGGGTGTCACTACACGCATCGTTTCAAGATTCGTCTGAATCAATCCTTTTCCTTCCACGGCTGCAGAACCTTTAAGGAAAATTTCTGATGACATGTTAAGCAGAGGAGTTTGTCTTGAAGAAAGGAGTGTTTTGCCTATTTAGGTTTAGCTAGGAGACATAGGTAAACAGGAGTCACTTATGGGTTATGCTGCTGTTAGACTAAGCTACCAGGGACACATCAGACATCTCAAGGTCCAAAAGAAGAAGAAGAAACAATGGGAAGTGTTTCCAGTTCTGTCTGGGGCCTACTGTGCGTTTGTGTTTAGCCGTACTTCATGTACTTAGCTTGGTGCTAAGGAGTGAGGATGGATAAAACACAGACAGGAAGTAGGATATTAATGACCTGTGTAACTCGCTATGGCAACAACAGTCGCTAGATATTGTAATCCTATAGAGAGAGAGAAGATGAGGATAATGACTAGTGATCTAAAATAAGGTAAAGGTAAAGTTAGAACGTCCTTATAGCTCTAAGAAAACTAAAAGGAAAGGGAAGCGTATCAAGTAATTTAATTAAATATCAAATTTAGCTAAGCCTTTTTTTTTTAGCTTTTTTTTTTAGCTTTTTTTTTTCTCATAGCTCTGGTAACTAGAGGGGAACTTGAATAAGCAAATTGATTTAACCCTCTGAAGTCTAAGGGATTTTTGGGGTCCTTGAGGTGTTCTGACATGCTCTGACATTTGTGCTTTTTTCAGTTATTTATAAACATGTTAATGGCAAAGGTGTAAATTCACTCTATATAGCACAAACGGGGCTACCGTAATATTTGAGCAACATGTATGTACATGTTTGTATTTTTTAGAGAATAATGTTTATGCGTGGTTATTGAAAAAACTAAAACTTAAAGTGTCTGAAATAAGGCCACAAAACACATACTAAATATGTGTCCACAAGACTTTTGACTAATGAGTGTTGTTGCCTTGAATTTTTGCTTCAACATTATCTAAAAATCATCCTGCCTAATCATTTACACAAAACAATACATTGATTTAAATTTTATAAGACACCTTTTGTTTGGAAAGGCAATAAGCGTAGAGGCGTGTTCACACCTGAGAAGACAAAGGCCAGATAATGTGCCGCATAATGAGCTGCATATTAAGTAGCCTTCCACAAAGGCTTGTCACAGGATCCCAAAGAATGCAAGGACAAAAGAAATTATCTATATATATGCATATTTTACAATTAGAAATTGTAACCAATTACAAATAGGTTACAATTACAACAACAATTACAATTTTAACAATATTTCAAGTGTATTTCTTTGTAAAAAGTATACATTTTATCATACGTATTAAAAAAGGTAAGGATTCATTAGTTTGAATATTGGAACAAACACTATAATAACATCTTAGTTGATAATTCAATATACCTAAGTTATTTTTGACAAAACATCATACTATAGTATATTTAACTATGAGCAGAAATTGGTGAACAAAAGCGTACCTATTTAATGTGACAGTAGTCTTTTTTTACAGTCAAAACTTTATAATCCATCCAAAACTAATTTTCTTTTCTAAACATTCATATTTAGTCTGTAACATATTGTGTATGATTAGCATATACATGTGAATTTGCAGTTTGTTGCTTATACAGACATTTTATTTCAACATATTTCAGTCTATTTTTACTCATCTTAGTTATGGGGTTTGGAGTTGTTATGGGGGGACCGCACTGTGGTTGCAGCCGTTGTGTGTGCTGATGCGCAATACACTGTATTAACACCAGACAGAAAATTCACGTCACCAGATGGAAAGAATGGATGGAGAAGCATAGGTTACTGTAAAGCTACGTCTTAGTTGGTGATTATCTTGGCGAAAGCCGAGTACAAATCAGCATGAAGTTTTAACATCTACTCTCGTGTAATGGAAATCAGTAGGCTATAGCAATATAGTTTGGATGTGTTCATGTAAACATTAAGTTTACTAATGTAGGTGCGAGAGTGAATGAACGGCACAGACACGCGCTGTATAACTGTAGTAAACAAAGCGCGCTGATTGGTCCATACCCTACACAGATATAGAGAGCGATACATAAAACGCACTGCCATTCTTATACATCGACTTGTATAAGAGCCTGTATAATTCACTCTTTCACTTTTTCTTCTGAATCAGTTTCTGGTTCAAACATGGCTGAATTAAAACCAGTATTTCCACTTGCCATTGTGCAGTGTTTACTACAGTTAAGTTGATCGAGTGGATCAGGTATTCTGAGATGGTATGAGTGAGTGGAGGCAGGGCTCAGTTGCATATTCATGGATCTGCGTATGCTAAATGAAGCAAGGGTGTAGAGTTACATTCATTCTATTTTAACCCTTTCACACGTAAGTTTAAAATATTCTAACTGACCCCCCAGTGTGAGTTTTTCAAGGCGACCGTTATTTAGAACTTGTCACTTTAATGTTTCCATGGTGACGCGTCATTGCTTGACACGTGACACAGCACAACCACATCGCAGCACTGAATGAATGATGATCTGCTTTTATGTAATTTTTCCTTTTTTATCAAAAATATTCACAAATGTATTAGAAGAAGAAGAAGAAGTTTTATTTATATAGCGCCTTTCCAAAGCTCAAGGTCGCTTTACATGGTACCTTTATAATACATTTAACACTGACGCACAACTTTACAATCACAAAGGACACATCTAATCACATTTAGGCGAAGTACATGTTAAACAGATTTTTTAACTGTGTCTTGAAAGCAGTCACTGATGAGATATTTCGAAGTGAAAGGGGCAGTGAATTCCATAATGTTGGCGCATTTACACTGAATGACCTTCCACCTACTGTAGATAATCGAAAACGAGGGATGGACAGTAAACCAAGTTCAGTTGATCTGAGAGAGCGTGCAGGACGGTAGGTGAAAAGTAGATCAGACAAATATGGGGGTGCAAGACCGTTTAATGCCTTATATGTAAAAGCAATACCTTAAAGTGGATACGTGATGAAACAGGTAACCAGTGAAGGTCATGAAGCACCGGAGTAATGTGAGCAGAACGCCTGGTGGAGGTGAGAACTCTTGCTGCTGAGTTTTGGACGTACTGCAATCTTGCAATAAGTTTTTTGGGAAGGCCAAGAAATAAAGCATTGCAATAATCCAGACGTGATGTGATTGATGCATGAATTAAGAGTTCGGCGTCAGCTAAAGTGAGAGATGGTCTTAGACGAGCAATATTTCGAAGATGAAAGAAAGAGTTTTTAACAATGGAAGAAATATGAGAGCCAAAAGACAGAGTTGAGTCAAATAAGACACTGAGGTTGCGAGTCAGTGATGAAGGCTTTATATGGAAACCATCAATATAGAAGGACTGGTCCATCCTTTTGACTGAAACTGGAGAACCAATCACTAATATCTCAGTTTTATTATCATTTAATTTGAGGAAGTTAAGGGACATCCAATGCTTTATGTCCCTGATGCATGCAGTGAGTGAGTCAGGAAGGGATGGTCTATCGGAGCTGGTGGTGAGGTAAATTTGGATGTCATCTGCATAGCAATGGAATTGTAGTCCATGCCTGCGTATGATGCTACCAAGTGGGTGTATGTAGATGATAAACAAGAGTGGACCAAGAACCGAACCTTGAGGAACGCCCCGTGTAAGTAAATTGGTGGCAGAATTATGACCTTGTATGGTGATATAATACATTCTGTCAGTGATATAGGAAATAAGCCAGGAAAGAGCGGAACCAGTGATACCAATATCAGAAAGCCGAGAAATAAGCAATTCATGGCAGACTGTGTCAAAAGCGGCGCTTAGATCAAGGAGCATCAAGATGTTTATTAACCCTGAATTAATGGTGAGAGAATGTCGTTAACCACGCGCAGAAGAGCAGTTTCAGTGCTGTGAGATGGGCGAAAACCCGACTGAAAAGGTTCAAAAAGACCATTCATATCCAAATAAGAGCGTAATTGAGAAGCAACAACCTTTTCAAGGATTTTGCTTAAGAATGTTAGGTTTGATATCGGTCTGTAATTGTCCATGTTTAGGTGATCAAGGTCAGGTTTTTTAAGAATGGGAGTCACTGTAGCAGTTTTTAATTCCGCTGGGACAATGGCATGGGCTAAACTACAGTTTATCATGTGAGTTATTAGCTATTAGCTATAGCATGAAACGTCTCAGTTACGTATGTAACCCTCGTTCCCTGAGTAGGGAACGGAGACGTTATGTCGGATGACGACGAATGGGGTTTCGCTTAGAACACCTATCGACTTCGAGTATTACAAAACGAGCCAATGGCAAAGAAATGCCATGGGTCTGCGGAATTTGCATAGCGTAACTCCGCCCCACCTCGTGGGTAAAAAAGGAGGAAGCCAGCAACATGCAGATATGTTTCTTCGCTGAGGAGCCAAGACTGAGCTCAGGCGATCCCCGCGGTACAGCGGAAAGTGGCAGGCAGACGTAACGTCTCCATTCCCTACTCAGGGAACGAGGGTTACATACGTAACCAAGACGTTCCCTTTCGTTGTCACTCCGAGTTACGTCGGATGACGACGAATGGGGTTACCAGTCTAATCACGCCACCTTCTCGGCTGTCTTCCAGTGCCCTGCGTAAATCTGAGATCCTTGTCGTGAGACTGGCACGGACGAAGGACTCCTATTTAGCACAGGAATACCAAAGGTACACTGGGGAGCATATCCCATAGTTTAGAGGAAATATGCAATTATTAGCAACCCAGAGGGGGGGACTTATAAAATACACCTATGACCCAGAGGGATGCATATGGAGAACACTGGGGTGAAATCTGATTTTGAAACCTGAGGAGAAATCGCACGTATCCAGTCCGTGGAGTGGAATGGCGAGCAAGCGAAGACACCTGAGCAGGTCCAGTACTAGCTGGTTGAAGCGAGTACATGAGAGGACACTGGCTCCACTCGGAGATTGTAGAATCTGGCGAATGTGTTAGGCGTCGCCCAGCCTGCAGCTCTGCAGATGTCTGTTAGCGAGGCGCCATGCGCTGGAGCCCAAGAGGACGCCTGACTCCGGGTGGAGTGGGCAGTCACACCAAGGGGGCACGGTCGACCTTGCTGCTGGTATGCCAAAGCAATGGCGTCCACTATCCAGTGAGACAACCTTTGCTTGGAGAGAGCCTTTCCCTTCAGCTTCCCACCATAATAGACAAAGAGCTGGTCTGAGGTCCTGAAACACTGCGTCCTGTCTACATAGGCTTGGAGAGCGCGTGCTGGACAGAGCAGTGCCAAGGCTGGGTCTGCCTCCTGCAGGGGCAGCGCTTGCAGGTTCACCACCTGGTCCCAGAAGGGAGTGGTAGGAACCTTGGGCACATATCCCAAGGTATTTACCCCTCTATTTTCGTAGAGGACAGCACTGTGTTTCACAAACTGTTATTCAGAAGATGAATGTTGAGACTGTAGATGAATACAAATATTTAGGAACCATTATTGACAACAAACTATCCTTTGAGAGCAACACAATTGCTGCCTGTAAAAAGGCCCAACAGAGACTTTTCTTCTTGAGGAAGATGAAGTCATTCAGCGTGTGTAGGACTCTTATGATCATGTTTTATCAGTGTTTTATTCAATCAGTCTTGACATTTTGTATTGTGGTGTGGTACAATGGCCTTTCAATGATTAACAAGCAAAAGTTAGCTAGGCTGGTAAATGTTGCGTCTAAGGTGGTTGGGGTACAGCTACCACAGCTGCAACATATATATGATGATCGGGTTCGTGGTAAGGCTAACCAAATTTTAAATTGCTTTGATCACCCACTTTATGGGGAGTTTAATTTGCTCCCCTCAGGTCGCCGTTTTAGGCTACCCATGTTACGAACCAGGCGTTCCAGGGATTCCTTTATTCCTGTGGCTATTAGGAACCTGAAGTCACTTAGGTGATATCTTATGATTTTTATTTATTTATTTATGTCGTTATTCATTATGATATACTGATCTGTGTATTGCATTGCTTTTTTGTCATTGGTTCGAGGAAGGAGTGTCTCCATTGACTGATGTGTTGGTGTGTGTTTTGTGTTGTGTGTATTATGCTGCTGGCATTTGGAGGTGCTTTTATTCTGTGTTTGTTTTTTTAGATCCTGCTGCACACTAAATTTCCTTTCTAAGGATAAATAAAGTAGAACTGAACTGAATATCCGGATCTCAGGATCACGTGAGAGTAAGCCGGCCCGAATTCCAGGCACGCTTCGTCAACGGAGAATGCGTGCAGGTCCCTTACCCTCTTGATGGAGGCCAATGCAACCAGGAGCGCTGTCTTCATAGACAGGAACTTAAGCTCCACTGATTGCAAAGGCTCAAAGGGAGCACTCTGCAGGGCAGTTAGAACCACTGAGAGGTCCCAAGAGGGAACGAGAGGAGGGCGAGGAGGATTCAGTCTCCTCGCTCCTCTCAGGAACTCGGTGAGAAGAGCACCAGTTGACGAAGAAGTTCCACTTCAAGGCATAGACGTGTCTAGTGGATGACGCTCTAGCGGAAGTGATGGTAGCCGCCACCGCTGGTGGTAGGGTACTCAAACCTGCCTCGTCCCACACGTGGAGGTTCCAAAGATCGGGACGAGGGTGCCATAGGGTGCCCTGTCCCTGAGAAAGGAGGTCCTTCCACAGAGGAATGGGCCAAGGAGGTGCTATCGCGAGGAGTATGAGTTCGGAGAACCAGGTCCGGGTGGGCCAGTAGGGCGCAACCAGAAGGACCTGCTCCTCAACCTCCTTGACTTTGCGCAAAGCCTGCGCAAGAAGGCTCAATGGAGAACGCATATTTGCGGACCCGCGGCCAGCTGTGGGCCAGTGCATCCGTGCCGAGGGTGCCCTCGGTCAGGGAATAATACAGGTCGCAATGGGTCGAGTCTTGAGAGGCAAACAGATCTATCTGTGCGTCCCCGAACTGGTCCCAAATCAGCTGAACCGACTGGGGATGGAGTCGCCATTCTCTAGGGAGGGGCTTAAGCCGTGAGAGCTCCGGGACTCCGGGAATGAAAATTGCTCTAAATGACCTCAGATGCTTCTGACTCCATAAGAGGAGGTGGCGGGCCAGTTGCGACATACAGCGCGAGCTTAGACCACCTTGACGGTTGATGTACGCTACTGTGGTGGTATTGTCTGATCGGACTAGTACGTGTTGACCCCTGAGCAACGCCCAGAAGCGGTGCAGGGCAAGGCGTACTGCCAGCAACTCGAGGCGATAGACATGCCATACTGCTCAACACTACATGCGAGAATCACTGAGCTTCAGGAGCAACCTTGCTCAACACCTAAGTGTGAAGAAATTCACTGAACTTCAGGAGCATTTCTGCTCAACACCTGGTGTGATAAATCTCACTGAATTTTTCAGGAGCATTTCTGCTCAACATGAGAGTGTGACAGCATGTCCATTGCGCATGGCGCCCCAGCCCGTGGAGGCATCTGTTGAGACAACAACATGCCGGGAAGATCATTCCAGGGGCACTCGGACCCGTACAAACCGGTGAGTACTGACTGCAGGTCGGAGTAACTGGTGGGTGGCGTGTTGCCATGCCCACCTCGGGACTCGGTCTCGAAGCCAAAGCTGAAGCGGTCTCATATGAAGCAATCTGAGCGGCGTACCGCGGCTGCAGATGCCATATGCCCCAGGAGCCTCTGAAAAAACTTCAGTGGAACCGCACTCTTGCGCTTGATAGTCTCAGGCAAGTCAGCAATGGCTGAGTGGAGAAGGCGACCAAGTCCATACCGAGAAAAGAGCTCCTCTGCACGGGGCAAAGTTTACTCCTTTCCCAGTTGACGCGAAGGCCCAGACGAGCTAGGTGCCGGAGCACTGGGTCTCTGTATTCGCAAACCTGGTCTCAGGAGTGAGCTTAAGACAGCCAGTCAACGAGATAGTTCAGGATGCGAACCCCGTGTTCCCATGGAGGAACAAGGGCTGCCTCAACAACCTTGTGAAGGCGCGAGGAGACAGGGCTAGTCCGAATGGGAGAACAGCGTACTGATATGCGCGCGCCCTGACAGCAAACCGTAGGTATGGTCTGAGTCAAAGGAGAACGGAGACATAAAAGTAGGCGTCCTTCAGGTCGATCGCTGCAAACCAATCCTGTGGCCGCACACATCCAGAAATGTGTTTGGCCAGGAGCATCTTGAACGGCAGCCTGTGAAGGGAGCGGTTCAGATGCGTAGGTCCAGGATTGGCCGTAACCCACCAGACTTCTCCGGGACAATGAGGTAGGGGCTGTAAACCCGGACCTCATTTCGGCTGGAGGGACAGCCTCAATCGCACCCTTCGCCAGTAGGGTAGCAACCTCCGCTCTCATGATAGGGGCATAGCCATCGACCAAAGTGGAGCGGACTCCCCTGAAGCGGGGAGGAGACCGTGCGAACTGAATCGCATAGCCGAGCCGATGGTTCGCGCGACCCAGCGGAACAGATAGGGAAGCTCTAGGCAGGCTCCCAACTGTGCCAGCGGCGTAAAGAACCACAGACGTTCCCCTGGTGGTGCAGCGAAGCGGAATGACCGGCCCAGACGTGGACGGCATAGCGGCTCGGTGTGGGGGCAAGATCATAACCACACCCTGACAGAGGAGGCCAGGGAAGGGCCAGCGTTCCAAGGGGGCCTGCTCTGTCAGGGGTCTGGTGACAGAGGGGGACAGGGGCGAAGTGGTCCGTGGACGGCACGCCGTGTAAACCACCTCTGGGACAGAGGGGGACGAGGAGAGCACGGCTTGTGGGTGGCGCTCTGTGTCGTCCGAGAACTCTGTATGCTCAGAGACGAGAGAGTCAGCTCTTTCTGAATAAGGATTCTTCCCCAGCCCTCCACCGGGGAAAGGAGTGGCCCTACTACCAACTCCTGGAAAGAACTTAGTCTCATCTCTGAGCAGCCCATCTCAAAAGTGCCGCTTAACCTGGCGTTAAGCGGGGGGCAGGGCTGGAGAGGGCTGTGGCATCCCCCCTACGGTCTTCCAGAGCCAGGCCCGGGTGAACAGGCTGGGTTGGAACCATGGGAGGGCGCCTTCGGCGTTGGGCAGACTGAGGGATCTGAGCGGACGGCGGGGCCGTCGGGCAGAATAACCTCAATCTGCTCACGGGCGGTTGAGAACTGTTGGGCAGAAGCACTCAACCGCACCGCCGAAGAGGCCGACCTGGGAGATGGGGGTGTCGAGCAGACGGGTCCGCCCGACATCGTGCACATCAGACCGGTCAGCCCCAGAATGGTGAACATCACCTGACTCCGAGAGCGTTCGGCCACTTTCATCGCTCGGAGAGCAAGGTCAGTGGCGGCGCGCAGCTCACTGAAGAGCCTCGGGTCAGTCCCGCCCTCCTGCATGTCCATGAGCATCTGGGTCAGGTAGACCAGCAGAACGGTCATGGGATGCAGTGAGGCGACTGCCTGTCCTGTGGCACTATAGGATTTCGCCACATATTAGTGTAGACGAAAAGAACTACAGGCTTTGGACGGGTGCTTAGGATTGCGCCGGGAAGCACTCTTAGGACACAGTAGCATGGCAACAGAGCGTTCAACCGGGGGGACCCCAGTGTACCCATGGGCAGCGGCCCCTGAGGGGAGGAAAGGCGGATGAGACCAACGAGCGGACCCGTGATCTCAACATGCACGTCCGGGAGGAAAGATATTGGGGTTTGCCGTGGACGCGGGTCGGTGGCCTCACCCAAAAACCAATCGTCCCGGGAAAGCATGGCCGTCATCTCCGGATCAGACTCAGGCACAGCCGTATGCACACCAGAGGGTGGCAGCTGTGACGAGTTGTCATTTCCAGAAGAATCAAGCCCACATAGTGATGCTGCTACAGACACAGCATCATCCTCTGTAGCTTCAAATGAAAACACACGGGCCACCCGAGGGTAGACTCGTGGAATCATCAGTTCGCTAGCGGGCACCGTCATTAAAGAGGGGGGCTGGGGTCGCGGACACAGAGTCGGCGCCTTGTTCCAGACCAACACCCTCAGGTCACCCTGGCCACCAGCCGAAGATCGAGGGGTGGATGAGGGGACTCTCACTCTTGCGAGTTCACCGAGTCTCGACCTATATATGACGCGATGATCACGTTCCCAGAGAGAACATTAGTCATCCACGAGCGCTGTTCAAGCATGATCAAAGCCCAAACACACTAGACAGCGCTCGTGCCCATCAGAGTCCGATACCAGTCCGCTGCAACCAGAAATGCACGGGCGAGCCGTCTTTAAAAAGACGTGCCGCATGCGAGCTCTTTAATGAGAGGAGAAAAAAAACTCTGCGATGTTGAAGCGCACAGGGAGACATACACACACTGGCAGATCACTGCACAGATCAGCACTGTGAGCTCGCTGCAGATCGCCGTCACACCAACACCGGAGAGAGAAGCTCGTCTCGTAGAGCGAAGTCAGAGATGACTGTGGAGTGAAGAAATACTCTTGGCTCCGAAGCGAAAACATATCTGCATGTTGCCGGCTTCCTCCTTTTATACCCACGAGGTGTGGCGGAGTTACGCTATGCAAATTCCGCAGACCCATGGCATTTCTTTGCCATTGGCTCGTTTTGTAATACTCGAAGTCGATAGGTGTTCTAAGCGAAACCCCATTCGTCGTCATCCGACGTAACTCGGAGTGACAACGAAAGGGAACACTGATATTCCGATTGTCAAATGTGTGCAAGTGGATGTGTTTTGTTGTTTAAACACCTTTATAATGATCGCGTTAGTTGAGCTGTATGCGCGATGGGCGGTGCCATGTTAGTTTGTTTCACAGTTCAGAGAATCGGATCTGTTGATTTACAACAGGTCAATTCCTCCACTTCTCACGAAATACATGAAAGTAAGTGGCCGGTGAACTGGGAGAAGAATATGGTAAAACGTAAAGCTACTTACACAATGTGTATCTGTTATTAATAAAACGCATCTGACTTATAATAATGGAAAGGATTATTATTGCCGCTTCCATAGACATCACTGTGTATTTTACAAACTCAAAATCATTGTTTTTCTAGTACTTATGTGTATTTAAATGTCTGAAACCTAAAATAAACATTATGTCGTTGAAAACACTCAATAGTTGTGATATATGACAGCACTGAGTGCGTCTGTCTCTGGCTCAGCGCCAGTCAACGAGCGAAAGTACATTTGAATTTAGCAGTTGATCACATGATGCACTGACCGTTCGAATCACACCGGTGTGATCGTACGCTCCAGGGACCAGCCAAGACTGATCACACCGGTGTGATCGTGCCAAAAGGTTAAGGCATGAATAAATTTTTTCACAGGAAAAAAAAAACTTTTTATTGAATACAGGGGGACTTTAAAAATATTGTATTATTTTAATTTGTCACTGACCCTGCTATATGTTTGCTTTGTCTCTAACAATCTCTGATTTGATAAATAACACTGAGCTAATCGTGTAATAGACTAGTTGAAAAATGTGCTGTGTTGACTTTTTCATTTTCCCCTGATGAAAAAAAGTCCTTTCATGGGACACAGGGATATAACTGTAGTAGGCATTCAGACCAGGATTAACTCTCAAATAGCACAAGGTTTCAACGTAACGCTAGCTTAAGAGCTTTTACAGGACATAGGCAACAGTGATATGTGCTCTATTTCTGCGTGCTTCTCAGCTTGACACTAAACAGCCAAAGGCTGAATGACAAACAGAAGAGGAAGAAGATGGAAAACTTCTTTCCTTTGGCATTGAAGATGAAAATTAAACAGCTTAGTGTTTATTAGAGCACTTGCAAGGTCATATTTATAATTCAGAGAGTCTGTGTTTTACATGGGCATTTATGAAGTGAAAAATGGCACATTTATAGGCAGACCATAAATATAAATTTGTGTCATCTATTTTCAAACCTTTTATGGTTGTCTGGGCTCGTTTCACATATTGTGTTGTGGTTAGACACAATGTAGTCTTTCAAGCTGTCGTCCAGCTGCAATGACAGATTCACTTCTCTTGAGAGACTTGTCCTCCCATTTGACATTGCACTTTGTCAATTCAAAGGAAGACAATAAGCAATCTCTGCAAAGTAATTTTCTCCTTCACCAACACTTCATTTTTTTCCTACGAGGACCAGGGTGTCACATGCAGCAAAAGAAAATTGGACAAAATGCACAAAAACAAGTAAGAGGGTCAAAAATGAAAGAGAGGAAACTGAATGTGCAGCTTTTCTAGGGCAGTCCTGTAATCCCAGCCTCATCAGCTGTGAGCATTGATCGCTGCCTATGAGAGAATACAGGTAAAATCAATCATAGCGCTCAGGGTAAAAGAGTATAGATGCACCAGATCATCCACTCATCAATAAAGAAACTCTCAGATCAATGGTCTGGCCCAAATCCTTAGCGGAGTTCACAGCTAAAGTTGGGCCAGTCCCTCTTTGACCTTGGATGTGTTATTGCAAAAGAACAAATGTCAAATGAACCATTAAGTGGCTTCTTTAATTGTAGTTGTTTTGAGTTTTAATTTTAAATCTTCATTTAATTAGGTTATACTGTAGCACAACAGACACCTCTCTTTTTTTCTGGCTTTGACAAAAAAGATATCACATACATTTTCTATACAAGAATTAAAAACATTTATAGAGTACTTTAAAACTTATTAGTAATAATAATGATTGGCGCAAGTAAAGCCCAATAAAATCAACCATGTACAACTAACTAGAATCAATGGTGTCCATTTAACTTAAATTAATAGTTTTAGTTTTACGTAATTAAATGTTTTTCATTCAAATTGAATTATTCAAATAATCCTACAGTTAATGCTTCTGGATTAGTCCTGTGATTTAAAACAAAAAACTAAATATAACTTTTCTTTACACGTGATATTAGGTGTTAGCAGTCCAGAAGTGATACTGGTTTCATCCAGAGCACTACCATGGATGTTGCTTTATTAAAGCAATTAAAGTCTTGTTAGCAGGTCGTCAACCCAAGAAGAAGCTCAACACTTCACCACAATGTTAATCCCCAAACCTAAAATTGCTAAAAATGCATAAAATAACACTTTATTTCAACATTTACTCTCCAACACTGTAAATGATTGTTGTTTTTATCACAGTATTATTGCTGTATTATCAGTGAAAGTTTACTGTAGAAACAATTTACAGTAAGTTTCTGTCAATTTGATAGCTTTTACAGTATTGTTGCAGTATTTCCAGCTTTGTCTTAAACGATTTACAGGGAAGTTGCTGTCAATTTATGCTATTCTTTGAAAAAAACAAAAGAGTGGGAAAATAATTACAGTAATCCTTATATTACTGTTAAATTGGTGACAGTAATATTCCAACAGACAAGCCCAACAGAAGACGTTTTTTGGTTTATTGAGGTAATTTCAGTTTAGGAATTTTATAATACATTGTTTCATAAGGTAACCCATATATTAAGGCATTTAGCATATAGTTAAAAAAAGTTAAATATTTTATGTGGATGTTTTTTAATTGTGTGTATTTATGGTTGCCAGATTTTGTCACAAACCCAACTAATCTCATATGGTAGCCTATAGCCTACAGTTTTGTGGGTGGGAGATGTAGTCCCATCCAATGATCATTAACATAGGCTATGTAAAATAGATCAAATCAATTCCCATTATGTTTTTTTATTATTATTATTATTTTGCTTTCTATAAACGCACTTAATTGCAGAAAGAGCGGAATCGCACGGCATATACAACTGGCAACCGATAATCTAAACCGTCACTCGATTTTTCCATTTCATCCTGAGCCTTTGAGGACGGGGCACTACCTGTCACAGTGTTGGGTTTGTGTTCCCCAGGTGTCCACTAGAGGTCCTCGTTATCACGGTGTCCTTCACTATTGACTTCATTTCCCAGCATTCTGTCTGTCACTGTCACTCATCAGTTCATTGCACTCAGCTGTTCCCCGTCATCATTGTTCCCAGCTGTTCATTGTTAGTCTTGTTAGATCTGTGTATATATTCCCTGTCTGTGTTAGTATGTGTACGGATTCGTTGTTTAATGTCCCCACACTTCTGTTCCTGTTGTTGCTTCTTTCTTGTGTTTTGTTGTTTATTCTTGGACTGTCTTTGTTGGAATTTGACCCTTGCCTGGACTGGATGTGAGTACGGATTACCCCTTTTAATAAATACCTGCAATTGGATCTGCGCTGTCTGTGTGTGTGTTCGTGACAGAACGAATCCGTCGTCACAAGATCCAGCGGTATGTTTTGCAACATCTCTTCCCCAGCCACCGAGCGGGAGAGAAGGGAGTTGTTTAAGGGGACCCGGTTGGTAAAGTTCCGTGGGACCCGTGGAAGTCGCCGCAGAGGAGGCGAAAGGGAGATGTATCAAGTCCCGTCTCCACAGTCAGAGACCGTTCACGTTCCGTCTGCCCAGTCAGAGACCGTTCACGTTCCGTCTGCCCAGTCAGAGACTGTTCACGTCCCGTCTGCCCAGTCAGAGACTGTTCACGTCCCGTCTGCCCAGTCAGAGACTGTCCCGTCTGCCCAGTCAGAGACTGTTCACGTCCCGTCTGCCCAGTCAGAGACTGTTCACGTCCCGTCTGCCCAGCCAGAGACTGTTCACGTCCCGTCTGCCCAGCCAGGGACTGTTCACGTCCCGTCTGCCCAGCCAGGGACTGTTCACGTCCCGTCTGCCCAGCCAGGGACTGTTCACATCCCGTCTGCCCAGCCAGAGACTGTTCACGTCCTGTCTGCCCAGCGAGAGACTTTTCACGTCCCGTCTGCCCAGTCAGAGACTGTTCACGTCACGTCTGTCAAGTCAGAGACTGTTCACGTCGCGATCGAGTCGTTACCCCTACAAGGCGTTCGAAATCGACCCATGTTGTGCACGACTTGAAGGGACAACCACGGTGTTTTAAGTCATATTATACATCTATAACGTGAGTACAACCGATGCACAGTTAAAGTGAATACACAGGCAATGAAAGTCGCGCCGAATGAATTCCCTCATCTCTGCATCCACGGTCATTCAGACCAGACGAGGGTTCGATTTTGCTCACTCGTTTTCATTCACTTCTTCAAATGCACTAACGTTAGTTTATTGATGTCTGGATACACTGCCATTGGACTGCGGTTAATTTAGTTGTATATTTGATATTCGTTTGATATTCACGAAAATGGCCATTAGGCCACAATCCCCGTTTTATAATCCTCAGGTAAATCATTATCAGCTATTGAAGAACGCATTAAAATTCATAAAATTAGAGCGGTTTCAGATTTGAACATGGATCGAGTAGATTAGGATCTTAGAATTTAGTTTAAAGGTATAGTACACCCAAAAATGTACTCACCCTCACATAGTTTCATTCTCATTTAACGTTAAAGGTATTACGTTTTTGGCACATCTCCTGGTTGAATGTATTGTGATTCCATATACTGTAAATTAAATTTAAGCTGTTTATAGTCAGGTTCACTATATATTTTTGTGGGAATTTTTTGGGGATTTGCTAAACTATACATTTTTGGAAAGGTTATTGTATAAGGAGTCAGAAAATAAATGTTTGCATTTGCCCAGATGTCTACGTGGCGGCCATATTGAATTTTTTAAAAATGGCCGCCGTAAAACTTTAATTTGTAATATCTCGGCTTCTGAATAAGCTGGAATATTGATTTTAACTGATAAACCCACATTTTCAGGGTCAGGGAATCCAATGATGCTAGTTAAAAAGCTACAAGACATTACCACATTAACCCAAAGATGCATAAGTGGGTCTTGCAATATCATTGTAATGAAAAGGTGTTCGTGTCATGATTCTGCCTTCTCGTCTCAGATCTTCTCTTATCTTGAGGCAGGATCATGACAGACTCATGTTTTTATGTGTAAGCACATGGCCATTTGTTTGGGCTGTGTGCTTGCGTTGTCCTGTCACCCCGCCCCGCCCCCTTGTTATCTCATCTTGTAATTATGTCATCGCTTTCACCTGTGTTCCTGATTAGTTTGCTCCCTATTTAATCCCCTCATGTTTTGTGTCCTGTGTTGGTACATCGTCAATCATTGCGTGTTAATCTCTGTGACCGTCCTGTGAGTACTTCGTCTGAATCCTGTTCAATGAGAATTGTGAGTTTGTGTAGCTGTTTGTTTCCTGTCTAGTCATCGTCGAGTCAGTATTTATCATCTTGTCTCCTCCAGTCCTGTTTTGCCCCCTCGTGGGTTTTGTTTTCTGTTTTGTGCCATAATAAACCTTGTGTCTCTGCATTTGGGTTCTCTCCTTCAACCACATGACAGAATGTACCGACCAAAGAAGAACCCAGCAGACTGTATGTCTTCTCCCGCTAAACCACAGCCGACTGACCAAGAACATTGGTGGCAGTTGGCCATTGACGACAGTAGAAATGGAAGACTTCCATTCCCTCCCCAGGGTGAGTTGTCCCTGAAAAGAGAAGAGATTCTTCCTGCCTGAGGTCCTGGTTTCTCGCTATTTCATCGCCGGTCTCAATTCTCCTCCTCTGTCTGAACGAGAGGAGCTGATTTGTCGCCCATTTTGAGCAGTTGTGGATTGATTATCTCAGAGAGAGCCAAGGGGTCCCACAAGGTTTTCATCTGCCATGCTTCCAGTGCTCCCGGAGAGTCGAGTCTTAGCTGTCGTCACTCAAGGGGATCAGAGTCTCTCCGTTTCTTCTCCCGAGGTTTCATCCACACCCGCTGATCTCCGTGGCAAACGAGGGAGATGGATTTCATGGGATTCTCCTTCGGAATCATCTTCGACGGAGTCAACGCTGTCTGAGACTGTCCTTCAAGCACAAGATACGGTCCCCGTGGAGCTTCTCCAACCGGCCACTTGTCCAGCTATGACATATGCACCGCCTCCTAGGAGAAAGAGAAGGAGGAAGGGAGCCTTCCATCCTTCGTCTCTGTCTGCCCCCTAGGAGAAAGAGAAGGAGGAAGGGAGCCTTCCATCCTTCGTCTCTGCCTGCCCCAGAGCCCGCTACTGCAAGCGCTGCCCCAATTATTGCCCTAAATTAATACATGATTAACTAACTGTATTTTTCTATGTACATTTCTGAAATGCACTTTCTGTAAAGCTGCTTTGAAACAATATGTATTGTGAAAAACGCTATACAAATAAATTTGAATTGAATAACTAGGAGTTCCTTTTATTGAAGAGTTTAAAATTAGCTAATGTAAAATGTGGATGTTCTGGAACTATCGGCATGCACATTTAGACCACAGTATGATTAAGCAACCTTTTTAATTAGACAGTTTCTATACATCGCTTTCATACATCACGGCTTGGGAATCGTCATTGTTCTGGCACTGGCTGCTGCACTGACACATGTCAGTACAGGCTAAGTCCTTAGCTCTGCAGGAGCATCTCCCAGAAGGGCAGTCAGATTTACACTTGCATTGAACCAACTCAAGGATGGCCTTTGGGGCTGGGAGGACCGCTGTGGTCACTGGTTTGAGCATGCCATCCGAGTGTTTGAAGTATCTGTTTTGCAGAGGTTCCAGCGGTGGATCCTGCAGAGCAATGGCTGCCTGTGCCCATACTCTTGTTTGGACATGGACTCTCTAGATGTGCTGCTTCAGAGTTCCAAGTGTGCTGGCCATCGGGACTACCGGGAGCGAATTCTTCTCCCTCAGGATGGTAGAGATTCCCGGTGGGCCGACGTGCTTTTTGTGCTGATACATAATTCTTTTTTTTTTTTTTTAATCTAAGTGACCCATAAAACTCGTACATCATTCGTTTTTGTTTTGTTTCATTGGCAGCCCTGTGTACCAGATGTTTTGTAAAACAATGTTCTTGAGGGATGACACAGCTGATATAATATGTTGTTCATATAATATATATATAAATATATAGCTGATATATGTATAACTATACCTGTATATCAGAAGTCTGAGGAGCAAAAGTCATATATGACACACTATACAGAAATATTATCTAGCTTAGTTAGCTTTAGTCATATGTGTATAATGGCGCTTTTCCATTACCAGTACCAGCTCGACTCGACTCGACTCGCCTTGGCTCGCCTCGACTCGGCTCGCTTTTCGTTCCGTTTTCCATTGCAGAAAGTATCGCCACAAATAGTACCCGGTCGTCATAGCGACGCCTTTCGTTCCTCGTTGCCCCATCAAGCTCTCGCTGGATCCTCTCTTCGGCAACCAAACAAAGGAATGTCTGCACCTCCTCGTTTGACTTCTTCCGAGTTGCCATAATAATAGTAGTAAGTTTAGTAACTATCTCTGGCTAAACTATTTTAAAAAGGCGGGGTTATTCTGGATACTCAATTTGGCGCGTGCAATGATGACGCAGTGAATAGTGACGATTCTCTCTGACCAATCAGCAGTCGGCATTGTTTTCACGTCACATTTTAGTATCGCCTTAGCTCGCTTAGAACCTCGCCGGAGGTGGTACGAAAAAAAGTACCCGAAAGCAGATACAGGTACAACTTTTACACAGTGGAAAACCAAACAAAGGCGAGTCGAGTCGAGTCGAGTCGAGCCGAGGCGAGCTGGTACTGTGTAGTGGAAAAGCGCCATAACTATGTTGTTGAAATGTATAGCATTTTCTGAGGTAAAATGAAAATAATACTTACTATACATGTGTTAGATGCTCTGTAAAACAATGTTCTTAAGGGATGACACTTCTGATATAGCAAGTCTGAGGAAGAGCCATTGGCTCAAAAAATCACTGCAAATAAAATCTTTCAACAGGAACTTTGCTATGTTGTGTGGGGATCACTCTCAGCACGCATTCTAGTAGGTTTGCAATGTGCATGTTTTTGTAATTATTCCCACAATAAATGTAATAACAAATTGATATAAAGTGATATAAATTAATTTTTTATTTTTTGAAGAACAGCTGGAATATGAAATGATAACTTTTCATTACAAACATATTGCAAGAAAACAACCACACGGGGTAATGTTTTACCTACTTATGCATCTATGGGTTAATATGGTAACATCTTGTAGCTTTTTAACTAGCACCATTGGATTCCTTGACACTTACAGTGTGGGTTTAGCAGTAAAAATCAACATTCCAGTTTATTCAGAAGTCGAGATATTACAATTTTAAATTTTACCGCGGCCATTTTTTTAACTTCAATATGGCTGCCATATAGACATCTGAGAAAATGCAAACATTGATTTTCTGACTCCTTATACAATAACCTTTCCAAAAATGTATAGTTTAGCAAATCCCCACAAAATTCCCACAAAGGTTAAAATCAGAATATAACGAACCTGACTATTATCACATTGATGTTTGTCAAGCTGTAGTGCAACTCAATTTTTGTGTTTTGTTCTCTATAGGCAGCAAGAATCTGGGTTCTGCATTGGCCCTTCCAATTCTGGAGTGTTTTTACAGTTTAATGAATTCAATTTTAATAAAAGTTTTTAAACTGACTTCTGAGTGTTGTCATAATTGACGTGACCTCTAATAATCAGTAATATAACTGTGTGAAATATTGTTTGCATACAAGCCTTTATATTTCATTCTTTTTTAAGCGTGCAACAGATTGTAGTTAGTTATAATATGTTGTGTATATTATGTGAATATAAAAACTACCGTAATCAATTATACTGCATAGTAACTTTACAGTATTTTAAAATACAGTGCAAAAACAAGAACTGTAATTAATTTTACAGTATAAATATACTGTAAGTTATTATACAGTATGCTGTGAACTGCTGTAGTCAGATTTACAGTAATTTTACCGTGGAATAAAATACTGAAGCTTGCTGGATATTTGTTGCCAGTAAGTTACTGTTGAATTTACGTTAAATTTTTTACAGGTAAATTTAGCCCCATTGCAAAGCATGATTGCAAGTGAAAGTCCTGTTTGTGTCAGGAATCAATCAGATTCATTCCCATCCACCACTCAAAGGTCACTCTCCCCGGAATATTAACCAGTCACACCTGTTCACAATCAGTCACCTCGTTACCCAGCCCTATAAAACACTCACGCACACCCCAGTCATTGTCAAGCCTCCAACAGGAGAAGACCGTTACCCACGATTTCCCGAAGTTGCCAAGTCTGCCAACGAAGATCCATCACGTAACTATACTCACCCCTGAATATACTCACCTTTGTCTCCCTGTCTTGCTGTCTCCAGTATTCCAGTCTGGTTCCCTGTTTCCCGAGTCCTGCCATTTGAATCCAAGTGCTCCACGTGTCCACCGAGATCTCCCTGTTCTTCCCTGGATCTGAAACAGAAAAGTATTCGTATCACTGGACATTGTCTACCCACGTCCAACTCTCTGAAGAAGGGTCTGCTCACCTGGGATCCTCTGCACGACGTGATCGTCAACGCACCTGCACATGAACTTTGTCTCTGCACATATATCACTGTAAATAAACTCACGTTTGCTTTCACTTACCTCCGCCTCTGTGCCTGTATCCTGACAGAAGGCTTGACCAGAACAGAAAAGTGAAACAGTGCGATGGAAGCTACCCGCCATGGTGATAACCCTGTACAGTCTACAGCCGCTGTTCAAAATTCCGGTCAGTCTACGCTCAGCACTTCCGCAGACTCCACTTCTTCGATGATATGCTTCGCTAACCAAGCATCACGTCCAGCGCCATTCTCCGGACGGGCGGAGGATTGCAACGGGTTCCTGCTTCAGTGTTCGCTCGCTCTGGAACAGCAAAATCAGTTATATCCCACAGAAAGATCGAAAATCGCTTTTATCATCCAACAGTTATCCGGGGCTGCTTTGAGATGGGCTGAAACCATGTGGTTACAGGAGTCCACTACAACCTCATCGGTACAAGGGTTTGTAGACCATTTTAAAGAAGTTTTCGGACGACCAGTTGATGATTCTTCCACCAGTGACAAACTACTGCAACTATACCAAGGTCGAAGATCGGTTTCTGAGTATTCGTTGGAATTTCGCACTTTAGCCTCTGCAAGTGGGTGGAACGAGAAGGCGCTCATTTCTGTTTACCGACGTGGTCTGAATCCTGCTCTCCGTCTGCAAATGGCGATATATGATGACAGTCTGGGTGTTGAAAAATTTATCCAACAAGCTCTCCGTGTGCAACAACGATCTCAGGGCTGTTATCTAGAAAATCGCCGACCCACTAGTAATTCTCAGTATCCCACGGAAGCTCCGCCCGAAGCAGATGGAGAAAAGATGCAATTGGATACTTACCGACTGTCCCCAGCGGAACGTGCCCGGCGCCGTGAACTCAGGTTATGTCTGTATTGTGGAATGGGAGGACACTTTCGTCAGTCATGTCCGACTCGACCCCCCAGAATGCTTGTGAGTTCTGTCTTTACGGCCGATTCGGTATCAGCCCCACTAACTATTTCAGTGATCTTAAAATCCACGACTTTCCATGTTTCTGCCACAGCCATAGTGGACTCCGGGTCGGCAGGAAACTTCATTTCCGGACGGCTCTGCCAAAAACTCCAGCTCGAGAAATCAGCCACCGCCAGACCATACTCCATCCATGCAGTGACGGGTGAAACCATAAATAAGGGGTATGTCACAGCTCAGATTAAACCCATCATCCTGGGTGTCGAAAATACACATCACGAACTTTTTGAACCTTTCATATTAGAGAACAGTCAGACTGATCTAATTCTGGGTCGCCCATGGCTTATTCGACATCAACCCAATATCAACTGGTCATCTGGTAAGATCCTGAACTGGGGGTGTAAGTGTGCATCCAGAACTGCCGAGTTGGCGACCACATCCATCGTTGATGCACCTAACATTGTCCCAGTAAACTCAACCTCCATCGAAAGCCCCACTGAGAGTCTGTCCGTTTCCATACCTACCTGTTATTCCTCGTTTGCAGATGTGTTCAATCCTGTCGAGGCTGCTAAATTACCCCCTCATCGAGCTTGGGATTGTGCGATCGACCTTGTTCCAGGAGAACCCATTCCTAAGGGACGAATCTACTCCCTGTCTATTCCCGAACAGAAAGCCATGCAACAGTACATTGAAGAGGCTCTGAAACAGGGGTATATCCGTTCCTCCACGTCACCTGCTGCTGCCAGCTTTTTCTTTGTTCCTAAGAAGGATGGGGGACTACGTCCTTGTATCGACTATCGAACCCTGAACAGAATAACCGTGAAGTTCAGCTATCCACTACCGTTGGTTCCTTCCTCACTGGAGCAGCTGCGTGAGGCCAAGATGTTCACTAAACTGGACTTGAGGAGCGCATATAACCTCATCCGAATTCGAGAAGGCGACGAATGGAAAACCGCGTTCATCACCCCTGCTGGCCACTACGAATATTTGGTTATGCCGTATGGACTGGTCAACGCTCCTTCCATCTTTCAAAGCTTTATGGACGAGGTATTCCGAGATTATCTGAACCGATTCGTAATAATCTACATCGATGACATTTTAATCTATTCCAAGGATCCAGTGGAACACCAACGACACGTCTCCTTAGTCCTCCAACGGCTACGTGAGTTCTCTTTGTTCCTAAAAGCAGAAAAATGCTCATTTCACCAAACTTCAGTCGAATTCCTAGGCTATCAACTCAGTGAAAGAGGAGTACAGATGGACGATCGCAAGACCAAGGCGATCACTTCCTGGCCAACCCCACAGACGGTAAAAGAATTGCAAAGATTCCTTGGCTTTGCCAACTTTTATCGGAGGTTCGTTCACCAGTACAGCCTGCTAACAGCTCCTCTAACGTCACTCCTAAAGGGAAAGCCAAAAACGCTGCTCTGGACTGAGGAAGCCGACCACGCATTCCAGTCTTTGAAAACCGCCTTCACCACTGCCCCTCTACTCCGACATCCTAATCCCGAAGAGATGTTCATCGTAGAAGTCGATGCCTCCACCACTGGAGTAGGAGCAGTGTTGTCTCAGTATTCCAATTTGTCACCCAAACCTATGCCATGTGCGTTCTTCTCCCACAAGTTATCACCCGCCGAAGTAAACTATGATATCGGCAATGGGGAACTCCTGGCGGTAAAACTTGCGCTTGAAGAATGGCGACACTGGTTGGAGGGCGCCAAACACCCGTTCCTGGTTCTCACCGACCATAAGAACCTCCAGTATCTGAAAGAAGCAAAACGACTCAATCCACGCCAGGCTAGATGGGCGCTTTTCACTCGATTTCACTTCCAGATCTCCTATCGTCCAGGCTCCAAGAACGTCCGAGCGGATGCTCTGTCTCGTCTCCATGCTCCTGAAACTCACCATGAAGAACCCGAGAACATCTTGCCAGAGAAAATCTTTGTCAATCCCATTCAGTTGGACTTAAACGAACAACTGATGGAATTGTCTCGAAACCAACCCAGTCCTACGGAATGCCCAGCTGGGAAAATCTACGTACCCGATGAATTCCGTATATCACTTATCTCCTCAGCGCACTCCTCCGTTGGTACGGGTCACCCAGGAGTCACCAAAACCTGCTCCACTCTCCAAAACTGCTACTGGTGGCCCAACATGCTCCGAGACGTCAAATCATTCATCCAGGGGTGCATCCTATGTGCAATGAACAAAAACCCTCGTCATTTGCCCGCAGGAAAACTCATGCCTCTACCCGTTCCCCAAAGACCCTGGTCGCACATTGGGGTGGATTTTGTGACTGATCTTCCACCCTCCGAAGAGAACACCTGCATCCTGGTGGCCGTCGACCGCTTTTCGAAAGCGTGTAAGCTGATTCCCCTGAGAAACTTACCCACAGCATTTGCAACCGCAGAACTTTTAATGGAACATGTCTTCCGGAATTTCGGCCTCCCAGAGGACATTGTATCAGATAGGGGGCCTCAATTCATTTCAAAAGTTTGGCGAGCCTTCTTTGCACTGATGAATGTCACCGTAAGTCTCACTTCAGGGTATCACCCACAGGCTAATGGTCAGGCAGAACGAAAAATCCAGGATGTCAGCCGTTTCCTCCGAACTTTCTGCCATGCCAATCAGCACCTCTGGAGTCGTTACCTCGTGTGGGAAGAGTATGCCCAAAATTCCCTTAGACAAACCTTCACCAACCTGACTCCGTTCCAATGCATTCTGGGTTACCAACCTCCACTGTTCCCGTGGTCCGGGGAACCCTCAGAAGTCCCAGCAGTTAACGCCTGGTTCCGGGACAGTGAGAGAATATGGAACCAAGCTCACCATCACCTCCAACAAGCCATAAACCGCCACAGTCACTTTGCAGACGCTCACCGAAGCAACACCCCCGAATACCAACCTGGACAATTGGTTTGGCTCTCAACAAAAGATATCCGGTTGAGACTACCCTGTCGCAAGTTAAGTCCAAGATACATCGGTCCGTTTCCCATAACAAGACAAATCAATCCAGTTACCTACCAGCTCCGTCTGCCAAGTCACTACCGCATCCACCCCTCATTCCATGTTTCCCTCCTGAAGCCCCATCACTCACCTGTTCCAGTCCCCTCTACAGATCTAGCGCAAGATGAAAATCCTCCGGTACCCCCCATTGAAACAGAATCCATCTTCGCTGTAAGAGAGATCCTGGACTCCCGACGTCGGGGTGGTCTACTCGAGTATCTGGTTGACTGGGAAAATTATGGACCGGAAGAGAGGTGTTGGATACCTCGTAAGGACATCCTTGATCCCATGCTACTCACTGCCTTCCACGAACAACACCCTGACAAACCTGCTCCTCGACCTCGAGGTAGACCCCCACGACGTCGGGGTCCTAGGTCCGCTGGCGCGGACGCTGGAGGAGGGGGTAGTGTCAGGAATCAATCAGATTCATTCCCATCCACCACTCAAAGGTCACTCTCTCCGGAATATTAACCAGTCACACCTGTTCACAATCAGTCACCTCGTTACCCAGCCCTATAAAACACTCACGCACACCCCAGTCATTGTCAAGCCTCCAACAGGAGAAGACCGTTACCCACGATTTCCCGAAGTTTCCAAGTCTGCCAACGAAGATCCATCACGTAACTATACTCACCCCTGAATATACTCACCTTTGTCTCCCTGTCTTGCTGTCTCCAGTATTCCAGTCTGGTTCCCTGTTTCCCGAGTCCTGCCATTTGAATCCAAGTGCTCCACGTGTCCACCGAGATCTCCCTGTTCTTCCCTGGATCTGAAACAGAAAAGTATTCGTATCACTGGACATTGTCTACCCACGTCCAACTCTCTGAAGAAGGGTCTGCTCACCTGGGATCCTCTGCACGACATGATCGTCAACGCACCTGCACATGAACTTTGTCTCTGCACATATATCACTGTAAATAAACTCACGTTTGCTTTCACTTACCTCCGCCTCTGTGCCTGTATCCTGACAGTTTGATTGGGACTTCATTTTTTTAAATAATATGAAGTTTATTACTTAATTTTAAATGTTTCCTCACTTTTTTTAAGTTGTCAACTGATTGAAAGTTGGTATGAAACAGAAGTTTTTTAACAGCTTTTGGAATGAAAATAAATGTAGGGCAGGATTTTACTTTGTCCTTCGGGAATTGATTGGGCCATAGGAAGTTGGGCACTGCTATCTAAATGTAGGCAGATCTGAATGCCAGTTTGCAGTTAGCTGTGGATGATATTTAGTCCCACCCTCTGTGAGAGATATATACGTCATGAAGAAAACAGATGTTGTTTCCAGGAAGTATTTACGAGGGTATATGAGTAAAACAATAAAAAAAAATTGTGACTTCAAAATGTTTTCAAATGTATTGAAAAATATTCATACAAATATGAAAATATTCATTAAAACATTAATATTATAATACGATAAACATCTTAAACAATTCAAAAGTTTGGGGCTGTGTGATTACAAAAGTGACTGTTTACACAGAGAGTTTTTAATAAAGACATGAAAATGTCATTGTTTAACAGCTATTTGTTTTAGCAGACTGTGAAATATTTCTGATTTCACCCTTTTAACTTCACTACTTGTTCAGGTAAATATGTTGATAAGATTTCATTTCATTTTAGGAAAACGTTTTTTATATGAATGCTTTAAACCTCTCATTTTAGCAGTATTGTAAACCGCTTTAAGAAAATGACGGAAAATGTTTGCCACCACTGCCAGGGTTACTCACCCATTCCTCCATAATCACAAAGGGTTACGCTATTATCCGCTAGTATTATTCACGCACTCCTGTGAAGCTTTCACAGCCTTGCTCGGTGTCACTAAAATGAGAGATATACTGTTTAAAGGAGCTGACTGGCTAAAAAAAAAAAAGAGAGCATTATCCTTGCTATGAATAAACCAGGCAGCCAATTAATTACTGTGATTAAAGCTCTGACTAACTAGATTGAAGTTAAGAAGATTGAGGTCAAACAGTGTTAATTTATTTTTTGCGAATTCTCATTTCTGACTTTTCATACACAAATTATCAAAGGTTTCCCGCTGTGCGCAAAGTGATTAATTCCACGACATAATTGTTATGTGCCTGTTTAGGAGAAGATGGACAATGAATTATTCGTTTCTCCTTTTTCTCCTCCGTACACACACACACGCACCTTTTCATACCGATTTCTAATTCATCTGTGCCAAATTAACGACTGAAAATATAATGCCCTAAAGGTCTTTTGAGCCACAGATATGAGAAATAAAAAATTGAAAAGAGGAGAAAAAAGTGACAATCCCGAAATGATTAAATGGATGGCAAGTCAACCCACAAGTGAGACGATAAACAGCTTGTGATGTTCTTAATTGTGGAATATCATACTCGTTTAGCCAGTGCCACATCACAGAGAGATGAGCGGGACAAACCCACAAGGCCAATTATAAAATGGCATGCTGGTTCATCCCTTTTTTGTCTTTTTGTCTTTTTTTTTCTTCTTTTTTTTTTGATGTTCATTCCATAAGCTTCATTATCACAACGCTGTTGTTACAGAGAGTTTGGGAGTGTGAAAATTCTCCGTACTTAGCCAGCACTGATACTCTGGGTGAACTCGACCGCATTAATACAGGATTACCGCAGAGAGACCGTGTTCACTAGATGGGGGAATGAGAGAGAATTCCTGAGGAATGATGATATCGTCAGCACCCAGTTTTTTGTAATTGCAGCTATATTTTCTTATGCTCTTTCAGTGCGGTGCCAAGCGGACTCGGCCCAGACGCCCTGGGAGCCGTCGGGAGAGGCTCAATGCAAATAGATGGTACCACATGCGACCACTGCATTAAACTTTAAACATCTCGACAAAACTTTTTTGTCTTCCAGCCAACGTCTGTTTTAGAGTTTTGAGAGGATTGAAAGTTGAGGAGCCGAACATTACTTTCACTTTTCGCAACTTCCCCCAATCTGCTCCTGTGTGAAAATCAAAACGGTGCTGTTAATCTCCTCTCAGACTCGCCCTCTTGCATTCTGATATTCCCTCACCGTTAATTGGCAGAAAATAAGCAGCACAGACTGTGAATTGTAAATCATTTCCTGATGTAATCACGCTATCAGTAAGATGAATCTCAGACTTTAGAGACCGCACAGCTGAGGTAGTCCATGCGTCTAGTAATGTTCTGCCAATAATGACTATGGTACAGGAGGAACTAATTATATCACGCATTACTCAATGGCCAGGATAAATATAAGCCAAATAAATGGATCTAAAGCACAATTTTCCTCTGTCATAAAGATACTTTACGATTCAAATGAATAGCTTTACTCATCCTACATGTCTTTCTGAAGCAATAATGAGGACTGACTACTAAATCTTTTTTTTTTTTTTAACTGAATTTATGAGGGATTATGCATGGGAGCCATAGTCATTCTTCATTCTGTTTGGTTATAATTATCCTAATTTTGTTTGCTGGGTCCCATTCTCTTCGTCCTCATTCAGTTGCATTATTGCTTTTATAAACATGTCATGATGAGGTCTGTTGTTTTCCCCAGCAAACAATCAACAGAACAAATGTCCTCAGATTATCTAGTCACTTAATTTGCATTTAATGGCCCTTCAGTTAACCAGCTTCAATAAGAATGTGTACTGTATGCCAATCAATTTATTTGACAGCTACAAAAGTACATTGACAGTCCGATGTGTTACTTGAAACAACACAAATTAAAAAACTTGACCTGAAGTTGTTTATGAGCTTATTAAAAGGAGCAGTACACCAAAACCTTTTTTTTTCCTATGCAATGACAGTTCATAGTGATGCTGTTAAGGGTCTTATTCACTTACTGTATTCACTAACAGCAGAAGTCATAATTAATAAATGAGTTTGCATTTAAAATTATTCTAAAATTATAATAAAATGTATCAAATGTTCCATCTGAAACCTCACATATGCAAAAACACATATTCCCAGTTTCCTTAGAAACAAGTGATTTGAGCCATTTTTATATTTATTTTTAGAATTAGAATAACTAACTGACTCAAAACTTATTTGTCACGTGTATGTTCTGTCTTGGCTTAGTTCTAGTTCCTGTACCTGTTTTCTTTTGCTCTAATTTTCCCGCCACTAATTAATTTCCTTGGTTACTGATCAAGTTATGCACCTGTTTCAGTTTTTGTTGATTAGCCTCCCTTGTGTATTTATTTAATTTCAGTTCTTTGTTCAGTGTTATCTTAATTTTACGTGGTTGTGAGTTATTTCCTGGAATATCTAAAGCGTGTTCCTTTTTGGATTTTATTCATTAAAGACTGTTTTGCTACTCCTTGTGCAATTCACTACAGGCACAGTACTGAAAGAACACTGAGCCTAAAATTTAAACACCAATAATAGAGTTGAAAAGTTAACATAAGTAAGAAATTTACTTTTGCTTAAATAAATGTTCAGTGATATCTTTCAAAGATTTCTGAATTTTGGCGCAATTTTTTCTCTATATAGTGTTGATATGGTATAAGTAAATGCACTTCAACTTCAACCTATTTATATAGCACATTTAATAGCAACGTTGTTGCCCAAAGTGGTTCACAGTTCACAGTTGACTAAAGACAATAAAACATACATGAATAAAAACATTTATCAAGCTCAGCAGATGAATGCATGACTACACACTTTTAGACATACCCCTCACACAACTGTATAATGAGATCAGTGTAGAGAAAAATAAAACTAGATATAAGTTAAACTTATAAGTTAAACTTAATTTGTAGTTGTAAATAAGTTATAACTACAATGTACAATACCATTAACTAAAAGCTAAGTTAAAAAGATATGTGTTAAAAAACTAATACAAGTGTTAAAAAATACACAAATTTTCATCATGCTAGTATGTGTTGAAGTATTTAAAACAAGCGTGTTACAACGAACCTAACGAGCGTTAGGTTGTGCCCCGCTTCTCCCCTACTTCTGTTTTTAGTTTTAGGAACTATGAAAAGGTTCCTCTGGTGCGAAAGCCCCTAGATCTTAATCAGGGTAGCGCCATATTTAATTTTTGTCAGGAATGAAAACAGGCTGTGAGGGATAGAATAAAAGAATAAACTTTTATTTATATAGCACTTTTTACAATACAGATTGTTTCAAAGCAGCTTTACAGAGATAACAGGAAAATAATGCAAGAATGTTTGTTTCTACTGTACAGCAGATACCAGAAAATAGAATCATAGTCCAGCTAAAGTAAGTTCAGTGATGGTTCACTGGTTCACATAACAATGTGTGGTTCACATAACAATTGTTCAGCTGACAAAACATATTTTTGAAAAAAAGATGGGTGGGGGGTTGGGGGGCAGGACATGAAGGGGAGTCAATAATGACATAATCTCGACTGTTACTTAAAGGCACATAAGAACTGTAGTAGACAACTCAGAAGGTTGGCAGTGGTGTCATATTCTAACTCTACATGAGGAACCCATATTCTGTACCACCATTGATTTGAAACAATGTCCCAAAGAGCTAAAAGCAGAGAGCAATCACACTGAGTCCCTCTCCCCTGAGGAAAGGAGGCGCAGAGAAGGCCAGCGATTTGTCATTCGGCACCAGATATAGTGCAACCTTGGCAAAGTGCAGCAAGGGAGTAGACACCGAATCATCAGGAACTAAAGTTTAGGTGACTTCAATGACACTAGGGACATGTCTTTCACTGGGCGGGGCTCATTATTGCGGAAGGACAAGAGGACATAAGCAGAAAGCTGATGTGGTTCCTCTAAGTTCATCATGCAATTATAAAAAAGATTAAAAAGGTGCGATTACATGTGTTGTGATAAGGTGAAAAGCTCAGGCTGCAAAAGCTTCAGGAGACAGGAGGTTTGTGGGTTGAAAATGCAGTACCTCTAATTAATCCCCAGTTTAGATTAATTAAGAGAATTGATGGGCTCATTGTTCCTGCGTTTCACTCTCCCATGACAAGACCATGCACAGGCCGCTCTGATGTAAATTTGATAACATCTTTTTTTTACTTTTTTTTAAAAGACAAATCAAATGTAGATTGCCAGAACAAGCTTTTCCAGATGAGTTGGGGCTTATTGCTGACATATTTCTGGAGAACGAACGCTTTTTGTTCTCAGGTGCTTTCTACTGAACCAATTCATCACGAAATATAAATCAAATGTGAGATTAAACGCGGAACCTGGGATCCCATCCAGATATGCACTGGAATTTATGTCCCGCCACATTTGGAATTTCTATGCGTTTTTTGTTTTTGTTTTTTTTATTCGATATCATCTTATCTCTTGAAAGTTTGTCATCATGTGATATTGTTTGCCCTCAGTATGAATCACTCTGACACACAGTCTATAAAATCTTACATTACTTTCCCAAAGAATAGAGGTGACCGAGGATGGCTGTAACACTTTATGTTTTAATGTCTGTAACTCAGAGGGATATTTTTTCCTTGCAAAATATCTCAGTTTAATATATTTAACCAACATTTATTTGGTACAAATTGAAGCTGTTTTGAAATCTGTAACTAAACTGTTCCATTACTTAAACACAGTACAGGTTGATACAATCTACCACACTAACTGGTGTTACTATGTAACACTGAAGAGGGAAAAGGAGACGTTAAGTCGACGTGATGACGTAATTGGGATCACTTCAGGGAGCCCTATCATCTTCGAGTGTTTACAGAACGAGCCTATGAACATTGGCGTGTGTGAATCGAGTCGCGCGCCCTGCCCCGCACTGCGGGTATAAACAGGAAGCGGGCGCACACACTCATTGTTTTTCGCTGAGGAGCCGAGATTGTGACTGTCGTTACAGCGATGGTCAGTAACCGTGATGATGGGATGTAACGTCTCCCGTTCCCTCCTTCAGGGAACTAGGGTTACATAGTAACTGAGACGTTCCCTATCAGTCGCTCACATTCGATGATACTTCGACATGGCGACGTAATTGGGATCCCTATAGAAAACACAATGCTTGCTGCCACATCCAGCGCCCTACACAAGACTCTCAGACCCCCAACTGACTGGGGCTGAAGGCCTACGTAGAGGGAGTTCAAACTGCTGTTCCATTATGTGGGTACCACTGGGTATCCACATAGTGGAACTCTTGGATAACACTGGGAAAGAGTGCCTTTGTGGAATCCACATCCTGCCCGAAGGGAGGAACCATGTGGAGAATACACATATGGACTGGCCGGTTAGGGTCAGAACAACATATGAAATGTCACTGGGCTGGCTCCAGCCTGAGAAGGGGGAGGCTACAACAGACAGTGATGGCAGAGCGGACTCTGCCAAGGGAAAGAAACGGTCTCACCGCAGGGAGCTGATCGTGGAAGAATACGCATATGCGATCGCCGCAGGGATCACCACATATGGAACCCAACCTAGCAAAAGTTATACAAGCATACGAGCACTAGGCCTGGCGTCGGATGCTCCGCAACGTCCGAAGGAACTCTAAAGGGTTCGCCTAAGTGGGGAACTCGACTGCAGCAAAAAGCGCACGTATCCGCTCCATGTGGAGGGGAGTGGCGCAGCAAGCCGACACTAGAGCAGGAACTTTGTAATTCCCGGCTGGTTGAAACGAGCACACAGGAAGAAACCGGCTCAACACGTTGACTATAAAACCTAGCGAACGTGTTAGGTGTCGCCCATCCCGCAGCTCTACAGATATCTATCACAGAGGCACCGTGTGCCAGCGCCCAGGAAGGAGCGACACTCTTAGTGGAGTGGGCACTCAACCCGTGTGGGCAGGGCATGCTTTGGGCTTTGTAAGCCAAGGTGGGATCTGAAGGAACCTGACGATCAGGTTGTGCTTTCCCAGTGACTTACCCTCAACTGCATCATGATGTGCGGTGATAGCGGCTACATATACTTTAAGGGTGGAGGGAAACAGCCTTCGCTCCAAACCATCTTGCAGGAAGGAAAGCACAGCCCTGATCAAGCAAGTACAGGGGTTCTCCTGATGAGAAGAACACCAGTCAACGAACAGGTTCCACTTCAACGCATAGAGGCGCCTCCTAGAGGGGGCTCTAGCGGAAGTGATGTTGTCGACTACTGCCTGGGGTAGGTCACCTAGAACCTCCGCGTCCCATCCAGGGACACAGACATGGAGTTTCCAAAGGTCTGAATGCAGGTGCCATAGGGTGCCCCGTCTCTGAGAGAGCAGGTCCTCCCTCAGAGGAATGGGGCAGGGAGAGGCTGTCGCGAGGAGCACCAGTTCCGGGAACCAGGTCCGGTTTGGCCGATACGGCACAACAAGCTAGACCTGCTCCTCGTCCTCCCTGACTTTGCACAGGGTCTGTGAAAGAAGGCTCACTGGGGGAAACGCATACTTGTGGAAGTCCCGGGGCCAGCTGTGTGCCAGTGCGTCTGTGCCGAGTGTGCCCTCGGTCAGGGAGAAGAACAACTGGCAGTGGGACGTGTCCGGGGCGGCAAACAGATCTACCTTTACGGTCCCAAAGCGCCTCCATATCACCTGGATCACCTGGGGATGGAGTCACCATTCTCCCAGTAGCACCTGTTGCAATGAGAGCTCGTCGGCTGCACGGTTGAGCAGGCCCGGAATATAAATGGTACGAAGCGACCTTAGATGCTTCTGACTCCAAGGGAGCATAGACCACCCTGACGGTTGATCTACGCAACGGTCACAGTGCTGTCCGTACGGACTAGTACACACTTGCCTAGTTGCGGCATTTTGAAGCGGCCCAGGGCAAGATGTACTGCTAACAGCTCGAGGCAGTTTATGTGCCAATGCAGACGTAACGTCGAACATGAGCGTCTGATAGGGAACAGTAGGTGATGTGGGTTGTAAAACTATTGGAAAATGTGGTTTAAATTTTGAACCTGCATATGTTTTGTTAATTGTTTATATATTACAATTATTTTTATTCCAGTACCCATAAACTCCAACATTTTATTCTGAAACAGCAAAGAAATTTGGGGGAAAAAAAATAAAAAAAATAAACACATACATGAAACAAATGCTACCAATTGGATTAAAACTTTGGCTAACAATAGCTTAAACTGTCAAATGACTAATAACTTTTTGTTTAAGTAAATGGGGAAAGTAGTGTTTATTTACATTGAGGTGAAAGTATAAGTACATGTTACTTTATAAGATTGCATTTTACTGCCACTAGTGCTCATTTCAGCTGCTAACAGCAGTGAATTGTAGCATTACTCCAGTCTTCAGTGTCACATGATCCTTCAGAAATCATTCTAATATGATGATTTTGGTGCTCAATACATTTCTTATTTTAAAAACAGTTGTGACAGTTTACATTTTTGTGAAAACTGTGATACTTGATTCTTTGATGAACAGAAAGTTGATGAAAAAAACAAACAAACAAAAATCTTTTGAAACATGATGTCTTTATCATATTGATCACTTGAATGCATCCTTCCTGAATAAAAGTATTAATTTCTTACAGATCAGTATATCAGCTGTGTGTACAGTATATCTGCTGATACAGATGCTATAGTTGTTATTTACCATCCATTAACTCATAAGTCAAATAAAATTATAACCTAGAAGTGAAGATTTCAACCTCAGAAATGAGTCTTACAATGTCTACTGTCACCCTGGGTGGTGATGGCCTTGTATGATCGTGATTTCATCACTGAACCCAACTTCCAAGTGGTGAAACTGGCTGTGTTCCAACTGCATTTTAGTTGTCATCTGCTTTGAAAAATGGAAATGCAATTCTCAGCAATTACTTAAATTAAATACATACTTCATTAGTTACTTGTAAAGGGTTATATATGCAAACCTGTCACAGTCTTTATAGGCTGACAACCCTGCTTACAGACGCATTCTGACGCATTTACTAACTTGTTCCCATTACACATTTGATTCCTGCAGACATTAAATAATTGCTTTCATCTTCTACAAACCATAATCCGCTCACCAGTGACAATTTGCATAGCCAGAGGAGTCTAAAAGAAGATGGTCTGCCATTTCTTTAAGCTCTAATCCGATTACAATGCTTAATGGAAGAAGCTGCTGTCTTTTTCCTCACCAGACCAACCAGACATGTAGGGAGAGCAAATATGAACACCATGGGTAACCCTTTGTTAATAAACACATTTGTGAATTGTGCGATTGAAAGGCTGTGGGGTTGACAGGGTTCCCTCAGCGTGTTCGCTCTTGTCTTTTGTTCACCACCTTTTTAAGACCTAAACCTGGTCTCTAGAGTTTCAGCGTTTGTTAATCATGATAGAAAAAAATCCATAAATTATCTTTGCACCACAAAAGCGGCTAAACGGAGCTAAAATGCTATTAAAGATTAGCGTTTTTCACTCATAAATGTGACAGGTGAATGCAGGCTGACGAATACAGTAGGAGTAAAGCCTGTTCCATGCTCTGGATGCTGGTTGTTTACTTTATGATTATGAATTTCAGACAGTCACAAGTTCAGCTTTTGTCATTAGAGGCGTAACTGAAGGGGATAAGAGGGATGTTTACATGTTCATGAGGATGTGTGCCTCCTCTTTTTCACTCACAACCAGCGAGTCACAGATTAAGCCACTGACTCAACGTTGCTGTACGGAAGTGAATACTAGAACACTGCTTACTGATGATTTATTTATTAAAAATATCAGACAGTACATATTATGCAATGAGAAACATTGCATTGTCATATGACCCCATTATGCTGCATGTCTAATAGAGCTGTTCAGTCATGATGTCAATTTTGTTGGCTTACCCGAAATGCTAATTCACCATGGACTCCCTCAAGAGAAGCTAATGGGTTTTAGAATTTATAATGAGTGATTTATGAACAAAATGTGTTTGTGGTTCATATTACTTCAAGAGAATCTCACAGTCATGTCTCAAATATGAGCTTTGAAACCACTGAGTGCTTTGAAAACACAGGTTGCTAACAAAGTTGGTATAACAACAACTGTTGCCTGATTCTTCAAGCACAACTTACATCCTTGTGGTACTTGTATTCCTTAAATAGCTAATTTTAGCAACTTTCACATTAAAGGTTTTAGGACTAAAAACTAAAAGGCTCTATTCTGAAAAGCTCATCCGTTTTGAAAATAAAATCAAATCCAATTTTGAATAAAAATGTCTTACCGTTTGGCAGTTCAATCAAATAATGAATCAAGCAGGAAATGGAAGGTCAAATCAAATTGCATAATGGGACATATATCACCCAGTGTGCACTGCTGTATACTGCAGAGAAATGAGAGAGAAATGATGACAGAAAATTTCTTACAAAGTAGTCATATTAGTGTGTTTGTGACCTTGCGTCCATTTATATGACTGATTGAAAATCGTTGTGCACTTCGCATTCTGATTGCGTAAACACTGCCGGCATCTTAAAGAAAAATAACAGTTTGTATCTGAAATGCAGTCTTACATGTTTTACTTGAATGCTCAAAGTGAATCTTAGAAGAGTAATTCAGAATCAAAATAATATTTATTAAAAAAATTATTGTGATAGGTTCACCTTCTAAGCTACACAAAAGTTTTAGGAAATTGCACTGCTTCCAGAATGTGTGATTTCCGCAATCTATTTCACAACCCAAGTTCATTGGAAAAATGTGCCTGCTACAACATTTATGCTAAATGATATCATGTTGCTTCTTGAACGATTTGGGACTCTTTCAAAGTGAAATGTCCAGGGCGTGGCACTAAAAGTGTATTCAGTTCCCTTTCGAGGGAACTCAACACTGCGTCGGGAATCGACACTTTGGGGACGCTCCCTTAGCGTGCGCCTATGAAGTAAGAATGAAACTAATCCAATCCTGATTGGTGTTGCGTCGTGACGTAACATTTGACGGCATAACCGGATGCATAAAAGTGACGCTGACAGACACACACATCAGCTTTCGCTCTTCAGCAAGCGCTCTCTGTGAAACTGTCTGTCTTATTTGGTGTTGTTTGTCTGTGCAAAGCTCTATATTATGGCGAGTGAACAATACACTAAGTGTGTGCACCCCTGCCCAAGATTATATGCCACGGGTGGGGACACGCATCAGCTATGTGTGTGTGTGTATTGTTTAGGGGCGCAGCACGCACTGTCAGCTCTCGAGAGGGCTGCCTGCGCACACTGTGAAGCACTTCCTATTAGAGTGCTGCGCTCCCGCTTGGCTATATTATTTCCTGATGATGGCCAGGCTCGCGATCCCCGCGATTCGGGTCCCGCGTCCGTTGAGGCAGCGCGACGGCTTAGATCGTGGAGATCGCAGAAGGATCTCGCGGATGAGAACGAGACTGCTGAGGCACCTTTTCTCTCATCATCCGCAGATTCTATGACACTCGTTCACGACGCAGAAGCCCGTGATGCGGCTTCTTCTGCACGTGACGAGTGCCCAGTGCTCGAGCTATCTGTTTATAAGGAAGTAGATGTGCTCAGCATCGGGAACGAGCAACATGAGTCACTCTTGCCGGCTTATGTTTCTGCTTATGTAGAGCTCGTGGAGGTTGTGATGCGTGCTGTGGCCAGACTAAATAAATAAATATAAATATATATAAATATATATATATATATATATATATATATATATATATATATATATAAATATATATATATATATATATATATCAGCTGGCCACAAAATAAGCAGGATGATCCCCGTCAAAATGAACTAGACGAGAGATTCCTGCAGCACCGTTCACAAACTCAGAGCCGGGGCTTACTGTTTTTCCCAGATCTTTATAAAAAATATATATGTAGATCCTGGGAAAAACCCCACTCTTTACGTATCTCACCACACTCGCAGGTTTATGTTTCTGCTTATGTAGAGTTCGTGGAGGTTGTGATGCGTTCTGTGGCCAGACTAAATAAATATATATATATATATATAAAATATATCAGCTGGCCACAAAATAAGCAGGATGGTCCCCGTCAAAATGAACTAGACGAGAGATTCCTGCAGCACCGTTCACAACCTCAGAGCCGGGGCTTACTGTTTTTCCCAGATCTTTATAAAAAATATATATGTAGATCCTGAGAAAAAAAACCCACTCTTTACATATCTCACCACATTCATTATATGTTTATTCGAATGTGGTGGGTGCGAGAGAGGCGGGTTATGGCAAGATGCCGCAGATTGTTGAAGCTTTAGCGAGCTATCGTTCTCCTGATGCGGCATCTTCGCTTTAAGCCCCGGCGCTGCCCAACAAACCGTGCAGGGACACATCTGGCTTATATGGTGGCTGGTCGGGCTGGTGCGTGCCTGCACTCTATGACGATTTTGCAGGCGTACCAGGCCGATCTTCTTAAAGATCTAAATGAGGCAAATATTCCTGTTGGCCGCTCCGCTATCTCCTTCTGGCCTGTTTTCCAACGCTGTCATTAAAGTCGTTGACAGGTTTCAGGAAGCGAAAAAAAAAAAAAAAAAAACAGTCGGCGGCATTCCAACGGTATTTGCCTCTAGTTGCCTCTAGAGCCCCTCCTGCGGGAGCTTGGCAACAGAGGAAGCACTCTCAACCGAAGTCCTCCAGCCAGAAGGGTGACCTGAGGGCAGTCCTTCAGGCGAAGAAGGCTTCGGGAAAGAGGTCCGTATACTGAATTACATCGACGACTGGCTCATATTGGCCCAGTCTCGAGAAATTGCAGTTCAGCATCGAGATGTCGTCCTTGGCCACATTCAGAACCGGAGGTTGAGGCTCAACACTAAGAAAAATGTGTTGGACCCAGCTCAGAAGACTACTCTTCTGGGTGTGGTATAGAATTCGGTTACGATGCGGGCACGTATGTCTCCCGCTCGTATCGAATCCATCCTGGCCATGGTGTCCGGGATAAAGCTAGGCCAGGCCATCACTGTAAAGCAATTTCAAAGACTGCTGGGCCTCATAACAGCGGCATCCAACATAATTCATTTGGGCCTGTTTCACATGAGGCCCCTTCAGTGGTGGCTCAAAGCCAAGGGTTTTTTCCCCAAGGGGAATCCGTTCCGTATAATAAAGGTTACGCGCAGATGCCTTCGTTCCCTATTAATCTGGAAGAAACCTTGGTTCTTGTCCCAAGGGCCAGTGTTAGGGGCGTCATGTCACCGGGAAACTGTTTCGACAGACGCTTCCCTCGCTTTGCCAGGGGTCTGTGGCAGGACCATCATAATTCTTGGCATATAAATTGCCTAGAGATGTTGGCTGTGTTCAGGGCTCTGAGGAGCTTCCTCGCAGACATCAAAGGTTACCACGTCCCAGTGGTAGCTTATCTAAACCGACAAAGGACACTCAGATCGCGCCCTCTATCCAGATTGGCGCATCAGATCATTTTATGGTCCCAAGGGAAAATATTATCTATAAGAGCAATATATGTCCCGGGGGTTCTGAATCAGAGAGCAGACATCCTGTCGAGGCAGGGGCTGAGACCTGGGGAATGGAGACTCCATCCAGAGGTGGTGGAGTTCATATGGCAGAGGTTTGGACCAGTGGAAGTGGATCTGTTTGCGTCTCGAGGGACGTCCGTCCCACTGTCCACTGTTCGCCTGTATGCTTTTTCCCCCGATCGCTCTGCTCCCGGGAGTCCTGGAGAGGGTCCGTCAGGAGGGCATCAGTCTTCTTCTGATAGCCCTGTTTTGGCCAGCCCGAGTATGGTTTTCAGACTTAATTTCACTCCTGATAGCTCAGCCATGGCAGATTCCTCTGAGGAGGGGTCTGTTGTCTCAGGCGGAGGGCACTATATTCCATCCTCATCCAGAGCTGTGGAAATTGTGGGTCTGCCCTCTGAGGGGGCTCAGTACCTAGATGCTGGTCTATCATCTGGGGTGGTCGAAACCATACTTATCTCTAGGGCTCCGTCTGCTAGGAGATTATATGGCCTCAAGTGGAATATTTTTCTACTTGGTGTAGAGAAATTGAGTTAGGCCCAGTTAACTGCCCAATGGCTTCAGTTCTGGAGTTTCTTCAACAACGTTCTCTGCGAATCTCTACCCTTCCACACGTAGGGTGTACGTGGCTGCCATTGCGGCGTTCCATGCACCACTAAATGTTGGGCCTTTAGGGAGGCACCAACTGGTCATACTATTTCTCCATAGTATTGGAGGATGAGACCGACAGTCAGGTCCAGGGTTCCTTCCTGGGACCTTGCGGTGTTTCTCGAAGGGCTATCCCTGGCTCCCTTCGAATACCTCCAGTCGGCTTCGCCTAGGACCTCACGTTCAAGATAGCCTTTCTCTTAGCTATTTATTTAAAGAGACTGGGAGATCTCCAAGCCCTGGCATTATCGCCAGCTTGCTTGGGGTGTGCCCCCGGCAGAGTTAAGGCCATCCTGCATCCGAGACCCAGCTATGTGCCTTAAGTGCAATTTATCATGGCTAGGTCCATGGTCCTGCAAGTATTTCATCCTCCACCTCATGTGTCGGCAGAAAAGGAGAGGTTCCTTGCTCTGCCAGTCAGAGTTCCGAGTATTACCTTGAGAGGTCCTCTTCTTGGAGGAGGTCGGACCTACTGTAGTGTGTTTTGGATCACCTATTAGGGGCTCCCGGCTATACAAACCATAAGTAGGCCTACAAGGTACGGAATTTGCCTTCACCTTTGGCCGTTAGGGCTCATTCTACTAGAGGCATGGCGTCCTCTAGGGCCCTCCTTTCGGAAGTTCCCATCAAGGAGATCTGTGAGGCAGCCGGTTGGGCTACCCCACACACTTTTGTTAGGTTCTATAGTCTGCACCTCCCTAGTACGCCTGGCACACATGTGATCTCGTCCTAGCTGAGTGCCTGAATCAGTTTCACTCCGGGGCAGGCCTGTTTTCGGTGCGTGGCATAGTGGGCATTCGTTCCCCAAAGTGTCGATTCTCTACGCAGTGTTGAGTTCCCTCGAAAGGGAACGTCTCGGGTTATGACTATAACCCTTGTTCCCTGAGAAGGGAACGAGACACTGCGTCGTCCTGCCACGCCCCTCGAGGCCTTAGAGCGTCTTGCTTCACCGTGGAGCTGATGTGTGTGTGTGTCAGCGTCACTTTTATCCATCCGGTTATGCCGTCACATGTTACGTCACGACGCAACACCAATCAGGATTGGATTAGTTTCATTCTTACTTCAGAGGCGCACGCTAAGGGAGCGTCCCCAAAGTGTCGATTCTCGACGCAGTGTCTCGTTCCCTTCTCAGGGAACAAGGGTCATAGTCATAACCCGAGATGTTTTATGTGAAACAGATGAACATGAAAAAGGCAACATTTTATGTTGGTTGTTGAACGTATCACAGCATTTCGGATATTAAATGTAGAATGAGTGGTGCTAAAAGGATAATCGCGTTTAAAAATAATGTACCACATACACTAAACCCCACCCTAAACCTAACTGGTGCTTTTAAAAATGCTTTTGCAGCCATGCTATTTTAGCTGCTTCTAAGTATTTGAGCTCTTTTATCGTTACTGGTGTTTTACGGGACTCAAATTTGAGTGCTCTGCATTATAAATGCAATGCTGTACCAGATGAGCTATAGAGCAAGTTAACAATGTCAGAAAAGCAAAACATATGGAGCTGGTAATGTACAGTCATCACTAGGATCTGTCATTCAGAAACATGTTTTTTCCTATCAGTGCTATGCTTACGACACACAACTCTACCTCTCATTCCAACCAGAGGATCCGACGGTAGCTGTTCGCATCTCGGCCTGCCTGACAGACATTTCTTGCTGGATGAAGGTCCATTACCTTCAACTAATCCTTGCCAAGACAGAGCTGCTTGTGGTCCCGGCCAACCCAACACTACACCACAACTTCTCCATTCAGTTAGGTTCGTCATCTATAACTCCATCAAGGTCAGCCAGGAACCTTGTCATTGAGATTAATGATCAATTAAACTTCACAGACAACATTGCTAGAACTGCCCGGTCCTGCAGATTTGCCTTATACAACATTAGGAGGATCAGGCCCTTCCTATCAGAGCATGCTACACAACTCTTTGTCCAAGCGCTTGTTCTATCCAGACTGGATTATTGTAATGTTCTCTTGGCAGGTCTTCCAGCTTGCACTGTCAAACCTCTGCAACTGCTGCAGCTAGAGTGGTCTTATACAAGCCGAAGAGAGTGCGCGTCACATCACAACATTGCACTGGTTGTCAATTGCCGCTTGAATCAAATTCAAGGCACTGATGCTTGCCTACAGAATAACTACTTGATCTGGTCCCTTTTACTTAAACTCATTATTCCAGACTTATGTGCAATCCAGAAGCTTGCATTCTGCAAGTGAACGTCACCTCGTGGTGCCTTCTCAAAGAGGCACAAAATCACTTTCACGTACCTTCACCTTGACTGTTACCTGCTGGTGGAATGACCTGCCTAACTCAACCCGAGCTGATGAGTCCAAACAGCCATTTTCAAGAAACGGCTGAAGACTCATCATTTTCGGGAACACTTGGTCCATTAATACTTACACCATCTTTTCTTTTCTCTTCTATTCTATATCTATTTAAATAAATAAAATGATGTATACTGCGTTAGACTAAACTGGGAAGGGTCACAGCACCTGCATTTTGTTGTCCTATTGTTAGTTTAATTGCTTCTATTGCTCTCCTCATTTGTAAGTCGCTTTGGATAAAAGTGTCAGCTAATTTATTATATGTAAATGTAATACAAACAGATACATAGTATTGTGCAAGGAACCACATTATTAATCAATATTTTGCCACTATAATCATAATTTGTGTGCTAAATAATAATTTGTTACATTTATACAATGCTTTTCTCTGCACTCAAAGCACTTTACATAGGGTGGAATCTCCTCAACCACCAACAGTGTGCTGTATCCACATGAAAGATGCGCCGGCAGCCATAGGGCGCCAGAACGCCCACCACACATCAGCTTAATAATAAAGAGGAGACAGAGTGATGAAGCTAATCAGTATACATGGGGATGATTAGGAGGCTGTAATGATTGGTCCACTGAAGGCAAGCTGAGGTGAGAACCCAAACGCAATTTATTTTCGAAAAAAAACACACAATAAAACAAACAAAAACATGGCAAGGCATGACAACTCTGACCAAAAATAGGAACACGAACATAGACTTAGGAAACAAGACTACCGGAGACTGGGCATGCAAAAAACAATACTCGACAAGGACACAGGGCAAACATGAGGGATTAAATACATACAGGACTAACGACGAAAAAGGGACACCTGTGAATATTTAAGCAATCAACCAATGACAACATGACACAGACAAGGAAACGCAAGGCAGGATCACATGACTAAAACGGGGATCACATGACTGACCAGAACCCAGGAACAAGAAACAAACACCCAAAACGTGACAGAGGCCATGATGGACATAGGGCCAATGAGCAAATGCGGATGATGCCGGGGTCACATCCCTTTTCGAAGGACATCCGGGGTTTTTTATGACCACAAAGAGTCAGGACCTCGGTTTGATGTCTCATCTGAAGGACGGTGCTTTTTGACAGTGTAGTGTCCCCATCACTATACTGTTAGTTATAGTTGTTGCTGTTTTACTGCCACTAGTGCACATTTCAGCTGGTAACAGCAGTGAATTGTAGGTATAGGTATTTCTATAGTTTTGCCCAAAAAAATTCAATAGCTACTATAAAAAAGACAGGGGAAGCATTTCAAATGTGACCACAAGCACCCTTTCTCAAAGACGAGACGCGGGCTGGTTTCACCTCTGTTTCGGTGGTGGACCTGTGACAGATTGGACCTTGCACCTTTATATGCCACATTAGGAATCATGATGAGTTTCACTCATCAAATTGCTCATTAGACGTTAGAAAGACATCAAGCATGTCGGCAGCACAGGTGTAGTGGCCCACCTAGTGACCCAGACAGCCTGAAGTGCTCAGTGCTCAGCTGATTAATTACGCTCATTGTTCTTCACTTGCCTTAAAGCTGTTTACCATAGATGATTTTACAGTTATGCAAGTGTTGTATAATTAATGCTACTTCAGTGGAGGAACAACAAATAATAATAAGAGGGACTACAGAACAATTTCAAATCACTTAACGAGAGTTACTCATTTAGTTAGTATTGCTGTTCTGTTTGTTATGTTTGGTTGCTGTTAATTTTGTCTGGTTATGAGAGGGAGTAAATTCAAGCGACATTTTCTTTTTCTTTTTTTCCTCCTCAGTGTTTTATAGGAGTGTTTTTGAAGCAACCTCTCCATTGACTCACTTTTAAAAAATTTTGTCCTGGAGAGAGATGCAGACTTAAGATAACTTACAGTGCATTTAATAGATTGAGACAATAAAGAACTGGGCAGACATCTTTCTGCCTTTCTATCAAAGAACGAGTATATTCACCCACTTTTGCGCTCACAAAGAGACATGTACGTGCATGCTCGAGCGCAAACTCGCACATTGACTTCTCAAGGACAAAAGAGCTGTAGATCACAAGCTCCGATTCATAAACTCTGCCCAACTCCTGTATGTGTCTGCCAACTTCCATCTCCCTGACACCTACAATAACATCAGCTACTCTAACAACACGTCATACGTTCCTACACACTTCATGCTCCAGGAAACCCAATCACACGAGACAAAGACACAGTACAACTCTCCAATTTTCTTTCACTCAGAGGTGAGATAAATCACATTCTTCTGGCTCCGGTCCTGCCTCAATGTGATTGCAATATGTTCGCAAATTATATTTTATATCTTAGATTTATAAAATGTAATTCCTCTTCAGAAAAATGGCATTAGGCTCAATGACATGACAATTTTTTTCGGTCCAGATCAATTAATATATTCAAAAATATACGACAAAAATAAAATAAAGTTTTAACAAAAACGTTTTAAGTACAAAAAATATTCCATTCCAAATTCATGCACTGACTTGAATACACATTTTCTATTATGAACATACGTTTAATTTTGAAGTTCAAAATTAATTTTGAAGTGCATAAGGTAAAAAAATTTCTTGATAACAAAATGAAGGGATAAGCCTAATTAATTAAAAAATAAAGGTACCACTTTACAATACGGGTGGACTAATAAGCATTAATTCATACTTAACAAATGCACAGATAATCATGAGTTAATGTATGACTCATGAAGAACTAAACCATTAATTAATTATTACTGCATCAGCAACTAATAAAGAGTCTATATGATCAATAGATTAAGTAATAAATGAAATGCTATTAATTAAACGTGTCATCATGTATTAATTCCTTAATAACATATTTTATTAACTAATAGTGTAAATTTATGTGTTAATTACCACAATTAGTCAAAGCTATGCACCTCAACTTCCAGTTGTCTGCTTTAAAGGAGCAGTATGTAAGAAATGTATTTAAATTAATCATAAAATGTCCCTGATATGTCACTAGACATTAAGAAATCATGTTCATTTCAAATACTTGTATCACTGACAACAGTAGTCCGGCCAGGATATTGTCATTTAAAAAGTGAAGCTGCAGCCCTCAACTGATGTTAATGTTGTCATGTTGTGTTTTGGTCTGATGCGCCACCCTCCACCTATCTACCAATCACGAAGTCAGTAGTGTTGCGACATCCGGGTTGCCAGCTCTGCTAGTTTCCACAGCTGCAGCTACAAACGTGTCGGAATCGGATAAAAAAAAAAGTCTAACGTTGCGAATCAGATAAACTGATAAACTCATAAACTCGTTATGAATCCGAAATACTTTGTGACAAAGTCCGAAATAAAACAAGGATCTGTTTAGGAGATGCCTTTGAAAGATGGAAGAATTTCTGGACAGGTAAGATTCATCTATGTTTGGCTGACTTGTACTTGATGTAAATGGACATTTCAAATATTCATGACAGTCGAACAAAGTTATGTTCGTGCAAAGTAACGTTACGTTAGCTCATATGGAGGAGGTGGGTCATCGAATTGGAAGCACTATAGGCGCAATTCCATGGTAAAATAACTTTTTCTAACGTCCATAACACCAATGAAAAGCACATTGTAGCCTATGATGTGAATAATGTGTCCCACTTGGAACGTTTTGTAGCCTACTTGTTTATCATGCAAGTTCTACAGCCAAAAATAATAGAATGACATGTAATCTTTCACATCACATATTTTTGTGTTATGGACGTGTACTGCAGAGTAAGTTAAAAAATACAGCTGGTCGCTTTCACTTAGAGTGTCAGCTAAATGAAAAGCTGTATCTTTGATATCGATTACACACAGTGACCGAGGCTTGTGCTTGTACTTACGTTAATGACAGATACCTACCGTTAGTATACTAACAGCTACTGTTCTAACAATGTACTGTCACATACGAGCGTACATCTTTACTATTATATTTGGCTAATCGCCATTATAAATTTTTGCGATATATAATTACTTTGCACAACATCTCTCATTTGAAGCATAAACATAATTAACAGAAAAAAAACTTAGCCTACTGTGTAGGACTCGTCACTTGCCATTGGAAGCTTCTGTAGCAGCCTACGTTCCTGCTAGATCCTGCAGCCTATTTGGCAACCTCGAGTCAGGGAGGAGGGGAAGGGGATACACCGCTCTACAGTAATTTGAAGGTGATTGCAGTACCAGTTTTGGCCACAATCCTACTGCTCCTTTAATTAATCATTAGCTAATGATTTGCATAATGACATATTACTTAACAATTAGTTAATAGTCATGTGCCTCAACAAGTAAAGCCATAACATAATGATAGATTTGCTAGATAGATTTAAAAAATTGTTTTACTTACTTCTTAATATATGAAAGAAACTTCAAAATCATTTGAATTAACAATTTGACTTTTATGATAGGGCCAGTTTAACTCAGATTGTAAGTGTAAAAAATGTTTAATTATATTTCATAATAATAATAATAATACATAATTGTAATAAAAAATCAAGTGAAAATATGTTTGTACATTTTTGGAAATAATTACTACGAATACTTCAAGGTATAAGGAAAATATGTTATCAGATTTTTCTTGAATGTTACAACATGACATTCTCATTTTTTAGGTATAAAAGGTTTTCAAAACCATATGAAATCATTATTAATACAAAGAGTATAATTCTAAGAAGTTGTAACATGTTTTAAACTAAATCTTTTAATGATTTTTCCTTAGCTTTACTGTGGACACTCAGACACTATATGTTGTTGTCACATTCAGCTTTGATTAGTGTTACAACTAAAATGTTCAGTAAATGCTCAAGACAATGTCCACCTGTTTTGCACAATGTGTATACAGATTGAGATTAGACCCGCACCAGATACCAACTTATTGCCTTTGCTGAAAAAACAAATAGTGCTGAGGGACACACAGGAACATCAATTTCCCATCAGCCCCACAGTCCAGCGTTTAATTTGCTCGGTGGCACTGAACTCACACTAAGGGGCAGGGGCCAGGTCTCCCTCATTTACCAGCCAGTGAAATGTCAATATATACTCAAAACAATGGTATTCTGCAGCACAGCCAGGCCTGGGTGCTCTCCCATCCAGTGCAGAAACTATGGTGTTAAAAAAAAGAGAAGCTAAAATCCCATTACGTTTGTTGTTTTGGGCACCTGTTTTCTCTTTGAGAGATATAAGCCCTACAGGAAGACCTAAGTGGCCATATTGGCTCCCAGTTAGGTGAGTTTCTGTCAGTGCAGTCCCAGATGAACAGGTTCTGGGTGAAGCTTGACCTGGCTGATGAAGGCGCTAACAGTCCTGTTTATTAAAGGCAGAGATACAGAAGGGCAGTATGGCAGAGGTGAGACCTTAAGGTCTGCAGGAACGTACTGTATGTGCGCTTATCAGTTTTGGACATTTATTTCGGACACACCACACCTACAGTGACCTTGCATTGACTTTTTCACCTATCATTAACATAATGTCTGCTTTACATCCTCATTCTAGTATGCTTTTAGATTCGCTTGGTTTATAGAAACAAGTCAACTTCTGTGTGTTCTACATATGGGTGGTCATTTGTGCATGTGAGAATGATGCTCCACACTTCCACTGAGTGACAAGTGAGCTTTTTATAATAACCCATATGTTTACCTGAAATATCTTTAGAATTGTGTTACTACTAAGAAATGTGAAAACCAAAATGGCTATTTTAACAAATTCAACTGAAAAACTAATGACTACAATGTTTGTTCTCACCATAAAACAAGAAACAGATGTCCTGTGTCTACTGCATCGGCAAGTTTGAACTACTAGGTGTATAGGATAATTTTATAATAATAATTTTAAAATAATAATTTCTAGTCATTTTTTATATGGATGGATGTAAAAATGGATGCTTACTGGGTATGCCCAGTTAACTACACTGTAAAAAATGCTGGGTTGTTTTAACCCATGTTTGGGTCAAAAATGGACAAACCTAACCGTTGGGAAAGGTGGAGAGTTGGAAAATCTGTACTTTACTTGAGTATTATTTTTTCTGGAAACCTTTTACTTTAACTTCACTACATTTGACTCCTGGAAACAGCACTGATGATGTGTCCAAGGTTGTGCATCAGAAGATGTTTCTGTAAACTGAAAAACTCTGGGGCACCAGTGACAACCAGGAACAGACTGGGTGACAACCACGATAAGTGTGGTGACATCTGGAGAGACAGATGACGGCCGGAGAGACGGCAGCCCGGGGTGGAGAGGGTTGGCAGCCCAAACCACTTCTTCCGTTAGGAAGAACCCAATAGCAAGCTACAAAACCCACAAAAGAAAGATACCCCCAGGGGTGCCCGAGAGGGGGGGAGGATGAGCACACCAACATGACGGACTCAAGGACAACGACACAGAACAAAGGAATTATGACAATGACACAGAACAAAGGAATTACATCGACAATACAGTGCATCTGCGGTAGGATCTGCAAGAACAAGAGGGGTTTAAAAATTAATCAAGGCAGAATGAAATGCTTGACAGTGGCAACGACGATACAACGCACAGAAGCGACTTCTGGTAAGACGCAGGAGGAGCCAGGCCTGGAGGCAACCCACAGTGCCCGGAGCCTCCTAGTGTCACCAATACCTGCTGCCAGCAGCTCACATTCCACCATAACCCAAAGACAGCATCTCCCGACAACACACATGGCCTCAGAAGCCAGCAAGCTGCAGCCATAACAACTGGCTGGGCCCCTGCGGTCCAACCAAAGATCCAGTGGCCCAAATCCCACAAGAGAGTTGAGTGGCAACAATTTGATGAAGACGTAAGCCAGGTCCAGGAAGTGACAGCTAAGGGTGACGTGGACCATCGATTGAGAACGATGACCACCCTCATAGTGAATATCGCAGCTGAGCGATTTGGAACAGAGCCACCCAAGCCTGCTCCATCTGAATATGCTCCAAGCCACAGAGTAAAGAAAATTCAGTGCCTCAGGGAAGAGGGCAGCATTCTTGGCCAACCCATTTAAGTTGACCAAGCAGCTCCTTGGCCAAAAGAGGGCTGACCACCTCATCTCTTCCAAGGATGCCATAAACGACCACCTCAAGGCCACCTATAGTGACTCCATCAGAGAACAAACGCTGGGTCCATGCAATGCTCTGAAAACACCACCAGAGCCTTTATCAGACTTCGACCTGAAGGAGCCCCGCCTAAGGGAAGTGGAGGAAGTGGTGAGGAGATCAAGATCGAGCTCAGCACCAGGCCCAAGTGGAGTGCCCTACAAGGTGTACAAGAACTGCCCAAAGCTATTACAACGGCTTTGGAGGGCTCTAAAGGTGATCTGGAGGAGAGGGAAGATCGCCCAGCCATGGAGGTATGCGGAGGGAGTGTGCATTCCAAAAGAGGAAAAGTCTGAGAACATCGACCAGTTTCTGGTCATCTCCTTGCTCAGTGTGGAGAGCAAAATCTTCTTCAGCATTGTGGCCAAGAGGCTCTCCAACTTCCTGTTGAGCAATAAGTACATCGACACGTCTGTGCAAAAGGGAGGAATACCAGGAGTTCCTGGTTGTCTGGAACACACAGGCGTGGTAACCCAGCTTATCAGGGAAGCAAGAGAAGGCAGAGGGGACCTGGCTGTACTGTGGGTGGACCTCACCAACGCCTATGGCTCAATACCCCACAAGCTGGTGGAGGTTGCACTTGAGAAACACCATGTCCTGCAGAAGGTGAAAGATCTCATCCTGGACTATTACAGTAAGTTCAGCTTGAGAGTCTCCACTGGCCAGCTAACATCTGACTGGCACCAGCTGGAGGTGGGGATAATCACTGGCTGTACCATCTCAGTGACCCTCTTTGCACTAGCAATGAACATGCTGGTCAAGCCAGCTGAAACAGAGTGCAGAGGCCCCCTCAGTAAGGCTGGAGTAAGGCAACTGCCCATAAGAGCATTCATGGACGACCTCACAGTGACAACAATGGCGGTACCAGGAGCTAGGTGGATCCTCCAGGAGTTGGAGAGACTCATGTCATTGGCACGCATGAGCTTCAAACCTGCAAAATCCAGGTCTCTGGTCCTGAAGAAGGGGAAGGTTACAGACAAATTCCGTTTCAGACTGGGAGAACACCAGATCCCGTCAGTTACTGAGAGACCAGTGAAGAGCCTTGGGAAGGTCTTCAACTGCAGCCTGAATGACAGAGACTCCATCAAGGCAACCAGTGCTGACTTTTAAAAACGAGTACTTCTGTACTTTTACTTAAGTAAAAATCAGTCTTTACAACTTTTACTTGAAATGGAGTAATATTTGACCAGTAGTACCGTATTTGCCGCACTATAAGGCGCACCGGATTATAAGGCGCACCTTCAATGAATTACCTATTTTAGAACATTAACTGTATATAGGGCGCACCGGATTATAAGGCGCTGCAGTATTATAAGATACTGCAGTCAAACGTTTGACTGTGTTTGCGTTATGCATCCACTAGATGTGCTATTTAATGTGCTATTAGTGCTATTAGTAAGTAGTATTAATAAAGATGCGTTTATTAGTAAGCGTGAGCGCGCTAGGGCGGGCACGTAACTTACATTCGCAGCCTGACTCATATGAGTATTCATGTGCGGCGGCTTGCTGACAGTGTTTGCACGCTGTTTCATATATGACGCCCCGGTTACCTTGGCTTGAACGGGGAACATTTTCTGAGAGTTTTGTAGCTAGTGCGCGGCGCCGGAGGCGAGGCGTTTATTAGTATGCGTGAGCGCGCTGGGGCGGGCATGTAACTTACATTCGCAGCCTGACTCATATGAGCATTCATGTGCGGCAGCTCGCTGATAGCAACAGCTGGCTGATTTGAATGAGACGATCCGGTTACTGTGAACAGGGAACGCTTTATGAACATTCTGTGACGCGCGAGCAGCGCCGGGGACAGTGTGTCTGTTCGTATGTCTGTTAGTAAGAGTGAGCGCTCGTGAGCGTGCATAACCTGTTTTATACGAGGTTGAACAGAGTGTGACAGAGCGGGCATAAGATGGACACAAGCGCGAGTTCGCGGGCGAATTTAATAACGCGGAGCATTATTAACACATTGATCCAATTAACCAATTGATCCATATATAAGGCGCTCCGGATTATAAGGCACATTGTCGTTTTTTGAGAAAATTAAAGGCTTTTAAGTGCGCCTTATAGTGCGGAAAATACGCTATGTACTTTCACTCAAATAAGGAACACTGTAAAAAATTATTTTGTGGTGAAGTAAATACTACTGAAAAAAAACAATGTAATTTACATGAAAAAGTTAGTTCAGGCAAGAATTAAAAAAACTAAGTAAATTCCATATCAGTACTTAATTCAAGCGAGTAGAATTGAAAGCGTAAATATCAACTTAATAAAATTAAGTAAAAATTACTCAACTTTTCTGATACTGGGTTTCCCATCATGCACTGGACCTTGAATAATTAATGAGGTTGATTTTTCACTGGTTTCCAGCTGTATTTACACTGTTTTATCATTGCTTTTGTTGTTAGGATTATAGTAACTTGCCATTTTGTGACATTTCGAGTAAATTTTCTGCTCAAAATGACACATTCAAACACAAAAACGATCCATCAAATGTTACCGTCATTGTGTATTTTCTACCAAGTATTGAGGTCTTTGCATTCACATGATGTTTAACATCTGACATGATGTAGTATAAATTACTTAGAAGTTCTAAGTAAAGCACATACTGGTATTTCAATATTATTGTTTGAGTGAAATGTAATGCAAAGGAAATTTCAATTAAATTGATATTACTCAACCTTTTACTAGCCAAGTTAAAATTTCTTATTTTCTTTGTTACTTTCACTTGACTAGGTCAAGTAAAGCTTACTTAATTCTATATTCCAAGTAAATTAAACTTAAATATTTCTAATTAAGGCTACTGATAAATATGTTTAGGTTTTTACTTGGCAAATCGTTGTAAATTTACTAGCATTTTCTGAGTGAAAAAAGTTAGCTAGCTTTTTTCAAGTAAATCCTACTCCAAATTTCTTTCAGTGAAGTTGTGTACCTTGTCCACCTCTGACCGTTGGGTTTAAAAATGTAATTACATTTAAAATTTATTTAAAATACATATTTGACCCAAAAATGGGTTGAAAAATCCCAGCATTTGATCCCAGTGTAGATCAAAATAACATTCAATGTGCAAGTCCAAATTCTCAGTATAGACATATTTTTTGTACGCATTTTAAATTGCAAAATACATAAAATCCAACCAATATTATACTTTCCTATTAAATATGCAGCAAGTAACATATTTAATATTAAAACATGGCCCGAGGAGGTTACTCTCGGCACATATCAGTATGAAATGCTTGATCAGATTATTGAGGTAGTTATGATTTTGCACCCCTATCTGAATACATTTGCCAAATTGCCCATAAACACTGTCAACGTGACCATGAGATAAAATGTCTCACTGTTCATAATGTACTTTTTAAACAGCGTTATCCTTTAGCACTGAGGTCCGCTTAAGGTGTTCTGAGGAATTTTAAGGGATTTTCATCAAGTGCGGTTCCTCAAGTCTCTGCCTATATGCAAAGAATGCCTCCCTGTTTAGTTATTCAGATGGCGTGAAGTGAATTCCTCACTTGTCTTTGATGTTACAGGGATTGGCAAGAGTCTATACCCCTTTATGATCACTGTAGGCCGCATGATTCAGCCCCATCTCCTCAGGGATTCTCCTTCACTCTATGCAAGCTAATATGTTTGCCATGTTTAATGATGCAAAAAATGTTCCAGAGTAGCAGTTATTTATCTTTATCACGCTTCTCTTCGAGCACTGTCACTTATGCAGGCTAGTACCAGCACATGCTAAACAAAAGTGGCACTGCATAGTCCAAGCCAAGCCTTTTATCCAAAGGTACTTACATTGCATTTCAAGGCACACATGTACATTCTTATCAGTTCTTGCTTTCCCTGGGAATTGAACCCATGACTTTGGCGTTGCAAGCACCAACGGAGCTACAGGAAAGCAATATACATATAATCTCATATTTATATGAAAAGCATATGAAAAAATCGGATGGATGGATGGATGGTTGGATGGATTGAATAATGCACCACATCGATGCATTAACTAACACGTACATTAGAGATAATCATAATACTGAATGCTCTGGAGAGTTTTAAAGAACCTTGATAGGTCTGATCACATTTGGTTCATGCCTGTGAAATGCTGCTCTTGGTTTTACAGCTCATAATGATCCTGTGTCACCTCATTTTCATATTCTATGACACCGCTTCCTTCCCTTATCCTCTCATTTCTGCAGTCAAGTGTGACAGAGATGACTGATTATCTAATCACCGATGGGTAAGAATCAGCTCTGGATAAGGCCATTAATCATGCTATAGCCTGCCCTTTCAGCCAAATCAGCTCCTGATTCACAAATCCCTTAAATTTAATCAGCCTAAGGCTAATGCACAATCACCACCACCTCTAAAATGGACCTCTTGCTGATCCTTAGGTGGATTCTTATGGTGTTTAGAGGTAAATACAGTAGTAATCCACTGATCCAACAATGGTACATTAGCTGTTTTTGATCTCACTTTGTTGAAAACATTCGTTCCTACTTGTCAAAACAGCTGCGTTAGAGCTTCTATTTACCAAAAATCACATCATAATTTCATCTAGTAGCACAGTAAACTGCAAAATTGTGAACATTTTTTACAGATGACAGCAGAAGAGAGGATGTGTATCTAGTCAATTGCTCTCAGGGGAGTAAACTTTGGCTTAGCATGATGGTGTACTGTTCCTTTTAGAGAGAGAGCAGCTCTTGGTGTGCCTGTGGCTGTGTTGGATCCTCATCAGAGAAAAGCTGATCTTAAAAACACGATGGGGGATTGCAGAGTGCATCCGCCCTACATCTTTCGGATTCAAAACAATCGATACGCATCTCATCTTCATACCACAAAACTACCGCACACAAAGAAACTCACAAATCCTCCAGTTAGTGAACTCAATACATGTTTTAAGCTACAAACACAATTATTTACAGCAATCACGGTGGTTTTAGAAGGTAATCAAGACGTTTTTCTTCTTTACTGGTGAGTATAGTGGGGTGACTGGTCAGTATTTGTTTTTTGTTTTTTTTTATCAGCTTTTTATTGGATACTAAGCATCCAATAAGCATTCTGGATGAATGGTGACAGTACTTCTTAGAAGTACAGAACATATTTCAATTATAATGACTCTGGGTGGCATAAAATCAAAGCATAGGACGATTAGCAATGGAGACATTATGCTTATGACCAAATCCAAAGCATAATAAAGCACATGCATGTGCATTTCTGACAACCAAGGCCAATTCCACAAAGCTGAAGAATATGGTTTTCAGTCCAGTGTTAGGGACCGCTGCATTTCTTCATAAACTTGCTTCCCAAATTTTTAAGTGCAAACATATGAATGTGCAAACAGCACAATATTAGCTACTTAATATTGGCTACTACGTTTATATCAGTAATATTAATTAACAACGTGTACTTACTATAGGGTTATGGTAGGATTAGGATTTGCATTATGCATAATTTATCGCTATTACTGTGGTAAGTACATGTAACAAATGTAACAAGGACACTCAAATAAAGTGTTACCTTTTGTTCTTATAAACATATGGTGTGTTTTCAGCCCAGGCTCATTAGAAAAACATACCTGTGGTAAAAAAAATTCAAAACGCAAAATACGTTGTGTCACGCACATTTCGTGACTGTTTCAAAGTGAAATGTCCAGTGAGTGGCGCTAAAAGCATGTTCCCTATCAGGGAACTCGAGCTGCGTGAAAACATCTTGGGAACGCCCCTGCATGAGTGCGTCATGAAGCACATATGAAATCAAGCCAATGGCGAGACGGAACGTCATAGGCGGGTGACGTCATCGACCAGGAAACTATGTAAGCACCCCAAAACACAAGCGCGTCAGCTTCTGAGTCTTCAGCAAGCGCTCTGTGTGTGAATATATCAGTCTGTGTCTCAAAGTGTTTTTGTCTGTCCTTAGAAATTGCTAGGCAGGAGTTTTTCACATATATAAAAAAACTATAAAGAGACGATATATATATATAATATGGCGAGCGAACAGCAGTTCAGAAAGTGTGTTCATCCCTGCCCACGTTATATCACGGGTGGGGACACTCACGATCTGTGTGTTGTTTGTATGGGAGTGCAGCATGCCCAGTCAGCTCTCAAGGGAGCTGGTTGCGAGCATTGCGAGCGTATGTCAATGAAAACGCTCCGCTCCCACCGAGCCCTCTTCGAGGAGAGTGGTTCGGTGCGCGCTCCCCACAGTTCGGGTCCCGCTGCTCCCGAGGGACAGCGGAGGCTTCAATCGTGGGGATCGCAAATGGATCTATTAGCGGGGATTGAGACGGGCTCTGCCTTATCTCAGCCTTTACCTGGTAGATCCAGTGCCTCAGATCCGGGTGTGGAATCACGCGCTGCGGTTTCTTCCCCCCAGGCTGAGGCACCATCACTTCAATTATCCAGTTCTGAGGATCTGGATGTTGAAAGTATTGATACAGCAGAGACCGGGGACTCGTCACTTCAGTCTCCTGCTAGTGAGGAGCTTATGGAGGTGCTCACTCGTGCTGTAGAAAAATTAAGCATCGAGTGGCTAGCTGATAGACAGGAATCTCGTTCAAAAAGTAAACTAGATACAAGATTTCTGCCGTCTCGTGCTGCACCTCCACGCCGGTGTCTTCCATTCTTTCCTGACCTCCACACCGAGGTGTCGAGGTCATGGAAAAGACCAGTGTCATCCAGAATATTTAGCCAGCAAACATCTGTTTATTCAAATATTTCTGGGGCTAAGAATTATGGTTATGGGGCGATGCCTAAGGCTGAAGAAACGCTAGCGAGCCATCTATCTCCAGATACGGCATCATCATTTAAGACACCAGCATTGCCCACAAAGCCATTAAGAAATACCTCGGCTTTGGTGGGCAAAGCTTACTCGGCGGCAGGTAAAGCGGCAGCATACTTACATACTATGTCGATATTACAAGCATATCAAGCAGACCTATTAAAAGATATGAGTGAGGGGGATTAAATTAGTGCTGACGTAATTCGAGAATTACGTCAGGCAGCAGATCTATCTCTCCGTGCCACCAAGGAGACGGCCAAATCAGTGGGCCGTTCTATGGCAGCCATGGTGAACACGGAGAGACACTTATGGTTGAATTTATCCAACATGAAAGAAAAGGAAAAATCTTTTCTCCTGGACGCCACGCTTTCAACTGCTGGCCTCTTCGGTGACTCAGTGAATTCGGTCATCGAGAGGTTTTAGGAAGAGAAAAAGCAGGCGGCGGCGCTCCAGAAATATCTCACCCTCCGTGTTCATGTCTCCGGGGCTGCTGGGCGGGAGCAGCCCCGGCCGTCGAGTAGCTCCTCACACCGGGCGCAACAGAAAAGGAGTGTCGCGTCTCGTGCTCCTCCCCAGCAAGACTGGGCCGAGGCGTGGCGCTCTCAGACGAGGTCGTCCAGGGGCAAGGCCGATCCGAGGACGGTTATTGTCGCCAGGAAGGCTTTGTCGAAGAAGAAGCCCTGACGTCAGAAACGTCAGGGTACTGAGGGTGGTCCCCACCAAGAGAGAAAGGTGTTCGCTGCAGTACACAGCGCCCGTTTCCCGAGGGACGCTCGCCCGCTCTGAGGAGCGGTTTAGATTGGTCAGACCAGTTGTTCCCTGCCGGTGCGCCGTTACAGGGCACTGTGTCTGCCACTCAAAATATTCCAGAGGCCAGTCTCGAGAGACTGGTACCCTTAGTAGAATTTTTGGCAGAGTGGAAAAGCCTTCCAAATGTATCTCATTGGGTCCTGCAGACTATCGAGAAGGGGTACGTGATTCAGTTCAGATCACGCCCGCCTCGCTTCAGAGGGGTTCTGCCCACAGTGGTGGGCCCAGAGCAGGCTCTGGTTATGGAACAGGAGGTGAAAACTCTCCTGCTGAAGGAGGCTATAGAACGAGTTCTTCCTCCCAGCAGAGAGTTGGGTTATTAAAGCCGATATTTCATCGTTCCAAAGAAGGATGGGGGGTTGTGTCCAATTTTAGATCTGCGCCTGTTAAATCGCTCAGTAGGGAAGATCAAATTCAAAATGCGTACTCTCAAGCAGATCGTGTCACAGATCAGGTCCGAGGACTGGTTTGTCACGATAGATCTAAAGGACGCGTACTTCCACATTTCCATCCTTCCACAACACAGGAAGTTCCTGAGGTTCGCTTTCGGGGGCGAAGCGTACCAGTATCGGGTTCTTCCGTTCGGCCTAGCACTGTCTCCCCGAACTTTCACGAAATGTATGGATGCAGCTCTGGCTCCGCTGCGACTCCAGGGCATCCGCATTTTAAACTATATCGATGATTGGTTGATTCTGGCTCAATCAGAGCATCACGCGATTCGGCATCGAGATGTCGTTCTCGCCCATATCAAAAAGTTGGGGTTGAGGCTCAACGCCAAGAAGAGTGTCCTTTCTCCAGTACAGAGGACTGCTTTTCTGGGCGTTGTTTGGGATTCGACGACGATGCAGGCACTTCTGTCTCCTTTTCGTATAGCTTCGATTCTCTTAGCCGTCAAACAGGCAAAGCTAGGCCAGTCACTCACTGTAAAAGAATATCAGAGGATTCTGGGTCTGATGGCAGCAGCGTCCAACGTTATACCTTGCGGCCTGCTGTACATGAGAACACTGCAGTGGTGGCTCAGGACCAAGGGATTCTGCCCGAGGGGAAACCCGCTCCGCAAGATCAGGGTCACGCGACGGTGTCTCCGTGCTCTGGCTATGTGGAAAGAACCTTGGTTCCTGTGTTGGGGGCTCCGTGTCGTCGTGTAACACTAACGACGGATGCCTCTCTCACAGGCTGGGGGGCGATCATGAGTGGTCGCTCGGCCCAGGTTCTGTGGCAGGACCATCATCTTCATTGGCACATAAATTGTCTAGAAATGATGGCGGTGTTTCAGGCTCTGAAACACTTCCTCCCAGACCTGAGAGGTCACCATGTTCTTGTCCGGTCAGACAACACATCGGTCGTCTCTTATATAAACCATCAGGGGGTCTGCGTTCGCGCCTGTGATACAAGCTGGCTCGCCAGATCCTTCTATGGTCCCAGGGGAAGCTTCTTTCACTGAGGGCGATTTATATCCCGGGGTATTTGAATCAGGGGGCAGACATCCTGTCGAGGCAGGGGAAGAGGCCCGGGGAGTGGAGACTCCACCCCGAGGTGGTGGAGCTCCTATGGAAACATTTCGGTCGTGCAGAGGTAGACCTATTTGCATCCAGGGAAACTGCCAACTGTGGTTTTCCCTTAGTCCTCCAGCCCCTCTGGGGTTGGACGCGATGGTACAGGAGTGGCCGAGGGCCCGCCTGTACGCATTTCACCCGATTGCTCTCCTCCCAGGAGTTCTGGAGATGCTTCGCCGGGACGGGGTCAGTCTACTGTTGGTAGCCCCGTACTGGCCGGCCCGAGTTTGGTTTGCGGACCTAATTTCTCTCCTCGACGGCTCTCCTCTGGAGATTCCGATGAGGAGGGACCTTCTCTCTCAGGCGAGCAGGTCGATACTTCACCCCGCCCAGATCTATGGAGGTTGTGGGCTTGGCCTCTGAGGGGGCCCAGCTCATAGAATCTGGTCTTTCGACTGAGGTCGTGGAGACCATCCTCCACTCCAGAGCTCCGGCCACTAGGAAATTATATTCCTTCAGGTGGAAAATGTTCACTGGACCCAGTTAACTGCCCGGTGGGTGCAGTGCTGGAATTCCTTCAGGAGCGTTTCTCCACAGGGTTATCCCACTCCACACTGAAGGTGTATGTGGCGGCCTTATCTGCTTACCACGTCCCTTTGAGTGGTGCTTCTCTCGGGAGACACCCACTTGTAACCCGTTTCCTTCGTGGCATTCTGAGGCTGAGGCCAGCAGTTCGCACGAGGGTGCCGACCTGGGACCTGGCGGTTGTTCTAGAAGGTCTCTCTCTAGCACCGTTCGAGCCCATTGAAGAAGTTTCGGAGAAATTCCTCACTCTTAAAACTATCTTTCTTCTGGCTATATCTTCATTAAAAAGAATAGGAGATATCCAAGCTCTGTCGGTCTCTCCCTCGTGCTTGGAATTTGCATCAGGCATGGTGAAGGCTTTCCTCCTCCCTAGGCCGGGACACGTTCCCAAGGTACCAACCAATGTGGTCAGGCCTATTGTACTGCAGGCTTCCTGTCCTCCTCCATTTTTAACGTCGGACCAAGAGAAACTAAATCTGCTTTGCCCTGTTAGGGCCCTAGATTATTACGTCCACAGAGCTGCCCTGTGGAGAAAGAGTGAACAGCTATTCGTTTGCTTTGGACCCCCTAAGAAGGGCTGTCCAGTATCTAAGCAGAGGTTGAGCAAGTGGATGGTCGAGGCCATCTCACTTGCCTATGAGTCTGACGGTCAGCCTTCTCTTTTGGCTGTCCGGGCTCATTCAACCAGGAGTATGGCTGCCTCTAAGGCTATCCTGTCAGGATTATCAATCCAGGATGTTTGTGATGTGGCAGGCGGGTCCTCACCGCACACATTCGTGAAGTTTTATCATCTCGACTTCAGCTCCACTCCAGGGGCGCAGGTGCTTTCGACCGAATGTGCGCTCTGACTTCACACGACGGACACTTGCTCGTATGGCGACGTATGGCGACGTTGTCACGCAGCGTCTCGTTCCCTTCAGGGAACTAGGGTTACATACGTAACCAGAGACGTTTAGTTTTTTCCAGGACGGATTAATGTGAATATGGAAACATTTTATCACGTTGGTGTTTGTAGGTTTCATTGCAGTTCTGAATTGAAACTGTCTGGTGAGTGATGCTAAAAGCTTAATACTCCATTTTAAAATAACGTAGGTCTACTAAACCCTAAACCTACCCGATAGTGTTAACAAAAGCAAATGTGACATAAAAACATATCGTAACCCTGGCATTTTAGCTTGTTTTTGTGTTCTTCTCTTAGAGCTCTTTTATCGTGACTCAACTTTCAAGGGATTTGTACCTGAGCTCTCTGCATCACAAGTACAATTCTGTACTGAGCTACTGAGCAAGCTTAGTATGTCAGTAAAACCGAATATTTGGAGCTAGTTAATGATGTAAACGCCAAAGTTTATTAGTTTACAAATCATACACTATGATAAAAAGTGTTTTGAGGTCATAACATAATTGTGCAAGGTGCTGCGTGAAAACAAGTCTTTATTAATCCATAATCTGCCCCTGTAATCATAATTTTGTGTGAAAACGATTAAAAGTGCTTGCTGTTTTACTGCCTCTAATGTTCATTTCTGTTGAAAACTGCAGTAATATGTAGTCTACGTATTGGTACGTATTTTGCGTTTTCAAAAACATTTCCACAGGTACGTTTTTTCAAATTAGCCTGTGTTGCAATTTATTGGACTTTTTAGTGTATGTGATGAGCAGAAATGTGGACCGTTCCAAGATGCAAGGCACATTGACGTGTCTGGTGCAATCGAATGGGGTGTCTACGTATAGGTACCGGTTGTCAGTTCCACACTGGTTGTCTCAACATTAAGTCACAGAATATATATTGTGGCTTTTTACATATAATAACGGCCTCAGCATTAACTTATCACTCCTTGTTAGCCCTTTATAATTTACAGTCCCTGTTAAAATGAAATATGGATTCGCAGTATGTCTATGATTTGTCGTCTTTGCAGTCTGCAGTGTGAGGCAAGTTCTCTCTCTCTGTGAAGGCTTGCGTCTGATTAGTCTCCCCGCTTCAGCAGTAGCGCGGCACTCTGAGCCAGATGCCTTATTTTGCCATTCCCTTTCATGCCTGTGGAATAAACTTATCACTTTAATGCACTTTTCCAGATATCACGTTGATTCGCATCCCCTCTGGCTTGTCAGGAAACTTCAGTGCAAGATGAAAAGGGAAGAGTATACACTTTTAAATATGCACTCTGCTCAAATTCGACTCAGACTAATGGCAGAAAGTTCAGCGAAAGGTCAGGGGAAAAAAAGAGCTGAGAGAGCACCTACAGAGGAAGATGCATGCGGCTATCTGCATAATGTTAAGGGGGCATAAGACTATAGACGTTCTTTGGACAATCAATAATTATAAATATATACATAACTGTGTGGGACATGAGCACCATGGATCAGTGTGTCTGAGCATATGCAATAAACAGTATACCACGAACTTTGACAAAAGATTTTATTCATTTTATAGGGCTGTTAATCGAATAAAAATTAATTGGATTAAATGTATGCGGTATGAACCACAAATTATTGCATAAATCACTATTTGAGAGAACAAATGACAGAATTTAGATATTAAAATAAATAATAATAAAATAATGAATACATGTCCGTTACATGTTCACTAGTTTTGAGTTTCTTGGTTTTGACATGTTCTGTTATTTTGAAGTGTTTTTCTGTTTCCATTGTTCCCAGTGTTTACTTCCTGTTTTACTTTGTTTTTACTTCGAGGATACTTCATGTGCGCAAAAAAACAACAAAAATAACAACTTTATTCAACTATTCAATTTCTTCCGTGTGGGCCTGTGACGTGAGTTCACGAGAGCGCCACGACGCATGAGCATTTTCCAAACCACTGGTCCAATGTGGGTACAGTGTAATATCATACAGGTATAAATTCCTTTTTGATTGATTATTAAATTGTTTAATTAAGGTTTATACACCTGATCACCTGTGCCTTGTCTAGCCCCTTGTTGTCCTGTTTATTTATACCCTAGCATTTCTTTGTTTGTCAGTCGTTGTCTTTACATATCCATTTGTAAAGCTGTTGCATTTTCTGTTTTCTGTTTGTCTTCTATTTCTTGATTCATTATCATTGTCTTCCCAGTTTGTACTTTCTTTGTTCAGGTGAATTATTCTAATTAAACACTGCTTGCCTGATCCTCGCCTCTCCTCTTCCCTGCTAACCGTAACAATGTAATCATTTGTCCACTTTACTTTAAGTAATGCAATAAATTCACAGCGCTCTAAGTTATTGTACACTACTGGTCGAAATAATTAAGATTTGGAATAAATATGATTTTTTAAAATATTTTTGAAAGAAGTCTCTTATGTTCACAAAGGCTACATTCATACAATACAGTAAAAACAGTAACAATACAGTAAAAAACTAATATTGTAAAATGCAACTGTTTTTGACTTTAATATATTTTAAACTGTAATTTATTGCTGTGATGGCAAGCTGATTAGCATCAGAATCATTGCTCCAGCCCTCAATGTCACATGAACCGGAAATCATTCTAATATGCTGATTTCGTGCTCAAGAAACGTTTCTCACTATTATCAATGATATTGCATTATAACTTAATTTTTTGCATTTTTTATGTCAGTGTTGCATTGCTTGCTGGCTGTAATAAGAAACGTATAGTTTACATACTGTGAAATATCTTATTAGATGTCTATGTATGGACTAAATGCTTACCTTCTAAATTTAATTTTACTGCAGACGCAATGTTATGGAGATCTGATCTACTCCTTTAGTGAGGTCATGCTAGTAGCTGACTCAAGCATATAGCAAACAATGACATCAGACTCAAACAAACGTCAAGCCTGAAAGAAAGGGAATGGGAATGGCTCCATTTCAGGGCTGTACTGTCTTGTGCCGGCATATTTTCAGGGAAATGAATGAGGATTGCTGTATATCTGGCAGGTCCATTCCTGACACTAAGTAGACTGCCAGCTCTGTCCCACGGGAGTAAGGACGGGTTGCCAGGTCCGGGTCAAAGAAGATGACACTTCCTATTAATTCATCCATCAGGTCTGCCAGGATCATAGTGACCGATGACTGTTTTAGACTGCTGCCTGACATCTTCATTAGATCCATGTGTGCAGGTAAGCAGCACATACTGTGCCGAAACAAGCACAAATCATATTTATTTTTTTGCTATTTAAAATACAGGATTTATTGAGTTGCTGGTTAAAATACATAAATAAAAATGTGATCTAAACTATGTCTTAAATGTAAGACACAAAATGTTCACTGCTGTCTTATTACCAATATTCATATCTTCATTTCTGAAGAATAAAAACATCTAATTAAAGCCCAAAATATCACTAATAAGGAGGCTGTGAAAATTCCTCTTGTCACATATTATTATTATCATTAGGACTAGCTTGAGGGCTGGAAGCTATTCCTTAATTTCATTAATTCATTATAGGATCCAAATTTGCAATCCCATATAGGGGGATTTTATGTAACAGCCAATGTGTATTGGAGTGTTTTAATATAAAGTTGATTCCTCTCCGGATTAAGAAGTGTTTCTCCTGGCTATGTGTGGGAATTTCAGTACTTCTGTTCTCTCCACATCTCTAGGGCCCAAGGCTTGTAAAATCAGTTAATGCCCTATTCTATTTTATTTTATTGTATGTGTTTTTTTTTAAAAAAAAATTTTTAAATTTTTTTTTTTTGCAGTAACAGAGGCTTGGTTGTGAAAGCAGGGCAGCTTTTTGTCAGAGTTACTGTGTTTACCAGCCTCTAAAATATTAGGCGATGATGGTCATCATTTTTCCAGAGTTTCAGATGAGGTTTTAGGCACATTTGTCTTTTCACAATTACTAAATTGCAGCCAGGGGCAAAGTTATGTCTCAAAAATCAATAGCTCATGCACAGGTTGCAATTAGCTTGGAATTAATCAGAGACCAAGACCTGCAGTAATAAATAATATGAGCACCGGCCCCATTGAAACTGAGAGCCTGAGAACAAATCTGAGTTAAGGGCAATTTGAGGATCAATTATAATGTTTTTCCATGGAAAGCATCGAAGTATGTGAGGAGGGATTCAGCCAATGACCTAGTGTGAGCATAACTTTGTAAGATTTGAACTAAGCAGGGTAATTCATCTCAGGGGTTTTAATGGCGTTTTATTTGAAAGTAATGTCATATGATATGTTTACTTTAATATTCTGTTAATTTCTAGGGGGTTCTGGAGTCTGACTTCCAGTGCGACTGCCAGGGAAATTGTTTATGAAGTTTTGCCAGAGCTTGCTGATAAGACAGTGTCAAAATCCATGCGATAATCAATTCGGTCATCAAGCTAAAAACCCTCATAATTAGACTGTGTGTCAATACCCTTTTCTCAAGCAGTGTAATTTCAAGGCTTATACAAATCAATGACGTAGTGAGATCATCAGACCAGATTATATCTGTTTTCCCCTAACTGAAACAATAGCACATTCTCTCCATTAAGTGACCATCCCTTTAGATCCACTCATGATGATCATAAAGATTCATAGAGCTTAGATGCACTTGTTTCAATACAAATGAGGACTAAGTATGAAGTAATCACGCATAATAGATAATTAAACAAGTCTTCCTGAATTGTACATTTGACTTGTAATGGTCTCGCAATCTGTATAGCTGTGCCTCTTTAAAAGAATGAATGTCAGTAGGTGTGTGTACGCTCATTACTCATACTTAATAAGGTTACTTTGCTTGTAAAATATATTCCTTCTCTTCAGTCTGAACTTGACCTTTCATACAGTAAATCGCATTGCCTTCAGAGCGGTTGTGAGACCATATTCTTGAAGCAACACAAACGTGGGCGCTTATTGCCTCTGAACTCTGAGTGCACTTAATCATATTTCCACCCACAGCCAATAATCTCACGCGGGTTCCGTACAAAAGCTCCACTCATACACCTCGTCTGGTGTATCATCTGAAAGAGTCTGAATTCCTGTTTATTTATTTTTTTCTCAGAAATGAACGTGTGGCTCAAATGGCTCTCTCTTCCTCACAGGAGATCCAATGCTATTTATTCCAGCAAAACATTTGCTGCCTTTCCTTATCTGTTGTGGATATGGTATCACAGCATTTTAAGAGAAAACAGAATTACAGCTCACAGATTAGAGTTGTGCAAGTCTACATTTGCACAATTTTAAAAGGAAAGGAGGCCTGTAGTTTATCCATAAAATTAAAATTCTGTCATTATTTTTTCACTCTCATTGCAATCTGAATGTCTGAATGTTTCGCCAATCATTATTACATATTCGGGTCTTTAGTGACCCGGATCTATTTCTAACACGGATGGATCTCTACCTGTCGCGATAACATAAAACCCTCTTGATATTAGAGTAACAATTACAGAAGAATAAAATAAAGCATATTTTGTTACCTTTTGGAGCTTGGAAGTGTTCAGTTTTGAACCTATTGAATTACTTCAGAATACTTCTAATTTAGTGCACAAGTTGTATTACTTCAGTTACTTTAATGTTGTTGGTTTTTGTTAGCATTTTTGAAGCATGACAGCCTTTACTGTCATTATATCAAAGCACTGGGAACTGTTAAAAAAAAAGAAATATTGGTTTTGGAACATGAATGTCCATAAATGATGAGAGGAGGTTAATTTTGGGGTAAACTATCCTTTTAACTACTACGGGTTACTGGCTCAAACTTGCAAAATGATACTTGGAAATGATTGCAGGCTTGAAGGGAGATATGTTTGTTGAGTGTTTACTCCACTTATTTTAATCCTGCCTGAATAAAACTTTTTAAAGGCTTTGCTTCTCCAGCATCAGACTTATCTCCTTCTTTATGATTAGGTCCAGACAAAAGTGATTGTATTGGAGAGAATAGGATTTGATAGCCATGTTTTTGATTACTTATTCTATTACCTTTCTTTCTGCACTGGCTGTAAGTTCCTCCTCAGTCTCTGTCATTCCTGTCTAGACCTTTTAATATTTGTCTGTAGGGAAGATGCTGTTGGCTGATGGGATGTGAACAGACTAAGGGTGAAGGGCATTCACAGCATTACATCATTGGAGCTACTGTATAGGTCTGTTCCAACCATCATTTCATCTTGGTACCACTTCAAACCACTCAATGGCACAAAAATAATGTTCATTCGGGTGAGAGCCGTAGTGTGATGGTTCACCCATTGAGCCGTGGCCTTCATGTGGGTTTAAGCTCAGTTTGCAGGCGTCCCTGATCTTGTTTCTCCTTTCTTTTCCTAACCCCCAAAAAATTAATGCTGGAAAGGGGGCAGAGCCCAGCGGGGGGGGATGTATGGGGCGTGCACCTGAGATGCATCTCTCTGTAGGCAAGGGTGTGGTTAGCTGGGACCTGCTTACATCACACACCACCACAACTTCCAATAGGAAAATTCAACTGCAGTAGCCACCGTTCAACCTGAAGAGGGCAGCACTCAGATGTTTTTACACCATATATTGTAGAATTAAAATACTTTAAACCCAAATGTCAAAAAATGTACTCGAATCAATACACAGCATTTATGAAACTTTATGATTAAAGCGTGATTATTAATTCTTACAGATCATTAACAGTTTGTCACAGTTCTGTCACCCTTGTCTGGGTTTTCCCTTGGTTTAGTTACAGAGCTGTGACACTCCCGGTTTGTCATGTGTTTGTGTTGGTCTGGTCTGTTGTGAGCACATGGCTGTAATGTTATTTCCTTGTGCCATGTGCTCTCCTGTCGATTGTCAAACCCCGCCCATCTTGTTATCTCATTATTGTTTAATGTCCCTCACCTACCTGCCTCGTTACCTTCATTTGTTTGTTCCCTATTTTGTCTCCCTGTGTTTGCAGTCCTGTGCTGGTTCGTTATCTATGTTCCCTCGTGTTCTTCTTGATGCCTGCCTGAGTTCTCTCCTGTTTTCCCCCCACGGGGTTGTTTTGTTTGTAAGTTTGTTTTGTTTATTTAATAAATTCCTTTCACGCACATGAATCCTCGCTTCCTGTTTTACCCACTCCGTGACATAACGAACCAGCCGTGATGAGGATTCAGCGGAAGGATTCACACCAGCCACCAGTCTCTCCTATTTCCTACCCGCGTTATGAACGCATTATTAGGTTCACCGCCTTGAGTTCCCTTCGACAAAAGGGGACGAATGCTAGAGACTTTGCCCTGGAATTCAGCTCCGCTGCAGAGGGGCTGGGGCTGGGTGAGATGGCCCTTAAGGACCTGTTTAATTACGCCCTTGAGGAGCCCGTTGATGTGTGGACAATGACAGGGCGGAAGCGCTTGAGGTTCTGGAGGTTCCTTGTCTTTCTGGAACGACGAGAGAACCCTCCAGTGAGGCAAACTACAGTGGTCCCAGTGGACCTCGGAAAACCTGCAGCGGTTCCAGAGGCGGAAAGATTGGCGCCACCACCTCGCCGTCAGACACGGCGGAGGAGGAGGAGGCAGGAGCCAACTGTCCATCAAGTCCTGGAGGCCATCCCCTAGCAGCCTGCCGTTGTTCCGTAGGCCGTCCCTGAGCAGTCCGCTGTCGTCCCGGAGGCCGTCCCTGAGCAGGCCGCTGTTGTATCGGAGGCCGTTCCCGAGCAGCCTGCTGTTGTTCCGGAGGCCGTCCCTGAGCAGTCCGCTGTCGTCCCAGAGGCCGTCCCTGAGCAGCCCGCTGTCATCCCTGAGGCCATTCCCGAGCAGCATGCTTTCGTTCCGGAGGCCGTTCCCGAGCAGCCTGCAGTAGCCCCGGAAGACCTTACTTCGATTGTCCCAGAGATGCCCAGTCGCCCTATTGCACCGCCAGTGGGGATCAGAGAGGCTGCAGCACAGTCGAGACCTCGCAAACGGAGGAGGAGGAGAGGGGTGTCTACAAGCCCACAGTGCTTGGAAGCCAACCCCAAGCGTCTCGCCCTGCCGGCACCGCCCCAACTCCTTGCCCTGCCGGTGCCTTCCAGGTTCCTTGCTCTGCCGGGCGCCGCCCAAGCTTCACGCCCTGCCGGCGCCGCCCAGGTTCCTTGCTCTGCCGGCGCCGCCCAGGCTTCTTGCCCTGCCGGCGCCACCCAGGTTCCTTGCCTTGCCGATGCCGTCTGCCGATCCAGAGACCGTTCAGGTCACGTCTGCGCATCCAGAGACCATTCAGGTCACATCTGCCGATCCACAGACTGTTCAGATCACGTCTGCTGATCCAGAGACTGTTCACGTCACGTCTGCCGATCCAGAGACTGTTCACGTCACGTCTGCCGATCCAGAGACTGTTCACGTCACGTCTGCTGATCCAGAGACTGTTCACACTGTTCACGTCACGTCTGCCGATCCAGAGACTGTTCATGTCACGTCTGCCGATCCAGGGACTGTTCACGTCACGTCTGCCGATCCAGAGACTGTTAACGTCACGTCCGCCGAGCCAGTGTCTCCGGACAAGATGGTCGCCTGTGTCTGTTTCTGTTCCTGAGCCGGTGTCTGTTTCTGTTCCTGCGCCGGTGTCTGTTCCTGCGCTGTGGCCGCCCAAAGGGTTGTCTCCGCCCTGGTCGTCTCCGCCATGGCCGCCCGAAGGGCCTGCCCCGTCTCAGTCGCCTGCACACTCTGCTCCGCCCTGGTACTCTCTGCCATGGCCGCCCGAAGGTTCGTCTCCACCTTGGCCGTCCGAAGGGGCATCTCCACCATGGCCGCCTGCACAGCCTGCTGCGCCCTGGTCACCTGCACAGCCGGATCCGCCCTGGCCACCCAATGGACCGTCTGAGCCACCCTGTCTTCAGCCTGGAGTCCGGACCCGCCCTTCCCCCCCTGGCTCAACTCTCCCGTCCCTCCCTGGCTCCCCTCCCTCCCTCCCCTCTCTGTGTATGTGTTCTGATCTGCTTGTCTTGTCTGCTGTTTGGTCTTGCACGTTTGATGTTCCTGTCTTGTTTTTGGTGTCCCTACTTGGGAACGCCAGGTGGCGTCCCTTTGAGGGGGGTAGTGTCACAGTTCTGTCACCCTTGTCTGGGTTTTTTCCTTGGTTTAGTGACAGAGCTGTGACAACACAAAAACCTCTAGGTCTAACACAAAAACCTAAAATTCTCGGGACAGCAGCATTTGTCCAAATTTTAATCTTAACCGCTCGATTTCATCAGAAACGATCTTAAAACAGGGCTTTACTTGTAAAACGCCGAACTTACCCTTTAAGGATGTTTTATCAAGGACCCGTTAACTTTATGGACAAAATAATAGATGATAGAATCTGAAGTAAAATATTAATATTGGATGAAAACTGCTAATTAGAAATGTTGCAAACTAACTGAAATAAGTTTAAGTTGAAGAACTAATTAAATTACTAACTGTAAATATAATGTAATAATAATAATGACAAAAGCAAATAACAAAAAAATTAAAAAGAAACTGAAAAAAAAATCTAATTAAAAATATTAATTAAAAAAAATCTATCATAGTAGGCTATATAAATAGCCTAATACTAAGATAACTGGTGGAAATAGCTTAACAGTTAACAGTGTAAACTAAATTTTCCAGCAGGGTAAACAGGCAAATAGAAACATGCTAGCGAATGAATGAATGAATGAATGAATGAATGAATGAATGAATGAATGAATGAATGAGAATGAACGACGGACGAACAAACCTTATTATACGCTATTATTATTTAGATACCTTTACATTCATCACATTAAATTACAGTCCCCTGCTATAAGAGAACAAATTCGAATCATTTTCGAACTGAACGACTGCAGGGAGATATTTGAAAGCTCTGATAATAATTATGAGTAGGCTACCTAATGGAGGTGCGCAGAGGGGAGCACTATGGGAAGCCTCCTGCTGTGGAAATGGAGGTGGCTATATTTCAAATAAAAACCTGCATAGGCCACCAGCACAGCCCCGCAGCAGTAATCCAAATATGGAGATGTGAAGCAAATTACCTGTGAAAAAAGGACATGCGCGTTAACTTGACGGCCGCTAGCAGACCTCTCTCGGTTCCCTCAGACGTGGTCATTGGTGTGGATGCACAGACAGCATTAGTACCACTCAAGTGGAGCCGCCACAGCTCTTTTAGGTCAAATATTAGAGGGGGTTATGCAAATTGACAAATTGTTGAAGGCGGGTTTGAAGAGCAAAAGGCTGACTTTGTGTCATTCAAACATGTTTTTACTCTTTTTACATAATTATCCCTATACACCTCGTTTTCTCTCGTGCACTCACTCAACCAGCATGCGACACAAACGTACACACAGCCACTTCTTCCAAACACACACCAGCCCTTAGAGAGAGCAGAAGGACGTCATTAGCTCATAGTTGTCTGGTCCATTTTGTCAGCCCAGCAAATGACTTAATGTGTTGAGGTCTGGTTTTGTGCCCGCACACCTTTCATTTTCCAGCTCCCAATATAAGTACCCCAAACTATGACCCCCTCGGAGGGTTGAAACCAGCTAAATAGGAACGGATGACACTGAGGTGACTTTGCTGCTAGTCAGATACATGTATTTTGCTTTTTCACCTCACTCGGCAGTGCAGTTTGTGCATGTTGCACCCTCCGTAGGATGGCACCTGAACTGCGAGTCTCTTTGTTTGACTCTGGCAGGGTAAAATGTGGTTCTGCTGATGCTCATTTTGACTGACTTGATCTTATTTTGCAGCTTGTGTTTTCTCACAGTATTATTACGCAATAACGTATGTGCCACTCAAGTTTTCAGCAGCTTGATGTGGATTAATGGTGAGACAGCAAGATTTTCAAGGCTTTTTAGTTACTTAATTGCATGTTATTTCTATAAAAAGAACCTTTAAAAGGTGTATTTTTTGAGTTTGTGAACCTCCAATATGCTTGCTGCTTATATCAGAGGCCTGTTTGATGACAAGTTTATGTCCTCAGCAATTTTAAGCGACAAGTCCAGAAGCAAATAAGCAGAGGGACGACATCATACTGCCACAGTTGCTGCTGCAAAGGCAATTTTGTTAAGCTGTTACTGTGTGTGTGTGTGTGTGTGTGTGTGTGTGTGTGTGTGTGTGTGTGTGTGTGTGTGTGTGTGTGTGTGTGTGTGTGTGTGTGTGTGTGTGTGTGTGTGTGTGTGTGTGTGTGTGTGTGTGTGTGTGTGTGTGTGTGTGTGTGTGTGTGTGTGTGCGTGTGCGTGCCTGTTGTTGAAGAAATCGCCTGGTCTACCTGTTTACATTTCAAAGTGATTTTCTGTCAAAGTGCTCCTCGACTATCGGTTTAACATTTCAATATGATGTGAGGTAAAAATATGAACATATATATTTACATCCGCAAAACTTCTCAAGCCTTCTGTGTCTGACAGATACAGAGAGTTCACTTTAAAGTCACCACAAAATAAAAATTGACAATTCTTAGACTATATTTTATGGAATTTTGCAGTATTCACTATTCATTATAAAGGATTTATTCGTTCACATAATTATTATTTTTTTAATTAATGTGCTATTGTAATCTTTAATCAAATAAACTTCCCCTCCCACTTGCAGCGACATCTCTTCTCTGACGTGTTTACTGGCAGGAGGGCAGGACAACCTGTCACTCACATGAGATCACAGCAATAGAGTGGTTCTGGTGTGACATGACATTACTTTGTAGGCAATAACGCGGAAACGAGTTAGCATTACAGCACTGCCGGTTCCATCGTCCCGAAGTGGGTTTTTTGAATTAGGTTTTGGTTAAATGGCTGAAAAGGTTTGTGGTGAACACAAGCTCAAGACACTTTAACATTTTATTCTCCAACATAAAATACATCAGTATTAGGGTACAACGGGGCTAAAGACTCCACGGGGTAAAAGGCTCCTTTGATTTTATTTTCCTCTAAACCATTAGATGGCACAAAAACTTGCCTCGGCACCTCAACAAGATGCACATGGGATTTCTGGCTGATCCTTCAAGCAATCACGGCCAGCAGCGCAAAGTTGATTATGCACTACTTTGAGCTAAAAAAAAATTAAATATTGTAGATTTAAGTAGCAAATGAGAAGCACTAAAATTATGAGACAAAGGTCCTCTTAATGATTTTCAGTTTTCAGAAAACAGTCCCTATTTGGGGTAAAAGGCGCACCTGCTGTCAGGGAGAAAGGCACAATTATTAACATGATAACAAACATCTGGCTGCATTTTCCATTTGTTGACATGACATGGTTAGATTCAGATGGTAATTATCATATATTATATTATTGGGTGTCCACCTATAGAGATAATCACCATATGTATAATGAAACCACTCATATCATATAATAAAATATGATTTAATGTTACTACTGTATTCAATACTTTCTGAATCTTTACTTTTTGAAATAATTTTGTTTTTTATGTATTTATAAAATATTTTATATTTTATAAAAGTATATTTATTAAACAAAACAAATATTTTATTTATCAAAATATACAGAAAATAGTGCAAACTTTGCTAAAGTGATGTATATGAACAAGTATTAACTATTATTAAAAACATTATTTTAGCTAAAGTTTTTGTATAAATAATGTGTGCCTTTTGCCCCATGCTGATGAGCCTTTTACCCCATGTGTGGGGTAAAAGGCCCCTCTCGCCACCTCACACATTTAAAGGATTTTTAAACAAAATAAACCACTTTTATGATTTATTTTCACACAAAATCTGTAGCTTTATCAATGTCCAATATATAAGGGAATAGTGAAATGCAAAATTATTTCTTAAGGTGTACCTTTAGCCCCATTGTACCCCACTCGTGATTTTTGAAGCTGTTACGTGTCTTTAAAAAGGTGGTTGCTAACAAGTAGCTACATGTGACTACAGAGGCCAAATGTCATCATGTCAAAAAGGTAAAGTCAGTCCGCTTTTACAGTATCGTTATGTTTGTAATGGTGCTCTTATAAATTATTCTAACTAAAACTTTCTGGGAAAATGTTTTTAGATAAAAACTGAAAGAGTTGTCGGAAGCTTAGTGATGGTGACGTTAAATTCGTGGGGCCATGGTGTAGTTTGTTTATAGCCCTTTAGCTTTTTACTTCAGTTTATTTTAGTTGTGTTAATCTGCAAAAATGATCTTGATGGACAAAACGTGTAAGTATCATACATTTTTGTTGATAATAGAGCTTGTTTTTTTTTGCAATAATCCGAAAAGGAAAATGTTTTTTTTTCAAGGGATGTGTGATGCTAACTACTGGTTGGCCTACTAAGTGACGTCATACCTCCACCACTCTATAGCAAATGACAACGATCCAACAATCCGATCCATTCCAAATGGACAGAATCAAGTACAGCCCTAATTTTTTTCATATTCAAGAAGCTTTTTTTGAGTTTAACTGAAATATATTTCACAATAGGGAAGAAAAGACCATCGCAACTTCCGTTTCATGCCGACTTTAAAGATACACTAATAAATAATAATAATAACTTATAAGTATTATTTATAAATTGATAAATAATAATAATTATTATTATTAGTGCTATTTTTTGTATGGAAAATGTCTGATGAAAATGAAGAAAAATATTGGTCTTCAAACTTTAGCTTCGTCTAATTTAGTGAAGTTGATGAGTATATTTGTCATTTGCACTTTCAAGTTTGAAAGAGAAGCGTCAACTGTCATATATCTATTGTGAGCTTGTCTAAGAGGCGTGATAGCTTTGAATCATTGAACCCTGCTTTATAGTGTTATAGACAAAGACTTCACTTATGTTGCCTTTGTTTTTCATTGTTTGAAGTCAAGCTGTGAGAGTTTTGACATACTTTCTTGGATATGTTTAGCTTCATGAGAACAATTTGCTTTAATTTCATAGTGAAAGTTTCACAGAAGTTTACTGAGCAACTACCAAACTATTATGATATGATTATTATGTATGATTACATTAAAGTAAGACATATATTATTATATGAAGAAATACAAGAACAAAAACATGACTAATACTTAATTATCTCTGAGTAATTGCTAATTATAATTTTGTGTTTTTTTTCCTATAAAGCATACCGGTATTAATATAGTTCTGCAATATTTTGAAATACAAAGACAGTTTTGTTATTCTGGAGCTCTCGTGTTTGGCGATTCCCCTTAATGTGTGAATAATTATAATAATTTGAAGGTTTAACAGAAAACTTTCTTGATTCTCCTTTTCTTTTTGTTGTTGTTGTTGTTGTTCTTTTTAATCAAAAAGTGCTTTCTACCATTTGAGGCAATGCATGTTAATCATCAGCATGCACTACACACATTATTAAGATTTCACCTTAATTATTTTCCGAAACTGTGGTCTGACTTTTCAGAACTGTGAACAATAACCTCAGCAGGGCCTTGCTTAATCCTGTTTCAAAATGTGAGCCACTAGTCAAGGTCAGTCAGAAATGTGTTTTTAATTTGCCCTACGACAATAGCTTCCTGCGGTACTCTATAATATCCCTCATCAAAAGAGAACAATGATTTGTCCCAAACTACTCACTGAAATAGACTGCAACAGCCTCCTGCTGACAGCCAATTGAATTCTTCTCCCTCCTGCATCCATTCTAAATGAGCGTGCATGATCGGCAGCCGACTTCTGATTGGATCAGGATGTGTTGGCCTTGGACACCGTAACTACGGGAACTGAAACTGCAGCATAATTTGATTGCATCATATTGCTCATTTGCTTGCTGTCGGATCTATTATGAAATTCAATTTAAATCATAGCGATAAGGAAATTAACGTTAATTTGGTGCTAATGAGAATCTAAATGATGAATGCACACACACAAGCAGATGGAAACTGGGAGGAAATGCTTCTTTCTTATTATGTTAGTGCTTTATATTGTTGGAGTTCATCAAAGCAACATTTTTCATCTGCCTCATAGTGCTGGCAGCAGATGGCCAGAACTACTAGATTTTGGGCTGGGGAAAAGCTTGAGAAATTCGTACCTCACTTGTACAGTCGGGTTTCAGACGTGAGCGTGGTCAAGCTGTGCGGCCACTGGGACAATGCGGTCGACCTGTCAGAACCTATTTAAAACACTTCATATGGCACGGACACCATATGTAACTGCACCCTGACATGATGGAGTCCAGCAGCAAAGACTTGGATGGAGGCCAGAAAAGATACTTAAAGGGATAATTCACCCAAAATTATCTCATTATTCACTCACCCTCATGTTGTAACAAACCAGAATCAGATTCTTTGTTATAAGTACAACACAAAATGAGACATTTTGAGGAGAACGGACAAAAATCCATAACCTGCTAGGCTTTCGGGATTTATACGGAGCCCCTAAAGGTACATGGTGAAAGAAAAAATATGAGATTGAAGAAAAAATATATTTCAATGTGTTCCCAGAGAAACTTTGCGTTTTGCTATTTTTTTTAAGCTCCAGGTTTGCTGTGCAGTTATTGTAAAACATTTCACATTTAAAATGTCAAACCAACAAGCTTTTATTTAGGTGGAAAACCACAGGGAGCACTTTAAGTTTCTCTTTTGCTGACAACAGCCGGTTTATAAATGCTTCTCTTAAACAATTTTGGGTAGATGGTTGGTTTGTGTTGCGTTCCAAAATCCAAAAGTTATAAGTGACCCAAACTGATGCTGAGCTGAGTTTGTGTGGAGCACAACCGAGCAGCCTGAGACACTGAAAACACCAGATCATGTGTAAAAGAATACAGTGCCATGCTTCTCTCTGAAACACACAGCACATACACACAGAAAAAAAGGTGTAAAAAATTTACCTTTAGGGGTACAACAGATTGTCACTGGGGTAGTAACCTTAAAAGGAGGTGGAAGACAAAGGTGTCCTTTTAAAGTTACTGGTCCAGTGACAATCTGTTGTACCCCTAAAGGTAAAATTTTTACACCTTTTTTTTCTGTGTGTTTGTTTATTTAATTACATCCCAGCCTTTGCGATTTGATATTTGCAGTAAGTCGTCACAATTTCGTTTTGTTTCATGTCATTTATAGGAATTATGCACTAAGTCATATAGCTTTGTGTGAGGAAAAGGCTGAAATTTAAGTTGCTATTCACAGAAAACTTTAATATCTACTCCAATTCTGAAATTTTGAATGATTCATCCATGCATTTGACTACAACTGACTAACACAATGATTCAGTCAAGCAGTTAAAATCACACTGAAAGTGAAGGTTTTCAGAAAATAATAACAAACCTACTGTATGATTACAGAATAGTGAATGAGTTATATGGACCATTTTTATAAAACTTTTGTCCTCGTTCATTGCACGAATCCTCTTTCATTGCGTTTTTTTTAAATGTCTTGTTTTGTGTCCCATAGAACAATTAAAATCAAACAAGTTTATGACAGTGTTTTCTATTTTGAGTGAACTATCTCTTTAAAAAAGAAGTAGGCTGAAGAAGATGAAAAGCACAAAGTACAAGCACGAGAAGAGAAAGGTGAAACAGACATTGCACAAAGAAAATGAAAGGAAGAAGTGGGTGAAACAAAGGGGCGTGAGAGAAAAAGCAACTGAAAGACGGGGTGAGCGCATTAGAACAAGAACCACGACATCCGTTCGGGAGTGCTTTAAATTCACTGCAGTCCGTAGGAATCTAAATTCAGCGGAATGAGTGAAGTTCTTGAATGGATGGGACTTAAAGGACATAGACGGCCCCTCTCAACTCAGCCACACTCCATCTACATTCTACCTCTGTCTATTCAAAACCATCAAACACAGGGAATTCAATGACACCTATAGCACAGTCCAGCATCACCCTGCCAAAGGACAGCGGGGAGATTGCTTCTCTCCCTCTCAGCGGTACAAAAGCAGCTTCGGGTGAAGTATTCTTCAGCGAACCGCAGAACCCCGCTGAGAGAGCCTCTCTGAAATGATATCTATATTGCGGGCCGGAGTTGAACATGGAATTTTTTTATACACTTATGAAGCTGCTCCCCAAGAGATCAGTGGGTAGAGGATAGGCTCATCTCAAGCAAAAAGTTTTTTACATTGGCAAGGTGGTGGAGGGCCAACATGCAATGGAAAATAGCAAATTAACAGGATGCAGTTGGTTGCTGAATCCTAAAATGAAAGGAGTAGGAAGAGATGAAAAGGAAAACTGTAAATTTAGTGTTGCTTTACTCCAATAAGACCCAATTAAACGCATAACGCCACTGAAGATGATGTAACCGTTGCCAGCCACCGGTGACGGTAGTCATAATTCTGGCCCTGTTAAAAAGATGAGAATTATTTTAGTTCTGCCTCATCCCTGCCCAATTGGCACCTGTGTCCGCACATTTTTACGGTCCTGTGGTTGCCGCATGGCCAAGTTTCTCTGTGAAATTATGAAAATAGCCCGTACTTTGAAAATGTTATCAAACTAATGCACTCTGATGTATTACCAAAGAGTTTCTGATCTCTTAAAGGGGCAGGATCTATGATAGTTGATTTCTTTCTTTCTGTTGGGTCAGCTATATATTGTTGCTAATAAGTTTGTTTATTTGATTTGATTTTGTGAAAGTTTCTTTCAAGTTGCCAGTATATTTGCTTTAATGCCAACTATGATTATTTTTATCATGGTCTAATTTCTTTCTCTCTGTTGGGGAGGCTATTCTGGTTCCCTTTCAAGGGAACTTCGAGCTGCGTCAAACGCTGCGGGAACGCCCCTGCGTTGTGCGTCATGAAGCACGTATGGAATCAGCCCAATGGAGAGATGAAACGTCATAGGCGGGTGACGTCATCGACCAGGAAACTATAAAGCACCCCAAAAACACAAGCGCATTAGCTTCTGTGCTTTCAGTCGCGCTACATGTGAATCTGTCCCTGTGTGATATTGTCTGTCTTACATACCCTGCACCACACAAACAATTTATCCCTATATATATATATATTGAGAGATTATGGCGGACGAACAGCAGTTTAGAAAGTGTGTTCCTCCCTGCTCGCGTTATTTAACGAGCGGGGATACACATGATCTTTGTGTTGTTTGTTTGGGAGTTCAGCATGCCCAGTTTGCTCTCGAGGGAGCAGACTGTGAGCATTGCGAGCGTTTGCCGTTAAGGACGCTCCGCTCCCGCCGGTCGCTCTTTGAGGAGAGCGGTTCGGTGCGCGCTCCCCGCGGTTCGGGTCCCGCTTCTGCCGAGGCAGAGCGGCGGCGCTTATCGTGGGGATCGCAGATGGATCTCACAGCGGGGTTTGAGACGGGCTCTGCCTTATCTCTCCCTTCACCTGTGAGATCCAGTGCCTCAGTCCCGGGTTCGGAAGCACGCGCTGCGGTTTCTTCCGCTCGGGCTGAGGCACCAATGCTATCCAGTTCTGAGGAACTTGATGTTGTTAGTGTTGAGGGAGATGTGGAGGATTCGCCACCCCACACTCCTGAGAGTGATGAGCTTATGGAGGTGTTAACAAGAGCTGTTGAAAAACTTAATATTGAATGGCCAGTGACTAGACAGGAGTCTGTTTCTAAATCAAAGTTGGATGAGAGATTTTTGCCGTCACGTGTGCAGCCTCCACGCCGGTGCCTGCCGTTTTTCCATGATCTCCACACCGAGGTGTCGAAATCATGGAGAAAACCGGTGTCATATAGAGTGTTTAGTCCCCAGACTTCAACATACGCTAATATTATGGGAGCCAAGGCTCATGGTTATGGTGCGTTGCCTCGTGTGGAAGAGACGCTTGCGAGCCATCTCTCCCCCGAAGCAGCATCATCTTTTAAGGCACCGGCATTACCCACCAAGCCTTTAAGAAACACTTCGGCTTTGGTGGGTAAAGCATATTCGGCAGCAGGTCAGGCTGCGTCATGTCTGCATACTATGTCAATCTTGCAGGCATACCAGGCTGATCTGCTAAGGGACATGAGTGAGAGTGAGGAGGTCAGTACTGACGTAGTTCGCGAACTGCGTCAGGCTGCTGATTTATCCCTGCGTGCCACCAGAGAATCGGCCAAATTAATGGGTCGTTCTATGGCAGCTCTGGTGGCCGCAGAAAGACATTTGTGGTTAAATCAGACTAATATTAAAGAGAGAGAAAAAGCTTTTCTTTTAGATGCTCCTCTTTCTCCCATGGGGTTGTTTGGTGATGCTGTGAATTCAGTTATCGATAAATTCCAAGAAGAAAAGAAACAAACTGCAGCTTTTAAAAAGTTTCTTCCCCTTAAAGTTCATGTCCCTGGGGCTGCTGGGCGGGAGCAGCCCCGGCCGTCTTCGAGCTCATCACATAGAGCGCAGCAGAGGCAGAGTGTCGCGTCTCGTGCTCCCCCTGCTGGACAGTGGGCTCAGCCGCGACACTCTCAGCCGAAGCCTTCTCCCAGTAGAACTGATCTGAGGACAGTTATATTGGCTAAGAAGGCTTCGGCTAAGAAGAAGTCCTGACGCCAAGCCGTTCAGGATGCTGAGGGTGGTCCCCACCGAGGCGGAAAGGTGTTCACCTCTTTTTACGGTGCCCATTCCTCCTCGGTGCCCTCAGGGGCTCGTTCTGCCAACCCCGCCTTTATGCCGGGGCACAGACGATCCCAGCGAGCGCTTTCCCGAGGGACGCTCGCTCCCTCTGAGGAGGGTCTCAGAGCGGTCAGACCAGTTGTTCCCTGCCGGTGCGCCGTTACAGGGCGCTGCGTCTGCTGCTCAAGTTACACCAGAGGCCAGTCTCGAGAGGCTGGTACCCTTAGTAGAATTTCTGGCAGAGTGGAAAAGCCTTCCAAAAATATCTCATTGGGTCCTGCAGACAGTAGAAAAGGGTTATGCTATCCAGTTCAGGTGTCGTCCACCAAAATTCAGAGGGGTTCTGCACACAGTGGTGGGCCCCGAGCAGGCTCTGGTATTGGAACAAGAGGTGAAAACGCTCCTTCAAAAAGAGGCTATAGAACGGGTTCCTCCTCCCAGTTTGGAGTCAGGTTATTACAGCCGATATTTCATCGTTCCAAAGAAGGATGGGGGGTTGCGTCCAATTTTAGACCTGCGCATATTGAATCGCTCGGTAGGGAAGCTAAAATTCAAGATGCTCACTATCAAGCAGATCGTGTCTCAAATCAGGTCCGAGGACTGGTTTGTCACGATAGATCTGAAGGACGCATACTTCCATGTGTCCATCCTTCCACAACACAGGAAGTTCCTGAGGTTCGCCTTCGGGGGCGAGGCGTACCAGTACAGGGTTCTTCCGTTTGGCCTAGCTTTATCTCCCCGCACTTTCACGAAATGCATGGATGCAGCACTAGTGCCTCTGAGGCTTCAGGGCATTCGTATTCTCAATTACATCGACGATTGGTTGATTTTAGCTCAGACCGAGCAGATGGCGGTTCGGCATCGAGATGTCGTCCTCGCTCATATCAGAAAGTTGGGGTTGAGGCTGAACGCAAAGAAAAGTGTATTATCTCCTTCCCAGAAGACCACTTTTCTGGGTGTCGTTTGGGATTCGGTATCGATGCGGGCGCGACTCTCTCCGACCCGCATCGCTTCGATTCTCTCAGCTGTGAAACAAGTGAAGCTAGGCCAGCTACTCACTGTCAAGCAGTTTCAGAGACTGTTGGGTCTGATGGCAGCAGCGTCCAACGTTATACCTTGCGGCCTGTTGTACATGAGACCGCTACAGTGGTGGCTCAGGACCAAGGGATTCTCCCCGAGGGGAAATCCGCTCCGCACGTTCAAAGTCACGCGGCGCTGCCTTCGTGCTCTGGTCATGTGGAGAGAAACTTGGTTCCTATCCAAAGGTCCTGTGCTGGGGGCTCTTTGTCGTCGCATAACGCTAACGACGGATGCTTCCCTCACAGGGTGGGGGGCGGTCATGAGTGGTCGCCCAGCCCAAGGTCTGTGGCAGGATCATCATCTTTCGTGGCACATAAATTGTCTAGAGATGTTGGCTGTGTTTCAGGCTCTGAAACACTTCCTAACAGACCTGAGAGGCCATCATGTGTTAGTTCAATCAGACAACACGTCGGTGGTCTCTTATATAAATCATCAGGGGGGCCTGCGGTCTCGCCGGCTTTACAAGTTGGCCCGTCAGATCCTCCTGTGGTCCCAAGGGAAGCTACTATCTCTGAGAGCAATGTATCTCCCTGGGTATTTGAATGTGGTAGCAGACTCCCTGTCGAGGCAGGGGCCGAGGCCAGGGGAATGGAGACTCCACCCCGAGGTGGTGGAGCTCCTTTGGTTGAGTTTCGGTCGCGCCGAGGTGGACCTATTCGCTTCCAAGGAGACCACTCATTGTCATCGGTGGTTCTCCATCACTCTTCCAGCCCCCCTGGGGTTGGATGCTATGGTGCAGCCGTGGCCGAGGTCACGTCTGTACGCCTTTCCCCCGATTGCTCTGTTACCAGGAGTTCTGGAGAGGGTCCGCCGGGACGGGGTCAGTCTACTACTAGTAGCCCCGTTCTGGCCGGCCCGAGTATGGTTTGCGGACCTGATTTCTCTCCTGGACGGTTCTCCTTTGGAGCTCCCGGTCAGGAGGGATCTACTCTCCCAGGCGGGGGGCACGATACTTCACCCCCGCCCAGAATTGTGGAAACTGTGGGCTTGGCCTCTGAGGGGGCCCAGCTCATAGACTCCGGTCTCTCAACCGAGGTTGTTGAGACCATTCTTAACTCCAGAGCTCCATCCACGAGGAAGCTTTATGCCTTGAAGTGGAAACTTTTCACTTCTTGGTGTGGAGAACACCTGCAGGACCCAGTTAACTGCCCAGTGGGTGCAGTGCTGGAATTCCTGCAGGAGCGCTTCTCCACAGGGTTATCCCCCTCCACACTAAAGGTGTATGTGGCGGCACTAGCTGCTTACCACGTCCCTTTCAGTGGAGTTTCTCTTGGGAGACACCCGCTTATAACTCGTTTCCTCCGTGGCACTTTGAGGCTGAGGCCAGCAGTTCGTACGAGGGTGCCGACTTGGGATCTGGCCATTGTATTAGAAGGTCTTTCCCTAGCTCCTTTTGAACCTATCGAAGAAGTTCCCGAGAAGTTTCTCACTTTTAAGACTATCTTTTTGCTTGCTATCTCTTCACTAAAAAGAATCGGAGATTTGCAGGCTCTGTCGGTTTCACCCTCGTGCCTGGAATTTGCACCTGGCATGGTTAAAGCTTTTCTGCATCCTAGACCAGGTTACGTTCCTAAGGTTCCTACTAATATTGTTAGACCTACGGTTCTGCAGGCTTTCTGTCCTCCTCCATTTATGTCATCGGACCAGGAGAAACTTAATTCACTCTGCCCTGTTAGGGCATTAGACGCTTATGTCCACAGAGCTGCCCTGTGGAGGAAATCAGAACAACTTTTTGTATGTTTCGGGCCACCCAGGAAAGGGTGTCCGGCGTCTAAACAGAGAATGAGCAAGTGGGTGGTTGAGGCTATCTCACTTGCTTATGAGTCGGCTGGCCAGCCTTCACCTTTGGTTGTCCGAGCTCACTCTACCAGGAGTATGGCTGCTTCTAAAGCTCTTTTGTCGGGGGTTTCCCTGAGTGATGTTTGTGATGCGGCTGGATGGTCTTCACCGCATACTTTTATTAAGTTCTATGACCTAGACTTAAGCTCTACCCCTGGGGCACAGGTGCTCTCGTCCTCTGTGCGCTAGTCTCACATGACGGTCATTTGGTCCTATGGCGACGTGGGTATTCGCGTTCCCGCAGCGTTTGACGCAGCTCGAAGTTCCCTTGAAAGGGAACGTCTCGGTTACGTATGTAACCCTAGTTCCCTGATAGGGAACGAGACGCTGCGTCGCTCCGCCATACTCCCGGCACTCCCGTTAGCGCTTCCTTCAAGCCTATCAGAAGCTAATGCGCTTGTGTTTTTGGGGTGCTTTATAGTTTCCTGGTCGATGACGTCACCCGCCTATGACGTTTCATCTCTCCATTGGGCTGATTCCATACGTGCTTCATGACGCACAACGCAGGGGCGTTCCCGCAGCGTTTGACGCAGCGTCTCGTTCCCTATCAGGGAACTAGGGTTACATACGTAACCGAGACGTTTGCTTGAGGCGTATGCTCTGTGTTAAGTTGTTATTTTTTTAGTTGCATTGAAGGATTAATATTGATTATTTTACAAACTACTTTTGGTACTCATTATATTCTATCACTGGTTTATTTTACACATTTGATTTTTTTCTGACATAAAATAGCTGTAATAGCTAAATTACTATGCATCACAATAGAATTTTAATTAAATGAATACTTCTTAAATAAATAATAATTTTTCATAAATCATTATCATGCGTTCTTCAATGTTGTTTTCAAAAGCTTTAAAAACTTTTCTTTCCCAGAAAATAGATCATAAACTTGTTATTTATGCGTAAATGCAGTTATATCATGGTAAACACTAATAATAAATATTAATAAATAATTGTATAAAATGAAAACATGGATGAGTGCAATTAAAGACCACAGGCATTTTTACCCCCATTTTGGAACCATGTTATCATATGGCAACATTCATATTTTCTCATGTTTTCTTATGTTCGATAGAGTGGATCAGTTAACAACAACCTCTAATTAACTTATCAAAGTTGCAGCAAAAGTGATTTAGAAAAAAAAACAGCAAAAATGTGTTTAATGGAGCATTTTGTGGAGCACTTCAGAAGGTTTCTCTTCTGTAAGAGGGACTTCAGGAAAAGGAAGATCTTGAACCTTGAAGGAAAAATCAAAGGTCATGCAAGCTTAAAAACAACAGATTATTGGTTACTATAAATACCCCACTTTCATTCCCCAAAACAAACTATGCTGTCAGATGACTACACTGTGTCATACAGGGTTAAAGACTGCTTTGATATTATGTCCGTTTTATACTATATTTGGCACAAGCGAACCTACATGACCTTTTTAAGGTGGCGTAAAAGTAGTTCTCTGGGTGAGTTGTACAACAGTCAGTAATGGTTGGCAGAGAATTTAATGTGTAGTCCTACAGCGCCTGTTTGCTAACGTCTTGACTTCACTTATAAAACAACTAATCAAGGTAGTCAATAATATGACAGCATACTGAGGCATCTCCTCCATCCGCTTACATTCAAACAGAAAAGCATCTCTTCCTCTCGGATCCTGCCATATTGCAGTGACGGTATGAGCTAAACTCATTCATTTTCAATGAAAGCTAGAAACTTCTACCGACATGAGTGGCAGTGACCATTGGCAACATAATGTGGGCGTGTTCAACGATGCATCGAAGTTGAGAAAACTTTGACTGTATGCAAATGTGGAGCAAAGTAGTAACTACCAATGAGGACGACAGTGGAAGTCATGTGATCCGTCTCCAACAATTCAAAACTGTGACAAATGCTGTATTTATTTGGGGCATGTTTCTCTTACAAGCCATTTTGTTGTTTCCATGTGAACAAATGTTCTGGATTTGCACTATTGAAGGGTCTACTTAAGGGTCTTCTTACTGAAAAAGACCAGCTGTTTGTATATTGATTATCATTTGGAGCCTCCAGCCATGTCTAGTACACCCCTTGAATAAAGAAACACAGAAAAAACTCTCCACCCCTCTACCACTATTGACTTCTCTAAAAAAATAAGGAAATAACTTCGAATCAAAGTCAAGGTTTGGATAAAGAAAAGGAGAGGGTGAACCTCAGCCTGACAAGTGCATCCAAAACCAGACTTCAATAGGTTCATGTGTGCTGTCAGTGGTATATGTTATCAGGATAAGGAGCAATGGGGAGCTCTAGTGAATATGTTGTGCATGCACCAAAAAAAACACTACTCTGAGCGACATTGAAGTTATCAGAAACAGCTTAAGTGTTGTCTTCATTTAGACCATGTTCCTTTATAAACATCCTCATGATTTGGTTTAGCAGGTTTGCTTATTCTAATCTGAGGCAATTTACTTGATTGCATGCTGTGGAATTGGCTCGCATAGAGGCTAACAGCTGAGTTCTGGAAGAAAAAAATCCATTATTTTTCTCCATAGGTGAATTTATTTTTAACAATAACTTATAAACCTTGAAAGACAGATCTATTGTGTTAATCAATGGTATGATTTAATTGAAGCCACCAGCATACAATATTTCAAGTTATTTCTTTAAATAATCGCATTGGACGGTGGAATTCCTGGAAAAACTACATTACCCATAATTCCGCAGAGAAATCTCCACCAATCTAGTAGGACTACTGAAACAAAAATCGCCAAAAAAACACCCCACTTTAGCACCCACTATACGTTTTATTTTGATTATGCCATTAGCAATGCTTCATGGAATTGTAGTTCTTTCCAATTAAAGTCATTAATTACAGTCTTATACCTTTGTCTTTTAGTCTGATATTCAAGCAAATCTGCATCCAATAAATGCTGTCATTTGAAGAAGCAATGAAGATTTTTTTGAAGTTGCTTAAATGCAAAATGCTACTTTTTCCATGTAGTTTGCAGTAGCTTTGTCTAAAGGCTGACCTTAAGAATATTTAATGCTTTTGAGACGTGTGTAGCTTAGCTACAGTACATCTTTTGAGTAGCTTGCTCAACGAGTCTCAAAACATGGCCTTGTGGTATTGTATCATGCTATTTAATTAAAGGACTAAAACTAATATATTTACAACCTCAGAGATAACCTTTTTTTTGGCAGTTGACAAATAGCTTGCAAGTTTCCCAAATTGTCTGCACTTCTCTGAGCTGTGCTATTTAAAATACCATTTCACTATTAAAAGGCTAAAAGCAAATATCTGGAATAACCATGATGAGTGACTGTGAGATAAGAAACTCTTTTAATTGATGGTTGTAATCAGCAGCCTGGTTTTTCACTTCCCACGCTGCATTGCAGTATCACTGTCTGTGCCTAATGCTCATGTACGAATAGCACCAGTGCCTAATTGTCAACCTACCAATAACTGCACACTCGACGGGTATAATTGGCCAACAGGTTTCTCCCTGCAGATGGTGGGATGGTATATTTGTGTTAAACAGCTGTCCAATCCGACAGAAATGTTCCCTTCGCAGCTGGTGAGGAGTGATGAGTTTGCAGGGCGGCGCAATACAGTGATTTCACAACACTTAAAATAGACTTATTTCCACACCACTGCAGAAACCCGAGAATGGAAATGATTAGGTGTAACAAATAAACAGCACAAGTCAGTGGGTATGTTGTTTCTAAGTGCTGAATTTTTATTTACTTGAGACTTGACATTTGACATCACAACCATCAAACTTGTAACACTTCTTTTGAATTTTTAAGGCTAGAAACATATTTTACACCAGTACATAAATGCTAATTTAAGGCTATGTTTACACGGAAACGATCTGAATAGAAAAATCACTTTTCATTCTGCGTTCAAGCGAGCGTTATGGGGGGGAAATCTGCATGCATATGGTGACGCAAAAGTGTGTGAAATTCGATGTAGTATGCACTCCAGGCGGCTAGGTGGCAATGTGAAGCACTGCCACACAACAACACCAAGTCTGTGCGCCTGCGTACAACCTTCCTTCTACTTCTCTCCCTTGTAGCGCGAAATCAAAACATGGCGAAGCGAACAGCAAAAAGTCTCTTGTACGTTTATCAGAGCTGCTAGGGCAACTTGAAGGTCCGACGTATGGAAATAATCTGACATGTTGGTTGTTTTTTTCCTGTACTGGCGCATGCCTGTGACCAGTGGCGTAGCGTCTGGGCATGCAAGGTATGCACGTGCAAATGGGCCCGGGCCGATAGGGGGCCCCGCCCATGGGAAACTTTTAATTAAAACGAGATAATTCATTTTTAAAGAGTAACCACAATAAATATATTTTTGTATGCATGTCATGTGTAATAATTTATTGTGTCTCCGTAATGTCTAATTTCTCCGTCATTTCTTGTTGTGTGCGTTTATTATTTTTTGCACCCGGCGGCTGCCGTAGAACTGTGCCGTCATTTTTTATATGACTGCATCGCCGCGTCAAATTAAAAAAAGAAAACAGTGTGAGAGAGGATACTAGCCACTAGCTAATCGAACATTGGATGGGAAAGGATGGAAAAATACAAACATAAAAGTGGGGCCTTAAAGAGAAAAAAGAAGGTGGAGAAGTTAGTCGCGACACAAAAACTACCAAAAATAGACAGTTTTTTGTGCCGACCTAGTGCGAATGACAACGATGTTGAAGGTGAGAGTGAAGTTTTGCCAGCTAATATTAGCAGTTGCATGTCTTTGGATGAGAACAACAATGCAGCTGCTGACAGCTTGATGAGGTGCCAAGAGTCGAAAGAAAGGCCCGGAGAATGCAACTAAAATGAGTAAGTAGTTTTTACATTTTGGGCCGCCGTGCCAAGATCATTAGTTCATTAATATTGACATTGGCTGAGCCTTGGTTGGTTTTAGACTTGTTTTTGTTCCGTTCTGGTTGTGAAAAGTTGTTGGGTAGAGTGTTTTTTTAATGATATTGTTTGGTATGGTATTTTCTTGATACACTACAGTGAACGTCTATAAATGTATCATAAATTTATCTTCAATGTACTTGGGGGCGGGGTTAGGGGGGCCCGTACCATTTTATTTTGCATATGGGCCCGGGACTGACTTGCTACGCCACTGCCTGTGACGTAAACGCATACGGGACGAGAGCCACCGTGAGCAGATTTGCGTTTTTACCATTTAGACAGGAACGCGACGGTGGAGCGTTTTTAAGATTTCCACTCTGGAGGGTGGTTTCACTTTTTTGCGTTTTTAAGCCCCAAAAACGCTGTCACCGTGTAAATGAAAGGCACATCTGATAAAATATTTTTACGTTTTCACCCGCGAGCGTTCTCGTGTAAACAACGCCTAAGTGCTCGGCTAACAGCTTAGGGTGCTTTTTCAGTAAAATGAAATAACTCGCTGCTTAACAACCATAGCATTATGCATCATTATAGGAACTGTCATTAATGACATCACGCAGGTGTTGAACTAATAACTTCTGCCAATTAATCGGTTCACGATCAAAATATCAGATTACTGCTGTAAATAATGAATATTCTTCACATAAATATATCATATGGCATCAAAAGACTTGAAATATAGCAAAAGCTTCATATGGACCACTTTAACAATAATTTAATGCATGGTGCTTTTGTAATTTTTGGATCTCCAAGTAATGGAGCAATGAGTAAACAATGACCGAATTTGATTTAGCCTTGAGTAAATTAATCAAATCCTCTGAGGTGGATTGAATAGAAGTGACTAGAGTGGATAAAAACTGCTAGAGTGATGTTACCTGATGATAATGTTAATTTCTCGGTTATTTGACTGCATTGTACTAGCCAATCTACAAAAATAAAAAAACAAGCATTTCAGTAGTCATTTCCCAGCAAGCTTTACATACCCAGTAAAGCCCAGTCTCCTTCACGAGTCTCCTTCACGAAATATTCATTATGCTTTTTAAATTTGTGTTTATCCATGTTTATTTATTTACTCACACTGAGTCCTGAGCCACAGTGAGGAAGTCGTCCAAGAGAGTGCCAATCAGCTTTGCTAACTGTTTTGTGACCTGAGCTTTCATCCTTAATGATTCAGCTTGATTTAGATACAGGAAACAAATCCTAAATCAGCTCCAAGTGCCTGCCAACGGCTTTTATCTACTAAGCCGTGGTGGCATTGTCATGGACTGAGTTTTACAGCCCAGTCTACAGCTTGGCCCTTTCGTTTTTATAGAGCACATTAAAACTCCATCCATATTTCAGACCTGGCTGCACTGAAACTGGTCCCTGGAGAGCCGGCAAGCGGGGTTGTTAATGAGATAATTCTCTACTAATGACCTCTACTTTATTTGAAGGTGAAGACTTGAATGACATTCTGAGAAAAGCCACTGCACCTCTTTCTTGTTCTCCCTCTCAGTCGCACTCTTTAGCAATGCCGGCTGCTGGGGGCAAAGGCTGCCCTTCACTCTGAGGCGTCTCTGCTTCTGACTTCTCTCACGGAAACTGCCGGCGCCGCACTGAATTAATCAGGCCGTTCCAGAGGACCAGATCTTCAGCGCCCGAGTTTAAGACGGAGCCACGGGTCCAGGTGTGACTCTCGCTGTTGGAACATGAATAAAGTGACTATTCTAAGCACAGTGTAAATTGAAGCACTCAAGCTTAATAAAGAATTTATGCAAACGCCTAAGTGCCATTAATCTAGGATCTGTTTCCCTGGCGCCTATTGCATATGGAATGAGGAGGTGTTTCTCAAGTGGCCTTTTACAGGGCTGTGTGATGTATTAAAGTTATAGAAATGGAAGCTGTTAAAGGTCTATTAACAATGCTTGCATGCATTTGCATGTTTTATTTCTGGTGTTGGGCAATTGCTTTGGCATTAGCGTTAAACACAATCTCAAAATAGCTTACGGCAATTAATTAATTGAATAAATCACAATTATTTCCATATACAATATTTGATCTTTCAAACTACAAATCAATCTATCTATCTCTCTATCTATCTATAGTACTTTATGATAAATACTTTGCTTGTTGCATACTGTATATGTGAAAATTTTCAGCTATAAATAAATTATAAATGTTAGATAGAATATTTTATATAGGCTAAACTATAAATAAATAATGGTTTGTATTTTAAAAAACATCTATAGCGTGTCATTATGTGTAGTGAGTTGGCTCATGGGATAGTTTCGCGCTTCAGATCTTCCATTAAGGGAACATACTGAGCATCGATGCTCCCTGGTTTTTATTGTGCATTGTGGGACATTTTATGGAGCAAATGTGTCAGTAGGATTTTGCAATTGACTCCCTGATCAGTGCCCTGACTGCTGAACCAGGAAGCTGATTGAGACGCACCCATTGTTTTCTGTTATTGGTGTACATGTGTCAAAGTTCCAAATAGCTTTCTTAGAGTTTCTTGCTCAACAACACAACTGACTCCCCACATTGAGTAAGCAGGAGGTAACAAGCCACTATAGCTAAAGTTGTTCAGACAGCTCCAGAGGATTTTTTTTAACCAACAACAGACATTTTTTTGCCCTGCATGAACTGACTTCTGCATTCATTGCAGAGTAACAGTGCTTATCTTATAGACAGAAAGGAGGGAAGAGGGCAAAGACGGAAGGCAGCTTCCGAGGTTCTACTATTTCAGAATCTGTCAGTAAACTAGCCAATGTCGTGCTTATTCCTTGTTCCTCAACTCCAGCCACCCCACCCCCTTACACGAGCCACTACTGAAAAACATTCCATTCGCAACTCATTATTTTTTCAGCCTGACAACGATTGTCGATTTGGGTCCCCTAAGTCAAAAATAAAATACTTGCTTTTTCTTCTTCCTTTTATTCCCACTTCATATTCTCCAGCTTTGTCCTGAGACATCTTCATTACTCACAGGTAAGTCTGTGGAAGTGCCTGTATGTGTATGTGAGGTAACTACTGCTGACAGTCTACAAATTCAAAGTTCTGTTATAAAATGTTAAACTCTAGATGGTGCGGCTGATAGGTCCTTAACTCAATCTGCTTGCAATCACATCATTCTCTACAGGGCACAGCTGATCAGTGGCCAATGAGCTCGCTGCTCAACCTTCAAAAACTTGGTCAGCATTTGCTGTAGCAGTGCAGCGCACTTTCAGAAACGCTGCACCTTCCCCAGCTCCACCTGTATAAATCTGCTACAGGTAATGCATGTATACTGTATGCTATATTGTGCAGCAGCAACATGTCTTACTTGCTCACAGCAGTGTGTCTGTGTATGTATTGACGGTAACAAGTCCTGTACTTGCTCTGCAGCAGCATCAATGACAACAGTGTGGCAGATCGATTCCACCAAGACCAAAAATATCAACATTGTCATATCCATTACCATGCCAAACACTCAGAGAGTTGTCAAGACATAATTACTTTTAACATTAAAGGAAATCAACACAAACAGTTTCTTAGAATTAATAAAATGTTCTGTTCTTAGAATTAATAAAATGTTCTGTTCCAAATCCTAGTAACAGTTTTCTAAAGGACTGTTCAAATGTAAGTTTCATCATTTACTCACCCTCATGTCTTTCCAAACCTGTATGACTTACTTTCTTCCATAAAATACTAAGGTATTTTGAAGAGTGTTTTATTAATGTGTTTCAATTCGGTTTACCTCTGTGACTATACGGAGATGGATTGTAGATTAAATATGCATGAATGTCTGAAAACTTTAGATTTAATAGTGTCTATGCTAACTTTTAGAAATCTGCATCAAATCCAAATATGAATGTTTTTTCTTGATATCTCTGTCATGTGTTTTTGTATTCACCACCATTACTTTGTCCCACAGATGGTATTAAACATGGCGGATGAGCGGAAAAAAGTCATGTAACTGTGGTGTGGTCACAAACAATCAATCTTTCTGCCAAAGTAGAATGTTCCAAACAGGTCATTTAAGAAGTTCCATGATGGTTAAGATGCTTCCTTAGCGAGGCGGCAACTCATTAGGTTGTGGAACAGAGCTAACGTGAGCGAAGATACACAGCTGGTTGACAGCAAGGCAACACATTTATCAAATGTTGCAATGCATGTCAATTCATTTAATTTAGTGATGTTATTAATCTTTGGAGCATGACAAACAGCTTAATTTATCATGTAGCGTGCATTATAGATGCCTAGGATAGTCGCATATAATGATTCGCTAGGTCATAATGTTCTCTCAATATACCCATCTCAATGTGATGGATAAACTTTCCATGGCATGTAGTGGAAAGTAATTACTTAGAATAATGCTAAAATGACTGAGTCTGCCGTTTTTTATTCATCTGGCAGAATTGATGCGTTCACAGGTATGCCGCACAGTATTGTGGGATATACACATTCAATGGCAGAGTGGCGGCTCCCAAAACAGAGCTGAAATTTTAATTAGCATTGGTTTCAGTTTGGATCACTACCACAGACATCTATATGTGTGTGCTCAATATTTAATTAAATGGCTCTTGCTTTACAGCATCCTGTAACCCAACACATAATTCCCCCACAACAACTTTACAGCCAAAAGACTTCTTCATTAATCAGCCCAAATTAATGAGAGAGCCACAATCAAACTCACTCTAAACAATGCTCTATACGATATAACTGCAAAGATTATTCAAATCGCATTTGCATTTCTGAGTGGAAGCTGGAGAATTTGTATCACTGTAAATTATTACTTCACAATACATTCTCTCTTTTTATGGCTCTGGAATAATTTATACTTCACCAATAGGCTAAGCAGTAGGGATTTAAAGAAATTCTTTTCTACTCTCTAAATAAGTTTTCTACTCTTCAACATCAATGTTAAATTTGCAACTCTGTGTTATCTTAGTATTATTTATCCACCTTATTTTGCACTTCTGATGAATTTGCTAATGTAGGTAAATAACAGGAAGAATTTGTGCTACAAACCAGTGTGTTTATGATTACGGTGATAAATTAAAATAATGTAATAACAACTAACAGTTTGCAATATCAAACAGCATAACGGACTGTTTTTGTACAGCTAAAATAACTGGAATGGATGAGACCGGAAGCCTCGACACAATCAAGTTCCGAATGGCTGTAAACACTCTTACGTTAAAAACAAGGTAAATACTATAATATTAGTATATACTAGTACTACTATTATAGTATTTTTTTATTAATAGTTAGGAAGCTCAAAGTGAAGATTGGCTTTTATTTTTAAAATAAATATAGCTTTACTTTGAATGCCAAAAAAAACTTGTGGAAGCTTCTTTTCTGTCTGTGATTGATTATGGTGACATATTTTATATGCACGCAGTCTCCTCCATCTTACAGAGCCTTGATTCAGTGTATCATTCATCTCTACACTTTATTACGAATGCAAAGTCCCTCACTCACCATTGCATTCTTTATGATCTGGTGGGTTGGACATCACTGTCCACCGGCAGAAAACAGCACTGGTATATTTTTATATATAAAGCCATGCTATGTAAACTTCCAGCTTACCTCTGTACCCTTCTCTGTCTCAGTTCTAGTTACCAGCTACGCTCCTCCAAGTGGTTGCTTTTTAATGTACCCTGGGTTTTGACAGATCTGGGGAAAACTGCATTTTCATACTATGCACCCTGGGCATGGAATAATTAGCAAAAAGATCTTAAACTAGGAACATGTATATCAACTGATAAATTTAAGAGCATCATAAAGAATGTGATAAAGAAGACATGTGATTGTTTTTCCTGAGAGGCTTGAGGGTTTTTTTTTTTTTTTGTCAAAAATGTTGTCATGATTGTATGTAGCATTTTTAATGTTATATTTATGTATGGCTGCTACTTTGGCCACGTCTCTCGTGTAAAAGAGATTTTTTTATCTCAAGGAGACTTCCTGGTAAAAAAAAGGTCAAATAAATAAATATATTTTGAATTCTGTTTTATTTTTATATTTTCAGTTTCTTTTTAATTTTAGTTTAAGTTAAATGTATTATTTATTTATTTTTATTTGATGTTTATTTCACCAGGGAAAATAAATAGCAAAAGTTTGTTAGAGATAATAAAAGAGGGAAGATATTTAAGTTGCATTTAGTGTTTTTATTTATGATTCTATTTATGTTTAATACACATTTTAGATTTTCACGTGTTTGAAACTGAAACAGTAAGAAAAAGAGAAGTTTCTGTAAACATGTCTTGCAGTCAAGATTAGAGTGTGGATCAAAATCCCACCAAGAATTGTCTGATTCCTGCAGTCGTTTGATAAGGACTTCACATAAACAGAGTATGGATGATTCAGTATGGACTTCTGCACAGGTTTGACAAGGACATCCAAGGAGAGCTATAAGTGTACTTGTCACATGTATGCATGTTCTTCAAAGCTTGTGTAGGAGTGCATGACCCGGATCGGAATCTTATTTTGTGATCCATGGGGGTAATTATTAAGCATGCAAGTAAAAAAAAAGACAGATTTTTTATTTTTGAATGACTACAGTATTCATTTAACAGATCACAATCACATTGCCTATCAGTACAGACCACAAATAACACCCACTATTTCTCTAAGTGGACTACTTTCAGTTTTTCATGTCACAGGAAGGTGGCCTGCTTTTATTCCAATGGATTTGAAAACACAACCTCTCTCTCGCTGGAGCAGACTGTGTTTCCGGTAAATTAACCCATCAGAAGAAGAAGTGCTTGAGTTTCAACACTTTCATCAGCATCCCCAAACTTTCTGTCTGACAGGCCTGAAACATGAAGTTGACCGCAGGCTGAACCAGAGAGGAGAGGAGATGAAAGGAACAGAGCAGAGGAGAGGAAAGGATAGGAGAGGAGAGGAGAGGAGAGGAGAGGAGAGGAGAGGAGAGGAGAGGAGAGGAGCAGAGGAGAGGAGAGGAGAGGAGAGGAGCAGAGGAGCAGAGGAGAGGAGCGGAGAGGAGAGGAGAGGAGCGGAGAGGAGAGGAGAGGAAAAGGAGAGGAGAGGAGCAGAGCAGAGGAGAGGAGCATAGGAGAGAAGAGGAGAGGAGCAGAGGAGAGGAGCGGATCGGAGGACAGGAGAGCAGAGGAGGGGGGGGAGGAGAGCAGAGGAGAGGAGAGCAGAGGAGCAGAGCAGAGCAGAGGAGAGGAGAGGAGAGGAGAGGAGAGGAGAGGAGAGGAGAGGAGAGGAGAGGAGAGGAGAGGAGAGGAGAGGAGGAGCAGAGCAGAGGAGCGGAGCAGAGGACAGGAGAGGAGAAGAGAAGAGCAGAGGAGAGGAGAGGAGAGGAGCAGAGGAGAGGAGCAGAGGAGAGAAGAGGAGAGGAGAGGCGAGGAGAGGAGCAGAGGAGAGCAGAGGAAAGGAGAGGAGCAGAGCAGAGCAGAGCAGAGCAGAGGAGAGGAGAGGAGAGGAGAGGAGAGGAAAGGAGCGGAGCGGAGGACAGGAGAGCAGAGGAGAGGAGAGGAGAGGAGAGGAGGAGCGGAGGACAGGAGAGCAGAGGAGAGGAGCAGAGTGGAGGACAGGAGAGCAGAGGAGAGGAGAAGAGAGGAGAGGATGAGAGGAGAGGGGAGGAGAGGAGAGGAGAGGAGAGAAGCAGAGGAGAGGAGAGGAGAGGAGAGGAGAGGAGGGGAGCAGAGCAGAGCAGAGGAGAGGAGAGGAGAGGAGAGGAGAGGAGAGGAGAGGAGAGGAGAGGAGAGGAGAGGAGAGGAGAGGAGCAGAGCAGAGCAGAGGAGAGGAGAGGAGAGGAGTGGAGCGGAGGACAGGAGAGGAGAGGAGGAGAGCAGAGGAGAGGAGCAGAGGAGAGGAGCGGAGCGGAGCGGAGCGGAGCGGAGGACAGGAGAGCAGAGGAGAGGAGAGGAGAGGAGAGGAGAGGAGAGGAGAGGAGGAGAGGAGAGGAGAGGAGAGGAGAGGAGAGGAGAGGAGAGGAGAGGAGGGGAGCAGAGGAGAGGAGAGGAGAGCACCAGAGGAGAGGAGTGGAGCGGAGGACAGGAGAGGAGAGGAGGGGAGCAGAGGAGAGGAGCAGAGCAGAGCAGAGGAGAGGAGCGGAGCGGAGGACAGGAGAGCAGAGGAGAGGAGAGGAGAGGAGAGGAGAGGAGAGGAGGGGAGCAGAGGAGAGGAGCAGAGCAGAGGAGAGGAGAGGAGCGGAGGACAGGAGAGCAGAGGAGAGTAGAGCAGAGGAGAGGAGAGGAGCAGAGCAGAGGACAGGAGAGCAGAGGAGAGGAGAGCAGAGCAGAGCGGAGGACAGGAGAGCCGAGGAGAGGAGAGCAGAGGAGAGATGGGGAGAGGAGCGGAGCGGAGGACAGGAGAGCAGAGGAGCGGAGCAGAGCAGAGCAGAGCAGAGCAGAGGAGAGGAGAGGAGAGGAGAGGAGAGGAGAGGAGAGGAGAGGAGAGGAGAGGAGAGGAGAGGAGCAGAGCAGAGCAGAGCCGAACAGAACAGAGCAGTGGAGAGGAGAGGAGCAGAGGAGAGGAAAGGAGCGGAGCAGAGGAGAGGAGAGGAGAGGAGAGGAGAGAAGAGAGTAGAGGAGAGGAGAGGAGAGAGAGAGAGAGAGAGAGAGAGAGAGAGAGAGAGAGAGAGAGAGAGAGAGAGAGAGAGAGAGAGAGAGGAGCGGAGAGGAGAGGAGACGAAGAAGGGATTCTCATGTACTAATGTTAACTTATTAGATTTTCACTTAAGATATGAAAATTAATACATGCCCTTGACATGATTGTGCATGGGGATATGGATCTCCCAAACCATTAATATTAATTCCCATGACTATGGATTATTACATTTAAAAGAGGAAGGTGTGACTATGTGTCATTATTACTACAGATTTTTATATTAAATTAGCTAAAAAAAAAAGATAATCAATAAATTGACAATCAATAAGACAATAAATTGCCCTTAAACTGTCATTATCAAGAAGAATAATTTAAACGACTACTAAAACTTTGTTAATTATGTACATAAAGTGTAAACAAAAAAGCAGATATTTACATTTCATAAAATATTTTAAATACAAATCTAAAAAAAATATATTTAATTATTAATTTAGTTTTAATTATTAATTATTGGTTTTATTCATTCAATTAAATAAATATTTATAATGCTTCATTTAATAAAAAGTTTTTATTTTAATAGTACAAACATATGGTGTTTCAATGTCTTAAAACACCTTTGATGATAAATACAGAAGAATTTGATAAATGTTGTTAAAATGTATTGTTGAAGATAGAGTATAGCATTTATAACACATTTTATGCATATTTGTGCATATTTGGGCCCAGTATGATATTTTTGTTGTTTTAAAAAGAAAGAAAAAAATACATTCAAAAACCTTTAATTTTAATTCAGCAAGGATGCATTAAATTGATCAAAACTGTAACAACATTATGTCAGAAAACATTTCTATTTCAAATAAATGCTCTTCTTTTGAACTTTCTGTTTATTTAAGAATATTTAAATAATGTTAGCAGCACAACTGTTTTCAACATTGATTAATACAAAATATTTCTCAAGGACCAAATCAACATATTAGGATGATTTCTGAAGGATCATGTGACACTGAAGAGGAGTAATTACGCTGAAGATTTCTATTTCAAATTACAGTTTTAAATTGTTTTAAATTGTAATAATATTTCACAATGTTCTGGGTTTACTTTTGGGGCCTTTTTGATCAAATAAATGCTGCCTTAAAAAAAAATCTTAACAACCCAAAATTTTGAACAGTGACACTGCTGTCTACAGCTTAAACAATAATATTACTGGGCTTGAATAGGTCTGGTTCAGTGTATGATGGGGACTGAGTTGAGAGGGGCTGCCGTCCCATTCTCAACTACGATAAATTGATCTCAGCGAGATGGAGGAAGCGCACCCCAGCTATGTCTCCCACCAGTCGCCTGCTATTCAAAGACAAAACATCTGCTCTCGCTAACAGAAACGTACGCATCACTCCTTCTCCCTGCTTGTGTTGGCCTACTTTCATTTCAGGAAAATAAGACCCTTTGCTGTCTTCCTGCTCTGTCAAAACACTACATAATTACTCTGAATAAGGCTCTGCAAAGCGGAAAAAGGAGAAGATGTTTGTTGCTATCTTTAAAGCCACAGCTGCACTTGTTCATGTTTTGTAAGTGTTTGAATTCAGAACGTTTCACTAACGAAGATGCTTGCGGAACGGACTGGAAGCGAGAAAGCGCAATCTTAGTCTTGATTGGTTTTAACAGCTCTCTCTTCATCACTGAAGTGTGTGGAAAGTGGAGGTGTCTATTTTCGACTCTTGTGTAATGGAGGACTTCGATGCACATACTTTTAATCAGCTTCCTCTGTGCAAATGATGCCAGGGAGAGAGTCTTTTTTCCCTAGCTTTGAGGAACATAAAGACCTCAGGGAATAGTCTGGTTATAAGATACACACATGAAAACAGGAAATTACAGCAAAAACAAACTGTTTTTGCTTCGCTACACTGTTTATAAGTTTGAACGTTAGCATGAAAGCCGAATCGTAATTGTGGATTAAACGGTATTTAGTTTGTTATGTTTATGCAAGAAATCAATCCCAAGTATTCTATTAAATGTTCAAATTTAACAATTTCCAACAATGTAACAGTCTGTGTGAGTATACGAAAATGTATATTTCAAATTACTGCTGCTCTTTTAAACTGTCTATTCATAAAATAATCGAGATATATATATTGATCAGCACAACAGTTTTCAACATTTATAATAAAAATAAATGTGTATAAAGCACCAAATCAGCATATTATAATGATTTCTGGAGGGTCATGTGACACAAAGTGTGACACTTTGCCATCAAAGGAATAAATTACATTTTAATATAAATTAAAATAGAAAACAGTTATTTTAAATCATAATAATATTTAATAATTTTACTGCCATTTATTATCAAATGCAACTTAGACTTCTTTCAAAAACATTAAAAAACTTACCAAACCAAATAAATATATATTACATACACTACTGTTATATATTACTGTTATGTAAAATACTTGCTTGTGGTCTCTTGAAAAGATACATACGTAGAGTTAGCTGTTGAATCACTGGAAAAAAAGTTTTTGGTTTTTGGAGTCTATGAATGGGTTTTCTTTAATCAACCTCAGTGGATATGATTTCCTTTTCATCAGAGGAAAAATGGCTACAGGTTTCCATGAGAAATTCTCTGATTTAGTCCCAAAATCTTTTCAATTCGAAAGTGCAGGGGACCCTGCACTCCTTTTGTATCACGTTTCACACAGAGGAAGCAACTGGTCTCTGTTTCCTGTCCTCTAATCTCAAGTATCTCTTTACTGCCAGACGCATGATAGATGTTGGCTGGATTTGTGCAGTCTGTGGCTTTGAGAATTACCCAGGCCTGGCCCATGGTTCCCACCCCAACCCACAAAAAAGTCTAGCAATCATGTTGCAAGAGCCCTTGCCATTTTTCACGGAGATAGTGTTTTGATTGCCTGGGAAGAAAATAATACCATTTACTTCTCTAAATTGCCAGGCTAGATTCCCATTGGCTGAGAATGTAGCCCCAGAGTAAACATGACTCTCTCCTTGGCCTTTCACTTTCTCGCCCACTCATCCAGGTGAAGCTCTATTTAGCCAAAGAGCGCTTGAAAACTGAGATCTCCAAGCCTGGAAAACAGTCTTTAACAGGGCTAAAGGACTCCCGGATAGACGTGCACAGCGGAGCTATCGCAAACAGCAGGTGTGTGAAATGAGACTCTCACCTTGATGAACTGAACAATGTTTGAGTAATTTTAAAGATTAACCCTAAACCTGATTTAAAATGTACAGTGCTTTCAGATCGTAACTCACATCGCATGGCAACACTGATCAAGCATAGGTTTTAAATTCCATGCTTCTTACGCATGCACTGACACTGGATTATAACAGGTTTAAGGAGTCAATAATTAAAGTCTTTGTCTCTTACAAATACTCAGCAGTTGCTTATATGTAGTTACCTTAAAGGGACAGTTCACCCAAAAAAAAAGCTTTATAAAAACATATTTTCATTAGTGTATCCTAATGAGTCGATTTTGTCGAAAAGTTGATTTGGTCAAATTAAATATTTGTTTTACTTTAGATGTAACACATTTGTAGGTTACTTTTTACACTGTATCTGCTCCAAAGCTTAATCACTGAAATTTCCTCTAGCTCTGTGTATCATCAGCTACAGGTTCAGGGTCAAAGGTTAGGTGGTCTTGTCAGACTAAATGACACTGGGAAACTTTAGGGTCAATTAGCTATAAACAAACATCACTCTTAACAGCTCTTACAAGGCATCTATTTCCACATGTCATTTTGTAGTTATTTCACAAAATGTATCAGCCATTTATCTTACTGAATGAAAATCTTGCATAGTTAAGGGTGCACACAATTTTTTCGCCATTACAAGGTCTCACACATAAAAAACAAATATTACTTCTGACAAATATGTTCAAAATTATTTTCACTCACTTGAGATGTAGACTTCAGTCATATCAATTGCCTAATAAAAGCTGATTTATTATTCATGGAGCAGGTCGCCTCATGAGAGCATCATGTTGAGATCATGCAACTCGCTCTCTGTAACCTCCCTACTACGAGACGCTTTGGCTCACAGAATAAATAAGTAATTGCTGAATTTAGATAGCTCATTTCTATGATGGCATCTGTAACTGATGTCTTGATCTTTAGTGTGGTGCTGCCTCCAAGCCAATAGGTGTCAGTATAAGACAACTGCCATAAAACGGGTAAACAAAAAAGTGCTTCAAAAATGTTGAAATTAATGGATTCAGAGATCAGACAGAGATCTGAAAAATGTTGCCCGCATCTTATGACAACAAACAGTATTTCTATATCAGTATGTGCTACTAATGCTGTCAATTTAAGATTGGGGGTTGGACACTTACCTCCGATTTCCGTAGCCGAAAAACAGTATGTGACAAAACAACTATATCCAAATTTACAGTATTAAAAGAGTAGGCAAAAAGTACCTGGATTTTTTACTTCTCCTGGCAAATTTTCTGAAGTGTGCATTCGTCTCTTTACTATCCCATGATGCAACAGAAGAGGACTTGTGAATGGCAGTGAAGTGACGTAACTGATGCTGGAAGGTCACATGACAATGACAGCATGGCGAATTAATGTTTTACATAATACGTACGGATTGCATTCACACTACACACACTCAGAACGTAAAAACTTGTTTGGGAGAAAAATTACATTATATGACCCTTATAAATGATAATATCCTTGTCAGTTTGATTGTTTTCATTGACTTTTTTAATCAATAAAGTTTTAATCAATAAACCTTTTTCCAATTTACATGAATTTTTGAGTTTTGTTTGCACCTCCTCTTGTGTTGGTAAAAACAAAAGTATGCCTTTAAGCTCAATAATTAAGGAATATTCCATTCCAAAACATGGACATCATCATCATTTACTCACCCTTGTGTTAGTTCAGACCTGTATGACTTTCTTTCTACTGCAGAACCCAAAAGAAGATACTTGAAAAACATTAATTTTTCAATGAAAGTCAAAGCAGTCCAAAATAACATAATATAATATAATATAAAAATATTCTAAAATGTGTGACATGAAGCCACGTAATTTAAACTAATTTGATTTAAATTCATATTTTATATCAGGGAAAACATTTTTTATATCCAGCTCTGCTTGTTTTTCCTTGTTTTATGCTTGTATCTACATTCTGGCACCTGCTTTTCCAAAAAATAAAGCTCCTATCATTTTACAATGCCTGCAAACCAAATGAAAACAATATACGATTCAATCAATCACAGTTGTTCTTTTCCACAACATTATTGGTAATAAAATCTGTGACTTTCTGGTCTGTCACAAGTTATAAGCCCAAAAGAGTGATCATATTTCATCCTGCAATTAGAATATTATGTGTCAAAAGGTTTCAGCAATTACCATCCAATCACCCTTTAAAGTCAATCAATAAAGTTGGGAACAACCTTCCCTCTCCCACCTCTCTGCTGAAGCCCCTCCACTTAACATTCCACCCATGGAAATCAACTGGCAATTAATTCCTAATAAGTGTTTGAAAATGCCTAATTGCTTCTCGTGCCCATTCTAGTCAGCTGTAGCGAGGAAATGAGCTTGGTGCTAATGATGCATTGCCTCTCAACTACACGGCACAGTCGCTGTCTTTAGCCAGTGTCTTTTAATTAAATAGCGTGTGTAGTGCAACATCTTCAGCCACCACTGGCTCCTCTGCTCCCCATGGGTTTTGGGCCCCTGACAGCATGTGCTATCCCCTTCTGAGCCAAATTAATTAAAATATGTGGCCTGCTTCGAACCGGAGAATGATACCACTTCTGAGAGAGAGAAGGAAGAAGAGAGACACACCGCAACAAGGCATTCCTTCCATCTGGCTTGATTCCATTATTCAAAGCTCACAAATTTGTAAATGGTTTTGTATCAGCTAAAAGAAGCAGATGAGATAAGAGACGTCTGTGGTAAAAGCCTTTTAGGTTATCTCCCATATTGCTCTGATGTGTCTTTAGACAGCACGACTGCGTTTAAGCATCACATATTGTTCAGCATGTCAGGAATCGGGAATCGCATGCCTCTTCTTTTTGTCACCTTCAGCAAATCCTCACGCAGCAGAATATTAATGACAGGCTGAGCAGTAATCCGGCAGACTTAGATCATTTTATTCATGATGGTTTATGATCTTGTATAATATTTAAGCGAGAATTGATTTGGCCCTTCAATATATAACAAAAAACTTCCGGATATAAAAAATAAAGAAAAAAAGTGGAAAATCCACTATAAAGAATTGCACAGTGCAGCTTGCATTGTGTAATTTAAACACATTTGGCAACTGTTAAGCTGGATTGCGAGTGGTTAGCAGCACTGAAAAAAAGTGTGTTGGATTTACCTGATTTAATCTTGTACTTTGGTCCCACATGAATCAAAGTTTTGTTTTTTTAAACATAATTTGTTTATGTAACTTCAACATCATTGAATGTAGTCATTTTAAGTAACCCAATTAAGTAGCCTCAAAGTAAATTTTATATGGCTTCCTGGCATGATTCAGGCATTCAATTTCATATATTCATTTATACAATTCAATTGCATATATTTTGGTGTCACACAACTGAATTTTAAGACTGTACTAGCTACATAACAAACTTTTAGCTAGTAACACATTAGCATCTTAAATGCTCCTTCAGCAAAGCAGTTATGAAATTACCCCACACTTCTCCACAATTTAAATGGTTTTAATAATTCCAATGTAACTGAACATTTTTACACACTATCAAGTCTCCCCCTTTTCTCATCTTGCTCAAAAACACTTTTTGCACAACATTTACACTCTCTTGATTCAGCCATATGCAGGGAACAAGCACCGGCCAGTTTCAGTTAATGCAACACAAATCATTCATGTAATCCCAACACAAACAGATCAAGTAAACTTAAATTTGACATATATTTTAGTGGAATGAACTCAATTAAATTAAGTTAGGACAAAATTTATAGCAATTGTATTGCTTTAGCTCATTTTAATGATGCAATTTGAACAAGCAGCAAAAATCTTTTTTTTTTCAGTGAGGTTTTTGCACTGAAATGCTCAAAAAGTGGCACAAAAGTCTATGTGTTTTGAGGTCAAAAGAGATTAATTTATAGTCCTTAGATGCTGGAGGTCTCCAATTTTAGACTGTTTCAAAACGCATCCACTTCAGTTACTGTCTTTTATGTCAGTTCACCAGACTTTGGCTTGGATGTGGCAGCTCTTTAACTCCATTTATCTCTCTGACTCTCTTCTTCTCTCATCTAGCCATTTACTCAGTGGCAATATAATAAGAAGTGCTGTGAAATTTGAAGCGCAACAAACAAAAGTGGCTGCCTTGTTGGTTTTCTTTTCCTATTATTTCCACCAGTCAATAGACAGGACAAAATAGTATGTTTTAAGATTTAGATTTAAACCACAGTATTTTTCCACATTTTTGTTACAATCCCATGAGTTTCTCTCTCACTGTTTGGCATCCTCAAATTTTCTTTGTGCATGAAAGACTTGCAGACTTTTCTCTTTTACTCACTGTGCTCAAACTTACAGCATACTTTACTTTAAGGAGACATATATTACGCAGAGCTAAAGTTTCCCAGTTGGAGACATGAATGAAAATGTTACATTTAAAACAAGCAAGTTATATTTCTCATTTCCTGTGCTGTAACATACAGAGGGAAATTAATGTTTTGCAATCCAGGAAAGAAGCAATACCTGTTTCTGGACCTCATCTTAACAGTCTAGCAGCTAAAGGCGCAAAGCACTGCACATTCATATTTGACTTTAATGTATAGTATTACCAGGGGATACCAGTACCAACCCCATAAGCTATCATCACCAGTATCAACCCCATAGGCCATTATCACCTATCATTCTGCTCTTTCTGGGGGAATACATGTTTTTAACATTTATATATATATATATATATATATATATATATATATATATAAAACAAAAATATGGTTGGTATGTACAGATGTATGAAACATTTATCTTGTTTTTAAGGTAAAATACATAATGGGACCATTCAACTTTTTCATTTTTAAAGGATAAATGATACAATGCTCTTTTTTTAACCAGATCTATTAATTTATTTAAAAAAACATTAAAAAATGCACCTCATACATGCATGAATTATTGGACTCTTGATAAGCATATTGTTAATTTCCAATTTATTTATTTATTGGGGGGGGGGGGAGGGGGGGTAGGTTAGGTTTTAACAAAACAATGAAATTTAAGAAATAATCATTAAAAAAATGAATTACATTTTAAAACATACACATCCTTGAGAAGGAATTACCTGTTATTTGGATCAGTATTATAAAGTAAAGATCATGGTAACCCACTAGTAATGACTCAAGTGTTACCAAATCATTCAGAAGGAATTACTATCCAAAACAAAAATGTAACAAAAACAAAAAACAAAAATGTACAAAAACCTCAAAAACGTACAATGACTTCAGTAATTAAAAATCACATGCTTTTCACTCGAGAAGACTGATCCAAATAATTTGTGATTCCTTTAGAATAGCGTTTCTCAACGGGGGCGGTACCGCCCCCTTGGGGGCGTTTGGACAGTGTCGGGGGGCGTTGGGAACGAGGCAGCTGAGAGGGGGGCGCTCAGGCACAAATGGGGGGCGTTATGTCTGACTGTGCTGTGGCACTATATACTCACTGTTATTATCACAACTTTTTTAAGCCTCTGACAACACATACAATGTTAATTTGAATGCATGGGCGTTTTAGGTACAGCATTGATTTCCACGCTGCTGCTCAAATCCATTCCACCTTCATTCGGAGTCCCACCAGGCCAGACGATCCAATACGCACGTGCAGTCCCAAGCGCGAGTCTCAGGTTCCTATGAGAATATTAATATAAAATATCATATCGTAGAACATGTAGCCTACCGGTATATGAAATAGTAGCCTAGGCGTCATTTAGCCTACAGGGCGGTTTTGAAACACTTTTAAAACATCTCGCGGCACGGATGTACCAATACAAATAAAACATATCCAGTTAACTAGCAGCATTCGTTTCATTCGTTTGTTAAATAAGAGACGATCTAGCGCTGAAATGTGTTGTCTTCACTCGGACGCGCACTTCAGTCCGTTACGGAAAGTGAAAGTCTCCCTAAAAGATGTAAGAAATAAAAAAGCGAAACGGATGTATACTATTTTTGAATCCCTTTCTTTTTGGAATTTTTTGTAATGTTTCGCCTTATAGTTTTTTTTTTCTTTGTGTCTATTGTTTCTTTGATGCTATTATGAATGTAATAGATATAATATGTGATCCTCCGTATGTGTATGTTATATATTGTTCTTGTTATGCAATAAAAAAAAAAGAGAAAAAAAAAAGAAAGTGAATCAGGACATCATCACATCTTTGTATACATTTTTATTTATTTACATCAGTAAGCTAACGTTACAAGACATCGTCTTTCAAAACATTACCTGCGCAAAAGAAAAAAAAAGAATGAATGAGTCATTCGCACTTTTGAAAATGCCCTTCCGAATGCGTCTCTGTCCGACATAATTCCATAGCGTCCATGTTTTAATGTAAAATAAAATTATGTCTGTGTTAATTAATTAATATTTAAATGTTGCTAGTAGCCCACTCAGACTTGTCCCGGCTAGTTACCGGCAAATTATCTCCATGGCAACGCTTAAAAACAAATGCCGCAGCCGGCAGAGTGGTAGAAAGAATGTGTCCAATCAAAATGTACACAAGCTTCGCGGTTTAAGATTAATGTGTCCAATCAAAATGCACACAATCACGTAAACTAAAACAATTTTGACATCAAAACACATTTAAACATCATGGCGGAAAACAAGAAGAAGTGCAGACAGTATAGTGTCGAGTATATTAAATATGGATTTATTCCCGCACCCACGAACATCCAGCTCCCTATGTGCCTGTGTAACGGAGGCCAGCTAGTAGTCGCTGTGCGAGTAAACCTCACTCCTCTGATCTCAAAAGGCTCTCTAGCGACAGATGCTAGAGGCTGCAGTCTTTAGCCTCCTTGTTAGAGCGCCTGACTCTCATGCCGGATACCCGGGTTCGAGGCCCGCTCGGAGCGGGTCAAGTGGGACCCGGGTGGAGGGGTTACTTTGGTGCCGTGACCCGGATGGGAGTGAGGTTTAGGGGGGTGAGTGTAACGGAGGCCAGCTAGTAGTCGCTGTGCGAGTAAACCTCACTCCTCTGATCTCAAAAGGCTCTCTAGCGACAGATGCTAGAGGCTGCAGTCTTTAGCCTCCTTGTTAGAGCGCCTGACTCTCATGCCGGATACCCGGGTTCGAGGCCCGCTCGGAGCGGGTCAAGTGGGACCCGGGTGGAGGGGTTACACCTGCTTTGCCAGCAGGTTTTTTCTAACGAGGCAATGAAACCGTCCCGTCTTAAGGAGCCCCTTACTAAAATTCACCCGGATAAGGCATCCAAGGATGCTGCGTTTTTCCAGAACATCAAGGAGCAGCTTTCGAAACAGTCCATCTCCAAGTTGTTCGCTAGGAAGGTAAACCAGACAGACAGTGGGTTAGTGGCCTCCTATAACATCTCTCTTATGATAGCGAAGTCCGGGTTGTTTTTGTATGACCAGAAATTATATAGCTAGTATTTTCAGTTGTTTCCACTGTTGATAGGAAAATGCACGTGATCGTGCCTGCATGCAGCAAGCGCCACACTCCGCACACACACTTGGATATGCGTAAACATCTTGTGTTTATTTGTGATAATCTTACTACTAACTACTAACTTGTATTGTGAGAGACATTTGAAGAATTGCTTTGTTGTTCTTCTTTTTTTTTTGGATAAAAGCGTCTTCTACATAGCCCAAATGTAATAATAATAATGGTAATAATGGTAATTATTATTATTTGCGTTTATAACTATAAATTAGTTAACTGAAGACATAATATGTTAACCGACGCCTCGGTTGAAAACATCTAAACTTTTCAGAATGCCGCAAGTGCACAGCAAGTCATAATGGCAAAACCCATCTGATCAGCTTCGGCCTTTCCGTAACAACATCGAACGCTCGGCCGGACAGCTGATCATAGCTGTACAGGGCAGGTTTTTTTTTTCTCATCTCCATAAATATATCTACTAGTAAAGCTAATGCAAGGGCTAGAAATCAATCAATCCTTTGTATCAAATGCAATGAATCCTCGTCATCATGTCATGGAGAGCGCAGTTCATGCTTTCTCAGCAACAACAGACGGGAGCGCAAGCGCTTGTGGAAAGGAGAAAACGATGCGGCCCTTATGTACACTTATTAGGTGTACTTTAGTAATTCAGAATAAGACAAAAGCACGGTTTTGAAAATGGATATACTGACTCAATACATAAATGTTTCACAATTTAAATACTTAAAGTTACGGATTTCATAATAATAATAATGATAATTATAATTTTAATAAGAAAATAAGGACGTCAATCATACACATTATTATTGTTTTTATTATTATTATTATAACAGAATGATAATCAGCATACATTCAATAAAGACATTTAGCCCTTTTTTGGTGGTGGTGGGGGGCGGTCAGGGTTCTGGATCTTGGAAAGGGGGCGCTGGGCCAAAAAAGGTTGAGAACCACTGCTTTAGAAGGATGTTGTAACACTTGAGTCATTACTACCCAAAACCTTACAAAAAAAAACCAAAAGCTTATGATTTCAGCCATTATACTAGAGTTATCATGTTTTCACCTTCACTTTCAAGAATACTGATCCAAATCATAGTAATTCCTTCTGAATGATTTGGTAAATACTTGAGTCATTACTAGTGGGTTACCACAACCTTCACTATTAGAATTAATTGCACAATATGTATTATTCATGTTATTTATGAACCTGTATATAGTATTTCTTAGTAGTTCTTAGTAGTAGTACAAATCATATAAATTATAAATCAGCTAATAAATTAGTTTTTGTATTACCTGTACATTTGATCACACTATTGTATGTCATCGTAATGAGTTAGCTGCACGGAACATTAAATAAAATGCTATTAGCCTGTTACAATTTCATATAGTAACAGGCTGTAAAACTGCGCAGCATTAACCCACCAAATCATTTGACATATATGTAACGGAGGCCAGCCTCCGTTACATATAGTCACATATAGTCTATATGTGACTATATGTCAAATGATTTGGTGGGTTAATGCTGCGCAGTTTTACAGGTTTAAAACAATTGTACTAAAAGTACATTTGAACAAACCCACAGTATTTGCAAGTAATGGCTAAATATTTGTGTGCGACTAGGTCACCAGACTTGATAAAAAAAAGTGTAATGAGAGTACAAACAAAGTGCATTATCAATATCTTCTACAAGCGGAAACCATGTATAGTGTGGACTTTATGTCATTGATATGCGACAAAGACAAGGGACAAGCAATTATTTAAAACTGGAATTTCTCTGGATTTACAAATCCTTGGGAACTTTTGGGATAATGTAAGTACACAACTTAAATATACCACACTCTGCAAGTGATTTTTTAATATTTTATTACATAAATTGTACATATTGTACCTTTGATGCAAAATCATTTCTTGGATACGGGCATATTACAACACAACAAATTAAGTTTCTTCCATTATAACATTCAATAATATATAGATCTGTTTCCACTATATCCTTTTATTTCATAAAAATCCTCTGCATGTTTTAGCGAAAGTCCAAGTGTAAAGGCTCAGGCAAGTTTCACAAACTTCATCAACTTTACCTCTTCTGTACGGCACTATGAACATAAACATTCATCCCTCCTTCACTTTTGGCTTCTCGCAGGTGAGGAGGCTTTTTTATGGGCAGACAGGCAGGCAGCGGCAGACGTGAGAGGGGGCGGTGGAATGGAAGTAAAGTGCAAGGAGCTGCTCAGAAAAAGTTACCTGCAAGGACACAACTTATTTTCAGTGAGTGGGCGCAATCCCTTAAAACTGCAGCGAATGAGCAATAGAGTTGTGAAGAGTGTGGCAGTTGCCTATACCACCTATGTCATGATCTGCCACTGCTTCCAACAATACTTCTATATGAAATCATATGGCTAACATGTTTCTGTAATGACATCCTCTATATATAGATGGTCATATAATGGGCGTTTGTAGTTTTTTTTAAGGGACAGAATAAAAATAACACATCAGTTACTGTAAACATTTAGATGAAAATCATCATCTTGTTACCTGATTAAAAGAATAGTTCCCCAAAAAATGAAAATTCTGTATTTTACTCAACACTGTATGGCTATCTCTGTACTGACTTCCACTGTATGGACAGCTAAAGCATTCTTCGAAATAGTTTCGGCATAGTTTCGCCGCAGTTGAAGTTGTCGTCTTCACCTCCACAGCCGATGGAAAGCAATCCAACGGGACATCATGTTCATGGATGAGCTTATGTAATAAAGTTTTATTAAGGTTACTGTGTTCTGAAGCAGGGCTGAGAACCTGAGACATTTTACGTTGCTGTTTTTATTATGCATGTATGCCGCAGTCGGCAGCTCCTTTCGTTTTTGTTGCTTATGTTTATTTTACTTTTGAAGTTATGTTTAACATCCGAATCCCTCTCTGAACTTAAACTTTGCTGGTTACGTTTGATCATTGTTTGGTTTCATTCTAATGAAATAGCCGCAAGTGCTGAATTACAACTCATACAGGTGACTTTATTTGACGAATTAAAATTGTGAGGTAACACAGTGCTGTTTTTCTTGGTCAAAACAATCATAGTAAAAATACATTTCAGTATGTTATAAATTATGTTACATGCGTTCGCTCAGTGGCTGGTATGAGATACTTCTTGCACTCTGCACTCTTGGCATGCAATTAATATTTAAATATATTCTATGGTGGATAATATTATTACTATTACAGTATTACTATTACTACAAATAAAGCTCTTTCTGATTATTCTATGTTGGCCACTTGATTGAACAAAATTGCATTGTCTCTGAGCCATGGTTCAACTTGCAGTAAATCAAGAAAACAAGAGATTCAAACAAAAAGACTAACCATGTCTATTATTAACATATATATTATATATATATTAGTTCTCTTACGAGAGTATCTCTCGTACTGCGTAATATCTTACGCTATGGGGAAAACCTCTTTTCCACGAGATATTGAAGCCAAAAATTATCCTTTAATTTTGATTAATGTAAAACGCTGTGCGGCAGCGTGCAGACATAGGCAAGACGGCTCGCGCGCCTATTGGCTGCCCTGCGGCAACAGCAGCAAGCCTATCGAGAGAGGCCCTGCGTGACGTGACATCCAATGGGGGTGCTTCGCGCCCATTTCGTCGCGTCCCGCCAGAATAGGCGTGGCCTTGGCCTATAAATACGCTCGACAGGCTGATACAAACTGATTTTCAACTCTTCAGCGAAGCACTACTGCATCGCTAGATCCGGAGTGAGAAGCCGCGCCGTCTGATTGTAAGCCTTCTGCGGGACGAGCCTTCGAGCCTGAAGTCGCTGGCCTACACCTCGCCGCCTTCAGCCGCCGTACCTGCTACGCTTTCCGGCGTTCATATCCTTTTCACTGCTGAGTGTGTGTTCGCCGCTGCGACTCACACTCTATCTCTGTGTTGTATCTGTTCTAAAAGAGCAAGCGTCTTTTTGAAGACGCTTCGTTCCTGTGGAACTATTGCCATGGCGACTCTGAGGACTTGCCTGGCATTTTCTCTCCGAGTCTGCACTCCCGCCCGCTGTAGTGCCGCGCCGCAAAGCGCCGTATTCAGCGGGTCCTCGAGCCTTCTCCAGCCCGTGAAAGCTCGCCGGTTCGCCCGCCAGCTTCACCAGCTTCAATCGAGTCGCTCACTGACGGACAACGGCCGCCGCGCGCCGCCGCTTCCGCCATTAGTGACGACAAGATAGCTGCATCGGTAGAGGAGGCCAGCTATTGCCATGGTGAGTGAGACTCCCGCCCGCTGTAGTGCCGCGCCGCAAAGCGCCGTACTCAGCGGGTCCCTGATCCTTCTCCAGCCGTGAAAGCTCGCCGGTTCGCCCGCCAGCTTCAGCAGCTTCAATCGAGTCGCTCACTGACGGACAACGGCCGCCGCGCGCCGCCGCTTCCGCCATTAATGACGACGAGATAGCTGCATCTGTAGAGGAGGCCAGCTGCTATATCCCCGCGGACAGTGAGGATTGGGCGAGCTCTGTGGATCTCCCCCTTCTGCCCGCGAGTCGTCAGGGAAACGGGCCAGCATTAAACCGCGGCTAGCTTTTCTTTACGTTATAAGAAAGCTACCCCGCCCCCCGTGGGCATGCGTCATCGGCGAAATGAGGATAGAGTGTATTTTTAGTCCCGCCGAGGCCGGACCAATCTCCATTCCTCAAACATTTCTCAGTTCCTCTTAGTTTGAGCGGCTGAAAATGTCAATATTGCAGCAATGAGCCTGTTGTATAACACGCACGCATGCAAACAAACGCTAACACACACAAAACTGTGATGACGCTCTATTATGTGGTCGAGATATTTTAGGCTTTTGTCGTTTCCCCCTGTGGTTCAGTGGCGAAACCTACAGCCATCGCACGGGAGACCCGTGTTCGATCCCAGCTCTCGCAGCAGATAAAATTTAGTCTCGCCCGGCCAGACTTGCACTGATACTTTTCGCTCGTTCAGTTCCAAGAAAATGTGACTGTTCCAGTGTATTTTGCAGTAAACAAGCCGGTACCATGGCCCGCTTGCCTGCACACAAATGCTGTTTCCACGGCGACCCAGAAAAATCATATAAGCAATGTATTGTCTGGTATTCCGGCCACAGCCGATGGTGTTTTGAGTGTAATGAAAATGCCCACAGCCCAGTGTTCATTTCTACACACAAACACAGCCCGCCACAGTGCAGGGCTCGCACATATGAAATCGACTCATGTCAATTGTGCATTAAATGTAGTGAATGTGCCCACAACCCAGTGCCCACAAACACTACACGCTGCATGTGCCACGTTTTCTGTAAAACGAAACCAACACACATACAGTCAGCTAAGACCCACGGTGTTTAAGTCTCGCCGCGGCCAGACTCCACCGAAACCTCTCGCTCGTTCAGTTCCAAACAATGTGACTGTTCCAGTGTATTTCGCAGTAAACAAGCCGGTACCACAGCCCGCTTGCCTGCACATTAACGCCATTTTTACGGCGACCCAGATAAATCCAATAAAGAGTGTATTTTCTGGTGTCCCGGCCATAGTCGATGGTGTTATGAGTGTTGTAAGAATGCCCACGTCACAGTGCCCATTCCCATACACAGACACAGCCCGCCACAGTTCAGGGCTAGCACAAATAAAATCGACTCATGTCGATTGTGCAAACGTAGTGAATGTGCCCACGACACAGTGCCCACAAACACTACACAGGTCGTGTCCCACGGTTTCTGTAAAAACGAAACCAACACATATTCAGTCAGCGCAAGCCGACGGTGTTTTCAGTGCAGTAAATGTGCCTGCTGTCCCGCGCCCACATTCACTCACAGACACGCTGAACCCTACGGGGTTTGTCCCGCTCGTTCTCTCTCCACAATTTGTCATAGAGAAAGCGAGTGCGAACAGGCTGCCCGCCGTGATCGGCGCGCCCCCCGCCTCGCGCACTTTAAACACAGTGTTCATGTCTCAGCACACCGAAGCTCTGCAGCCGCCGCTGTGCCGCGGCCAGAGCCCGGATATCATTCTGCCTCTAGCTATCCACGCGAATGCATGGGCAATGCTTCCCGGGGTATCAGAATCGGTGTTGAACACTATAAAGAGAGGCTATTCGCTACAGTTCGCTCGACGTCCCCGCCGTTGCACGGCGCGTGTCGAAACCACGGTGGACAATGAAGTATCTCATCTACTTCGAACCGAAATAGCGAAACTACTGAGCAAAGGGGCCATAGAACCTTTATCTCAGGCTCAGAGCGAAGGGGGTGTATACAGCAGATATTTTCTGGTACCGAAAAAAGACGGGGGTCTCAGACCCATTCTAGATCTGCGACAATTGAACAAAACGCTTCTGAAACGCAAGTTCAAAATGCTGACAACCAGCAAAATCCTCGCGCACGTGCGCCAGGGAGACTGGTTCATGTCAATAGATCTGAAAGACGCCTATTTCCAAATACGGATTGCGTCACGTCACAGGCGATTCTTGAGATTCGCCTTCGAGGGCCAGGCATATCAATACACAGTCCTACCGTTCGGCCTGTCTCCAGCACCCCGTATATTCACGAAGTGCATGGACGCGGCTCTCGCACCCCTGAGACTTCAGGGCATGCGAATTTTGAACTACTTGGACGACTGGTTGATTCTAGCTCGATCACGATCAGAGCTCATAGAACACAAGACCGCATTACTCGAGCATCTCGAGAATTTGGGTCTCACAGTCAATTGGGCGAAGAGTTCGCTGTCTCCCAGCCAGAAAATCTCCTTTCTGGGAACAGTGATGGACTCGCTGTCTATGACAGCACGTCTGTCGCCGGAGCGAGGACTGAACATTCAGCGCGCCGTGAAATCCTTCCGCCGCGGCCCTATAGTCCAGCTCAAACGGTTTCAGAAAATGCTGGGCCTCATGGCCTCAGCATCTTCAGTACTTCAGCTGGGCCTGCTTCGCATGCGCCCACTGCAGCTATGGCTGAAAGCGCGAGTTCCACCTTGGGCATGGACCTCTGGTCTGTTTCGCCTCAGGGTCGACATGAAATGCGTCTCGGCTCTGAAACCTTGAAAAAAGCCGACTGGTACCAGTCAGGCGTGAGTCTGGGGACTCCCTCGAGTGTGATGGTGGTGTCCACGGACGCCTCCACCTCGGGGTGGGGAGCGCTGCTCGAGGGCAGACCGTTCTTTGGCCAGTGGTCAGAACGGGAGAAGCTCCTACACATAAACTGTCTAGAAATGCTGGCAGTAGACAACGCGCTAAGGCGTTTTTGTCCCCAGATAAAAGGCCGCCACGTCTTAGTCCGGTCGGACAACATGTCAGTGGTGGCGTACATAAATCACCAGGGCGGCGTCAGGTCCCGAAGCCTTTACAGGCTGACGAAACGCTTCCCTGGGCTGGGCTCAGCACAACCTGCTTTCACTGAAAGCAGCGCATGTGCCTGGTCACCTGAATCTGGGACCAGACAGACTGTCCAGAAACAATGTCCAAGCAGGGGAATGGTCGCTGCACCCGCAGACGATCCAACTGCTGTGGGAGACATTCGGCAGAGCGCAGGTGGACCTGTTCGCGTCCCAGGAAAACGCTCACTGTCCGAACTTTTTCTCCAAGAGCAGGGACGCGCTGGCCCACGTATGGCCCCGACGCCCCCTCTATGCTTTACCCCCCGTCTCGCTCCTGCCTCAAGTGCTGGAACGAATCAGGGAAATGGGTGCCCAGTGCTGCTCGTGGCTCCGCTATGGACGAACCAAACCTGGTTCCCAGTCCTGATGCAGCTGGCCAGCACTGCCCCGTGGCCGATACCGGTGAGGAGAGACCTCCTCTCTCAGGCAAAGGGCTCGATTTGGCATCCTCGCCCGGAGTTATGGTCCCTACATGTGTGGGCCATCAACGGGTACCCGCTAACCTCCCGGAGGGAGTGTTAAACACGATCACGCAGGCTAGGGCCCCGTCTACTAGACGGCTCTACTCCTCGAAATGGTCAGTGTTCTCTACCTGGTGTCAAGCTCAGGGCTTTTCACCCGTAGACTGCGGGGTTACGGAAGTGCTCTCCTTCCTTCAGGAGCTGCTGGATAAGGGTAGAACCCCGTCCACGCTCAAAGTATACGTGGCGGCCATAGCGGCGTTTGCAAAACCGACGTCTGGCCAGTCACTGGGGAAGAACGACCTCGTCGTGCGATTCCTCAGGGGAGCTCGGAGGCTGAATCCTTCCAGACCTCCCTCAGTCCCTATGTGGGACCTTTCTACGGTTCTGGAAGCCCTGAAAGGTGCCCCATTCGAGCCAATCCATTTGTCAGACACGAAGCACCTGTCTTTCAAAACGGTATTTCTTGTGGCTCTTGCTTCAATGAAGCGCGTGGGGGACTTGGAAGCGCTTTCAGTAAGCGCGTCCTGTATTGAGTTTGGGCCTAATGACTCAAAAGTCATACTCAAACCAAGGCACGGGCACGTGCTAAAATCCCTCAACACACCGTTCAGGGCCCAGGTTATTTCCCTGTGCGCCCTCCCGGTGAACAATGAGGAAGCGGATGCTAATCTCCTTTGCCCCGTCAGGCCGCTGAGGGCTTATGTGTCCCGCTCGTCTGTCTTCAGGCAGACCGAGCAGCTCTTTGTTTTGTTTGGCGGACGCTCCAAGGGACTGGCCGCATCAAAACAGAGCCTATCCAGATGGATAGTCGATGCCATAGTGCTGGCTTACACTTCTAAGGGCCTGCAGTGTCCTTTGGGTGTCAGAGCGCACTCCACGAGAGGCGTGGCCTCTTCGTGGGCGTGGTCTAGTGGGATTTCCTTGCATGATATCTGTATGGCGGCGGGCTGGGCCTCGCCGTCTACATTTATAAGGTTCTATAACCTAGAAGTTCCCGCCTTGCAGGCCAAGCTGCTGTCGGTCTAGAATTCTGTACTATCTGTCCCGCTGCGCCGGCGCAGAATGCTGAGTTTTGATTGAGTATCGCTCACTGATCGATGGAACAGCTCCATGGGTGTTGAATAGCCCGTATTTTTGCCCAGTTCAGGCTGAACGCGTTCACCCTGTCTGCGGGATATACTGTTGACATAACTAGCTCCTATGGGATGCTATTTCGTGGGGAATGATGCTGGTAGCCTCTCTTCTCCGACTCTCTGTGAGTCTACGGTGATTATGCACTATATGAGCCCCGGGCTACTGCCCTTGGGACTTTGGTGTCGGATCCCAGTACGCACGGCGTCTTACATTGTGTTCCCCATAGCGTAAGATATTACGCAGTACGAGAGATACTCTCGTAAGAGAACGTACTCGGTTACTTACGTAACCTCGGTTCTCTCTAGAGAGGGAACGAGTACTGCGTATCTTGCCGTGCATACAACAGCGCTGGTTCGCTTCAGCGTTGAAAACCAGTTTGTATCAGCCTGTCGAGCGTATTTATAGGCCAAGGCCACGCCTATTCTGGCGGGACGCGACGAAATGGGCGCGAAGCACCCCCATTGGATGTCACGTCACGCAGGGCCTCTCTCGATAGGCTTGCTGCTGTTGCCGCAGGGCAGCCAATAGGCGCGCGAGCCGTCTTGCCTATGTCTGCACGCTGCCGCACAGCGTTTTACATTAATCAAAATTAAAGGATAATTTTTGGCTTCAATATCTCGTGGAAAAGAGGTTTTCCCCATAGCGTAAGATATTACGCAGTACTCGTTCCCTCTCTAGAGAGAACCGAGGTTACGTAAGTAACCGAGTACGTTTTATGTCGATAAAGGTAGGCAAATAGTTGCTCACATGTCTAATAAAACACATAATCTTTATGTGTTTCATGGTTTCGACAGAAGTAAAACCAGAAATCGAGGGTATCGTTGATATGACGTCATTGACAGGCGACACAGTGATATGGGCCTTTACACTGGTTAAAATAGCTGATTTCTGTGGATTTAAGCATTGTTGGAAACATTTGGGATCATGTAAGCATACGACAATAAAATAAAAAACAGTGTTCTAGTGTTTTTTTTGATATTTTAGTCCAAAGATCTTACATATTGTGCCTTTAAAGTAAATAGATTTTATTAATGTCTTCACTACAAAATAACAAAAAAAATCTTTCTTACAGGGTTCCAAATACGTTTATTATGAGTGCTGTTAACTATAATGCAGGAAAAGTCCTCCATTCAGTTGAGGTGTGATTGACTGCTGCTGCATTGCCCTGATTGTGATGTTCCACACATGTCTGGATGAAGAATTCAGAGTGACTGACAAGCTTCCTGGATAGGTCCCCACAGCAGAATGTATTAAGACACTGTCCAAGAATGCAGAGAATGAAATCATCAGAAAAGATGGCAGTCAGTCAATCTGCTTGTCATCATCACTGATAAAGAAGATGAGAAGTTACTTTTCTCAATTGTTTCACAAAAACACTACATGATATCGCCAGTGTCAAAGTACCACCTTTCAATCAGAGATGGTAACTTTAAATAATTAAATAATAGTTATGGAACGTACATGGTTCACTTGTTCCATCCTTTGGATTCAATTTTAAAGAATCCTAAGTATAAAATAAGATCTCACTAGATAAAGTGAGATAATTTTTTCAGTTCTGTCATGACAACTCTCAGAGAGATTGGCATGGTAATGGTAATGGATATGGCAATGTTAATGTATTTGGTCTTGTCAGAATAGATCTGCTATCCGCTGCTGCAGAGCAAGTACCGAGACTTGCTACTGCCAATACATTTCACAGATATGCTGCTCCTGCTGCTGCACATGTAACATACATGAATAACCCTCTATACAGGTGGAACTGGGGAAGGTGGAGGGTTTCTGAAAGCGTGCTGCAGACTGCACTACCGGTACTACACTACCGGTATTTGAATTTTGAGCCGCAGCTCATTGGCCACTGATGCAACAGCAACCAATCAGCTGCGCTATGCAGATGAGGATGCGATCGCTACCAAATGAGTTAAGGACCTATCAGACTGCATCATCTAGAGTGGCATGCCAGAACTTGGTATTTATTTTACAGAAATTAATTTTGTAGTTGAATCGTATTTTATTATTTTTATTTGATTCTATTAAGATTGGTTTTGTATATTTATTTAATTGTTTGTTGATTTGTTTGTTTACATTTATTTATGAATAATGATTCATTTATTTAAATTATTATTTAAAACAAATATATAAACATTTTTACACAGCCACACCCCAAACACATGTGCAATAAATAAATGAAGAAAAAGTGACAAAGTTGGACTGACTAAGTCACATTTGTGGCACACTCATATTACAGTCATATTACAACACTCAACGTAACATGAAAGTGTGCTAAGTACAAACTCATTAACGGCATCAAACACGTCAAACATCGGCGGACTCTCAATAAAATAAATTGACTTTTGTCTCTCTAGGTTGCACTTCAAGCAGATGACAAAAATTGGCTGAAATTAGAGGGAAGCTCCGAAGTGTGTGGCCTGAAGATGCATTTGGGATAGAACACTTCAGAGATCCATCTGTGCTAATTGACATTTATTTTCCGTTAGCAGCAGGGTGAGATCTAATGCTGATGAAGCGGCCATATTGCCACAGTATCGCCTGTCTGTCAGGTTTATGTGTCAACGCAAGCACATATGGGACCCTGGGGAGGTTCATGCCGAAACTCCTCTTGTTCTAAATGAGATTCATTGGCCTAATCTAATACAAAAACAGCTTTTTGACCAAATTACTCTGTCCTTAGTCTCCAGACAATCTTGGGGATCTTCGGGAGAATCAGCAGTGAGCTAGCTGCACTCTCGAAATCAATTAGTTGCCTACCAGGTTCACTGATGTGATTGAACCTGTGTGTAATGGAAAATTCAAGCTAATTAAATTGGCAAAGAAGAAATGAAGGTAAAGAGAAGAAAGAGCGAGAGATTTAGAGACTTTAGCATTTTAGTGAGATTGTGCCTCGCGGCGGCATGTGCTGCGTATTGGCATTTTAAAACTGAGAATTATGCCAGCCATTTGAAACAACTAAATTAGAGAAAGCCCATCACAAAACACTGCCGTCCGGCAGCGAGCCCATCGCAAAACTTGGCGAAACCATAAAACTGAGGATCTATGCAGCCTGTGACTTCTGCACAGGGTGGATCTCTTCTAAATACCTGCCATATATTTTTCAAAAGCAAATAGAGCACAGTAGCTCAATCGATTTGCTCTTTGGTCAGTTATCGCAGCCATGTTTGAAAGGGAGACGTAATATATTGACTTTGTTACAGACGCCACGTGGTGCCGATCTGACAGCTTCTTCTCAAGCAGCTGATTTATGGATTGTGCAAATGGGGGAGGGGAATTCATATTACTCTGTCCGCACAGGGAATGATGCATCTGGGTGAAGAACACAAATAAGCAGTTCTGAACCATGCTTGGACCGCCCGCACATCGGCTTTCCCTTTCTTTGACCTCTGCTTGGCAGTTTTGCTGATGTGTTAGCTGGTGCTGGCAGGTATAAATGAATCTCAATTTCCTATATTAATTTTGCATGTCACTACAAACTTGTTTCTAAGGAGACCTCTCCAGACGTTTATGCATGGTGGAGTCGAAAGTCTATTACAAGGTTCTACATGAATAGTTTTTGAACATTCATGTGCGTAGCAACTATTGACTGTATTTCAACTTTTAACAAAGGCCTTTTTTTCTTTTAGTGAATTTATTCACTCTAACAAAGCTCATCTGTAAAGCTTGTATCATCACTTTGGTAATTTTTTTTTGTTCGTTTTTTTACTTCCAAAGCCAACAAAATGATGTTAATCTCTGTTTTAGCATTTTTTTCTGTTTCACCATCCCATCATGAAGATTTTGCAACGAGTTCCCGCGGATTGTTTACATGGATTTGCCACACTATCCAATTGAAAACAGCTTGTTTTGAAAGTGACATTGTGACAAGTGACAAGTGACAAATGTTGTTAATGTGTGTGCAGCTTAAGTGTTCAGTTAAGTGTCAAGTACCCAGAGTTTAATTATACTCCTACAATACCTGGGTAAATTATTTTTACAATTGTTATTAGTTCTAAGGAACAATAGGGTCAAATGACAATGCCAAGATGGCAGATATAATTTCTCTTGACTGTATTCATATACGAGTATGAGATTTTGGACACAGCATGTGTTCGAACCTGTGTATTAACATCATCCATCTGCAGCACATGCTAACTTTGATCAGATTGATTGAAATTATAGGATATACACTATCGTAAAAAGTTTGGGGTCAGTACTATTTAAAAAACATTTTTATAAAAATTTAATTTATTTATAGTTACAACAGTTTTAACCTTCTAATCAACAAAGAATCCTTAGAAGAAGAAAAAAATCCCAAAAATGTTCTATCAATTAAGCAGCACAATTGTTTTCAAAATTGATAATAATAGGATACGTTTCTTGAGCACCAAATCTGTATATTAGAATGATTTCTGGAGGATCATGTGATACTGCAGACTGGCGTAATGATGCAGAACATTTTGCTTTGCCATCACAGGAATAAAATACATTTTAAAATATATGTATTATGTATTTTTACTGTAATTTTGATCAAATAAATGCAGCCATTGTAAGCATAAGAGACTATATATATAAAAAATCTTGCAGACTCCAAATGGTCGTGTTCATGCAGGTACAGTGCAAATGTTTTTAAACTTAAGTACTTCACATATTTTACTGCAATTATGGTCACTCTAATTGTGAGCGTAAACACATTAACATAATTACAGAATTCTGTTTACACAAGCTTAATCGTAGTACTGTCTTAATCGCATTATAAGAGCCTATGTAAACAGCCACTATCAGGTGTGCTTTCCTCATCAGATGATGGGTTTATGTATATTTCACAGATGCCTGTACATATGGCCGTGTGCTGTGCACCTGCATCTAGAAGCATCCGGTGTCATGCCTGCCTCCTTCGAGGGTTTTGTTAGCATCTGGTGTCAAACATGCTAACTGACTTTCATACTCAAACCGGGCATGCATTTTAATCTAGGTGCAATCTAAATGCACCTGTTTACAAACAAACAAATAAACTAGCCTAAGGTAAGCGTCCCTAGCATTAGCCTCTGGCATCTGACGAGAAAATGCAGCATGTGTGTGAGTGATAGAGAGAGGAAAAGACAGGAGGAGAATAACTTTATTTGAGATATGACGGCATGTGTCTCTCAAGCAAGCAGGCTGCTCATTACAGGCACTTTCTTTGACTGGCTGCTCAGATGTCAGCTGTCACAGTTCATCATGGTGTGCTGAGGTGAAGAAAAAACAAACAGCTGCCATCTCTCCCCTGGCAGGAACCATGCAGGTAAACACTGAATAATAGTCAATTCCCCTTCACCGGAGTGGGACTCCACAGATCCAAATATCTCCACACTGCATTGACTCCATTATTTTGGGAAATGAAATGCTTTTCAGAGAGGAAAAATCAAGCGGTAAGCGGTCTCTCGGCACAAAGACGCAGTTCTGAACGGAAACCAGCTTTTCCACAAAATGGTGGAAAAATGTGAGGAAATGAATGCTACTGTTCATCATACTGTAGGGACCGTGGTGATTCTGCATTTTGTCGGAAAAATGACAAACAGTATTATGTTAACTGCAGCCATATTTTATTGTCACATTAAAATGAATTCAATTATAATGTATTGTACAAGTATATGACTCTAGCATATAACTCAATTATGACATAGTAATAAAGATGTTTTTCCATGCTTTTCCACTTTTTCCACTTTAGATAGAGTGCAATGTTGGTGTTTGAGCAGAAAAAAAGATCTGCAATGTTACAAAGCTCTACTCCAGAAGGGAGATATTTTATTTAACAGAATCCCCTTTTCAAGAACTACAACGACTATAATAATTTTTCCGGATCTTATGAATTCACAGAGCATTTCCATTACAGATTTGCGCAATTGCGATTTTTTCTAAGTGTTGACAAAAAAAAATTTGCGAAACAATGCCGTTTTTATTAACCGATGTTATGCGACTAAAACGTCATTTTTTCCTCTCGCGATTAGTCATTCCAAAAATCATGGCAACGGATGTTGGTAGGTTTACGTATATCCCTGCCACTGCACTGGTCAATATTATTAATTGAAGGAGACATATGTGTGTTATCCAAGCATTAATGGTAAGGAAAGATCCTTATACTTGGAGCGGCTGGTGTTTCTGGTTGTTTCTCCCTCATATCTCCTTTAAGGTCTTGATTGTGGCATTTGTTTGACCTTCATAAGGACCTTCAAACTTAGAGTCCATGGTTGAAACTTATTTTAAACCCTGTTCCTGAACATTATAACCCCAAAGATTATCTGTGCGCTGCACATTTTATGGAGAACAGCTTGTTTATTATAGCTTTAGTGATCGATTACTGTTTGTATTACCTTAGTTTTCTGACAAATATTACGATTAAATGGTGGATAATATTGTATCTATAATGTATAAGATAATTACTTAAAACATACCACTTTGAAATACCACCTGTGAAGTCTGTGCATGAAATCTATTCTGCACGATCATTTTGTTCGTTAACATTTTCAGTGTCTAAATGGGGCTCGAACTGGTTTGACATTGATGCCATCCTCAGTATTTACAATAGAGAAGAACTCGCAGTTATGGAGGGGTTGGACATTTCCTGTAGCCTACAAGTACTAAGTGGTGCCAATCACAACACACTGAGCCAGCTAACCAAGCACATTTCGTATTTCGCAAGGAGGGGCTTCATCGAAATCGTGAAATCGAAATCCCCTTCTCAATGCCTGAGCAAAAACACAGCACTGTCACGATATCTTTTTAATAAAAACCCTTGATTGTAAAGTAGGCTATGCTATTTGCTAACTGAAAAATAAAAATTGACCATTTTAACCACAGCATAATATAATGTGAATATGTGATATGTAATTTAAAAGACACTACTGTTCACAAGTTTGGGATTCGAAATGTTTTTTTTTATGTTTTTTTTTTTTTAAAGTAGCTCATGCTCTCTGAGGCTGCATTTATTTGATCAAAAAAATACAGTAAACACAGTATAACTGTGAAATATTAGTACAACTTAAAATAACTCATTTCAATTTGAATATATTTTAAAGTGTAATTTAGCGATGACAAAGCTGAATTTTTGACATCATTACTCCAGTCTCCAGTGTCACATGATCCGTCAAAAATCATTCTAATATGCTGATTTGGTGCTCAAGAAATATTTCTTCTTATAATCAATGTTAAACACCATTGTGCTGCTTAATCTTTACTAAATACAATTTTCAGGTTTTAAAAAAAAATAGACGTCTTTTGTAACAATATAAATGTTTTTACTGTAACTTTTGATCAATTTAATGTGTCCTTGCTGAATAAAATTTGCCTATTCATTTCTTTCAAAACTATTTTTTGAACAGTAGCGTATGTTTTCACGTTTAAAGGGCCATTGTGTAGGAATTTCTCCCATCTAGCGGTGAAATTGTATTTTGCATTCAAACGAATTGTGCTCTCCAGCGCCTCGCTTTTTCAAGTGCGTGTAGCATCTACGGTAGCTGTTATGTACCATAAAGCTATGACAGGATGTCTTCTAATAGCAGTTCGTCGAGTTTTCCTTCGGGTGAACAGGTTTGTTATTTCAAACAAACTGCAACCTGACACAACGAACAAACGAATGAAATAGTATGAATAATAACGGTGCAATGCAGCCTTTTAAACTTGCCGGGGCAGTGACAAGCGGCTCTCACTGCTCTGCTCCTCCGTTTCTGCTGCCTTCAGTTACGTGATGCTGGCTCTGAACGAAAACGCGTTGTGGAAACGCGTTGGCCTAGTACGTTTTGACCCTCTCTGCTATTATAGTTTTTCAAGATTGCGGAACGACATGGAAGCCTCCGTGGACCTACCCGTCACATGTATATTAAGATAATAAATTCTTCGTTTACGAGGATAAGTCAATTGGATAATTGACAGAGGTATTTGTACACTATTGAGGACATATTTATGAATAAAAATATTGATTTTAGATAGTAAAATACCTAAAAAATTACACATAGTCCCTTTAAGAATACATTTACAATTCTATCATTTCTAATCAGGCACAGAAGTTAAATACAAAGTTGTGTGTGGGGGGATCTTGCATGACACCGGCTCTACTCCAAGGTGTCCTTGGCCTAAAAACTACATTTATGTGCTCAACCAAAAAAAAAAAAAAGATAGAAGTCGTAAATCAGAGCCTTTATTTCATGTCCCAGCTGACAATCTTAGAAACAACCTTCAAACTCTGTCCTGACTGACAGAAAACAATCTGATTCCCATTGGTCACACCAAGGGCCAAGCTTACCTCCAAAACGTTAAAATCAGTGGTCAGCTTTATATACGGAGTGCTAACAGGGTGGCCCTAATCCCACAAAATACCCCAGTTTCCTGCACACCTGACCCAGTGGCACTGAAGAGAAATGAGCTGTGCTACTGCGAGCTGATGTCTTCAGCCATATCCTGCCCCACAGAAGGCTCCTTAAAATCTCCTATGAGTCGTCTGCCTTTTTTATCACTCCATTCCTTTACAGAAAGCAGGAGAGGAGATAGCAGGAGGAATAATCACAAATAACAAGAATGTCCTTGATCCCTGTCTGTCTGGTGCAGCAGACTGAGAGAGCTCGTCCCCTCTCTCTTTCCCTCATAGCGGGGGTTCTGCAGCAGATGCAGACTTTAACCCGACAGACTCTCCTTTATCCAGAGAAGCCAGACACGACTCTCCTCTCCTTCTCTTCTTTTTATTGCAGTTTTGCTGCGGTGAGTGCTCTTACCCTCATTACGAATGCTGCTCTCTTCTCATCACAGAAATGGACCTATGCCTGAATAAAGTGCCAGTGACCACAAAATCTGAGGCCTTGGCAGAGGGACGCATTTCAGGCCACTCTGACTCCAATGCACCGGGGTTTGATGGACAGCATAACGAGGGAGTAAGAATGTCACAGGGAAAACAGAAAGTGGTACATTAGTGCCTGGATTTTTGTCTTCCATTTCTTCTCCCTGACAAATTTCACACAGACACACATGGAGCCTGAACTAGCCTGAAAAACTTTTCGAAGACGTTTTGGGTGGGATTCATTAGTTTGGGATAGTGCATCCAAAAGTCTTCTGAAATAATTCATTATCATTTCAAATCAAAACATTGATCAAGTCAGGCATGAAGACAAAATTCTCATAATAAACTCAGACAAAAAGAAAAAGGTACAAGACAACAATCAAATTAAAAAACTAAGGAGATATTTAAAACTATTAATTTAAAGATGCTGATTTATATAAAAAACAATATATTTTACCTTTATTGCAAAACATGTAAATATATACAAATATTTAAGTAGTATTAGAGCGTAAGGAGACTATTACACCACAGTGCCTTATTTGCATTAAAGAGCTCTTTTGATAGGATTTTCTTGTTTCTATTCTCTGATTGGTGGAGGTCATTGGTAATGTAGTTCTCACCAAGAATTCTGCTGTTAAACATAATTATTTAATAAAATAATGCAGTCTGATGGCTTCAACTAACGCAGTGGTTCTCAACTCCAGTCCTCGGGACCCACTGCTCTGCACATTTTGTATGTCTCTCTTATCTGACATTCTCAGTTCAGATCAAGGATGTCACTCCTAACGAGCTGGTGATCTGAATCAGGTGTGTCAAATAAGGAGACATAAAAAATGTGCAGAGCAGTGGGTCCCGAGGACTGGAGTTGAGAACCACTGAACTAACGCATATATCGATTAAAATAAAATAAAAACATTGTAGCACGTCTTTAAAGGTTTATAAGTTATTATTCAAAATCAATTCCCTGTAGAAAATTATCAGGAATTTTACTTTCATAGCTATCGGTTCTTGTGTGTCGACTTCATGTCATGAGGTCACCAATAAGGCTTCAGAAGACTGATTAAACCACCGAAGATGTATGGATTATGCTACCTTTATGTTCTTTTTGGAGCTTGAAATTTTTGGACCTCATTGACTTTCAGTGTATGGACAAATAAAGTTGAAACGTGTTCTGCAGATGGAAGAAAATACGACATATTGGTGAGAACATGATGATGACAGAATTTTTGCCTGAATCATTCCTTTAATTAGTTATTCTAGGTGTCACAGCAGAATCACAGAATTAGGCCCCGTTCACACTGCAGGCAAAAGTGGCCCAAATCTGATTTTTTGGGGGTCAAGTGACCAGGTCAGACTTCTTCAGAGGTAGTGTGAACACTCAAATCTAGCCCAGATCTGATTTTTTCAAATCAGATTTTGACCACATACATATGTGGTCCTGAATCAGACCCAGATCTGATTTTTTTCAATGCGGCCGCAGTGTGAACAATCAAGGCGGATTTGATGCGACTTTTACGTCCATCTACGTCAACCATTTGTCACAATTATGGAGATGGTGCTCGATGCAGAGCCAAATGGGAGGAGCTAGAGCTCGAGCTCCCCCTTTTCTGGAGCTCCAGCTCCACCTCGCTAAATTTAGTGGGCGGGGTTTCGCTACAGCGTCCAATGGGAGAAGCTAGAGCTCTAGCTCACCCTCGCTGGATCTAGTCAAAGTCCTTTTACCCGGCCGCCATCTAACAGCAGTAAAATATGATACAAATCGCTGAAAAGGTTTGATTTCTTTGCCCCAAAATAAGGTTTAAAACGCGTTTTCCCCCACAGGTAATACTTTAGTACGCATGCGCAAGGGTTCTCTCCCTCTCTCCCGTGCACGCGCTACACGGTTTGAAGCACACAGTATGTGCGAGCTCTTGATCGCTCGCTCTAGATTCTGGGAGATTTGAACTAATTTGCGGGCATCAGGGAGCCGCTATCAATATGCGGGAGACTTGGGATGTCTGATATTTACACAACGCACACATACACTGCATAATCATATGTGCCGCTTTTTCAAACAGTAACGTATTTCCGCTGTTCCAAACCTCAACTGTGCGCATGCGTCAGTGGAACCAGACGATAGGCTTAAATGTTTCCCGGCTTACTGTGCCTGCGCGGCCCCGCCCACTAAATCCAGTGAGGTGAAGCTGGAGCTCCAGCGAGGGGAAGAGCTGGAGCTTCAGCTCCTCCCATTTGGCTCTGCATCGAGTACCACTTGCAATTATGCGCTGGCGAAGCCCTAGACACAACAGACACAGACAGTAGCCTAACATTAAAAACTTGACTAGATATGGAGAACAGCGATGAAGCGATTCAATGAGAGTGAGGTGTTAGATCTAAGTAGTATATGGGGAGATACTTCAATTCAAGCTAGAAGGACCTACCGTAACCGCTCCGTTTTTGAAAAAATTGCACACGAAATGGAAGAACGGGGACACAGGAGAACAGCGTCTCTGTGAAACTATTCACGTCATATTCCCACCACTCCTGGCTTCGTCTACGCATCCACACAGATCTCCTTAGTGAATTTGCAACTAAACCCGCAAAAGTTTCCATTACACAAACATTATGAAATAAATGCGAATATGCTTACTTCCTCCATAACCTCCCAAACTTTAGTGCAACCGCGTGCTGCGTCTGATGTCATTGTTATTGTTCTTTTGCGCATGCCGGTTAGTTTGAAACCTCAAACAGTTCACACTGCAATCAGATATAGGTCACATTTTAAAAGGTAATGTGAACAGCCAATCAAAAAATCGGATCTGAGCAAAAAATCAGAATTGAGCATTAGGACTTGCGGTGTGAACGGGGCCTTAGAGAGGTTATAAGTGCCTCAGAAACAAATCTCTTTATTAGTAGCTACTGCAGCCCTTATGCTACAATCATGTGTCATTTATTCAGAGATGGTGTGACCCTGAAAAAAGAAAATGGCTGACCTACGGTCCCGAAAAACCGAGTGTTTCCTGGGCTGAATCCCTTGGAGACTGCTTTAAAGAGCTAAACTACTACTTTGGACACTATGCACATGGCATAAATCACTTTTTAAAATGATTGATTCTCTTTGAAATCAGATGTAGGCACTGCATAACAAATGGAGTGAAACTAAGAGAGAAAATAAGCAAAGTGTGTCATAACAGAACACCGCGACTCACAGATATTCAGCAGGCCTCTTTCTGTACCACTGCTGATAATGGCAAAGCTCTGGCCCCTAGAGCTCATTACCAGACAAATACCATTCCTTTGGTGTGCAAAATTCGTCTATATTCCTGCTCTCATGATATCACTTTTATTATTTTGTGTATTTTTGCACTTTTCCATTGCATCATTATGAGATACGGTTGCAGGAATTATACCTTGGTTTCGGATGCAAATGATTTGCCTTTGGCTTTAAATTTCAATGAAAATTCTCCATTAAAGGTTTGATTTAGTTGGTAAGGTTGTTTGTGAAGATAAATGAATTTATACTTTAGCCAATTTTACATCACTTATTTCCCCAGAGAAAATGTTTGCGCTTAATAATGTTTCTTTTTTTTACCACTGTGAAATTTACATGACAACATTGCATCAGATTATAAATGGTACTCGCTCCATTTTTTCTGATAAAAAGGTTTCAGATAATCATAAACCAGGGCACTTGAGATAATACTTATATGAATCTTTTAAAGATTGAGAGTCTGACGCCTTTGATGGAAAAGCCCAGCTCTAAAGTAGAAATGTAGCAGCCGCAAAAGACAGAAAAGGTCATTCACCATGCTTGTTTCCATCCTCTTTAAACTTTGACTGACAAATTACCACAGGATAGAGACAATAGAGGTCTTATCGCTGGGATCTGCGTGGTCTAAGCAAAACATTGGTGCGTTGCAGAACAGTCTCGGCCCCTGACGACCCCCCTTCTCGCTTGGCACTACTTATCAAGCACAATGTCCCCCAGCTCGTGTGGAACAATTCGGAAAGGTCAGTCTCAGCTGGTCCCCGTGCTCAGCAGTTGGTCTCTTTGGCTGTGCAGCCAGGCTCCAGCTGAGAGCAGCTGCAGTAACTCTGTCACCCAACACCCTGCAGGGACGGCTGAACTCAAATTATGCTTTACGAAGAGAGAACAGGCCATTTATTCAAATGCGGTTATGAGCATTCCAATAACCACGTTTAGTGTAAAACAGCAAGATCATGTATAATGTGATATATCATCATTTAGCTCACACTGTAAAATATGTTCTTTCATAAAATGAAAAAAGTTCCTAAAATCTATAACTTCCTACAATGGTATGCTCTATTTTTAGTAGGTGGCGACAAGTGACTGTCTTTATGAGCGAGTCATTTGAATAGTTTATACAACGGATTCATCTAAAGGAACGACATTTTAAAAAGTTTATTCAGGAATAAAAAAAATGTCACTTGGTGAAAAACCAATTTTATTCACTTAGCCGATGTTCATAAACACTGATTCATTCAGGAATGAAAAAAAAATGTATATGAATGAATCATTAAAAAAATGGATACGTGGCGGCATTACGTCACAAAGGTGTGGACTTCCATTTGGGACAGGGCCTATAGTCCATTGGATGCTCACTTTACTCATCTGGTATTTTTTGCCTACTGTTTTGTGAGCATTGGGAATTCTGACATATTGCTCTTTTCACATTCTGATTTTCACCTACTATGTAGTACAGATCAAATGCATTTATGAGTGAGTGAATCATTGAATCATTCACTCAACTGATTTGTTCAAGGTAAAAAGAAACATTCACATTCAAAAAGTGAACTTTGTGTTTTAGTTGAGCAAGAAGGTTACTTTTTAAAACTTTGTGTTTTGTTCAACTGATTTGTTCAAAAACTCTGATTCATTCATGAAAGAAACACAATATGGAGCAGCACAATTTGGCTGCGCCTTCATTTATAACTATCTTCGCGGTAAACCACCCTCACAAATTATATATAATATTTCAAAAGAAAAAACAACATCCACCAAAACATTTTTTGATAAAGACAAAAATATTTGTATATATAACACATTTCTGGTAAAAAAAAATAAAAAAAACTTATGCATGTCATTCTAAACTACAATACAGTGTGTTTATTTTGCCCTTAAGCTTAGCTTAAGCATAAGCTGTATAAAATATATACAATGCAGCAACAGCACTCAGTGAGTGTAGCATTTGCTCACGGGGCTCTTTTATGTGGGTGCTCACTGTTACAGCAGCAGTAGACTAGTTCTAATCAGCTTGTTGGGTTTATTCTTCAGCTGATTTATTTTAAGTGTCACATAAATCCAGAGCAAATGAATGGAGCATTTAGATAGAGTTAAAATTCTTGAACAAAATGACTGCACACAGTCCCCTGATGCTCTCTCTGTTTTGCTTGTCTGGCTGCAGCAGAGGGAATTGTTCTACTTACACAAAATGATCTGCATGAATATTTACAAAGAACAGCCTTTTCTCGCACCCCTACCCCACACGCATACACACTCTTCCTACTCCAATTAAACATTGTTTGTCTTATTTGGGACATGGATATTCATAATGCCAAGCTTAAGAGCTTGCGGCATCTAAAAAGCCATAAACGAAAGACAAATGTTTGTCAGCTGCAGAAACATTATGCAATCAATCAACTTAAAAAAGGCAAAAGATTATTTCCACTTCAACAGAGTGCTGATACTGGCATAAGGAAATTAATGAATGTATTTTAATTGTATCGCAGCAATGCATATGTACCTACGATGTGTTCTGTGGCTGCTTCAACACTTTATCATAGTGAAGGTAATGGAGCGCTTCCTGCTGATGAACGAGATAGAGCACTAGTGCCACCATGTGGTACAACAACAAAGTAAATAAGATTGCTTTTCACTCCTCTTTATTAGTCCTTCAAAGAAACCCCCTTCTAGAGTTAGTATAGCACTAATTAAAGCTCAAAATAGTCACGGATTGTGGCTGTTGATGGCAAAGTGCACAGATGAACTCTCACTAAGGTTCTTGTTAGACAGAATGATGCCTGTTCCCACAACTTACAAAATAACAAGCAGACAAGGGCAATGTTGTGTGTCTAAGGGGCATTTTGGAGGAAGAAAACCTAGCAACACAAGGTAAGCAAATATAATCTGTTCAGAGCCAGATCCCACACCATATGCCTTGTACTTTGTCTCAGACGGTCGTGGATGAGCATTCTAATGAGCCATTTGGCTTTATCATTAAGCCTAATTATTATGGGGATATAAATGGTACCTGTGTGGCCACAATTCAATATATCTGCTCAGCTTAATTACTATCACTGCATCATCATCAAGAACTGAAAAGAATATTTTGGAATACTTATGCAGAGTATTTCTTTATTGATTTTAGTTATACATTTTGTTTTCTTCTAAAAAAAAAATTCCAGAAATATAATATTGATGATAGTTGTAAAATGTGCTATATCTGAGGAACTCTAAGGTTTTGAGTCAAAACTCTAATTTTACAATCATTTTTTTAATCTAATAACAATTTTTGCTGTTTATTTAATTGTTTTGTCTTTCATTATTGTATATACTATGTTGAAAACCCATAACAAGGAACTGAATCATTATTTCTTTTCGCAAGAGCAGTATTTTCTTTTAATAGTCCAGACATTAAGGTATGTGGCTATACAGAATTGAATATAGGGGTATTGACAACTAGCCCTGGTCTCTCCCACTTCCTGCCAGTACTAAAATGAAGTAAAAAAGACAGTCCTACATCATTACTGAAAAGTCTATTTTTATGTGCATTTTTTTGTTTTTTGAACTGGTTAAGTTTTAAATCCTCTAAAAATTTTGAAGAAAGAAAGGCCTTGAAACGAAGTGCGAAGATTATTAGTTGGAGAAGCTGGGACTAGATGTCACAAGCAGCACTTATCGTTAACTAAAACTAAAACTATTAAAAACATTTCTGTTAATTGAAATAAAGCTGAAATGAAATAAAATAAAATATAAATTTTAGTTGAAAAACTTATACTTAAAATTTAGAAATGTTGCCGTGGCAATTAAATGAACTACATTTATCACCTAACTGGAAAAAAAAAACCTAAACCTGAAACTGAAATAAAAACAAATCAAACCTAAATAGCAATATTTAAAGCAAAAAAAGTAGTAAAATAACTAAATTTGGGCTGGAGTTATGTAATTACATAAAAAAAAATTCCCGTAACAGATTTTGTAACTTTATTTTATAACAAAAGGGGCAGGTCTTAAAAGGGACTACATAAACGTCCGGGGCTCAATGCTAAGGAGTTTACTGTTATTTACTGGTTATCAAAACTTTCTCTGTCCCTGCAAACAAACAAACAAATAAATAAAAAATATATAGTATTTTAATAAATAACATAAAAATAAAGACAAACAATAATAAAGTAAACATTCAGTAATAAAATAAGAAAGAATGAACAAATTGCAAGCAGCACAAATAAATACAATGGAACAGAAATAAAAATGAAATAAAAATATACCAGGTAGGTCTACCAGTATAGGTACGAAATACTGTGGCCTGGCTTCATAGACAGGGCTCAAATTCTACAGGATTAGGCTTTAGTTCAATTAGGACATCCAAGTAGCTTTTATAAACATGCCTTAGAAAAAAAATGGTCTGCATCTTGAGACAAAACAATGGCACAGACATATTTTAAGATATTCCAGTGCAAGTTGCATTCAGTTAAAACAGCTCAAACATGCATTGGCTCATGCCCTGTCTGTGAAACCAGGGGTATATATCAATGAAATATCCTAAAGAAGTTATTCTGTCAACAGCAGGTGTTGAGCAGAGTTTTTCTTTTGTTCTTCAATTAACATTATATGACACAAGACAGCAAGCAGGTATATTGAGCTATTGTCACTTTAAGACCAAATACATGGATTATACATGACACACATGGAAATTTCTTCCAACGTTCATTGATTTTTTTATTTTAACTACTGTGCTTGCGAGGATAAATGGGCGTTTTGATGTAATTTTGTGTGTACTTGACCGTTTAGGCGTGGTAAGACGCAAAACAGAACTTGGGTGGGTATTGAGATTTCACTGAATTTAATTTTTTTCACGTCTTCTTGCTCTTGAACGGTTTAAAATTGTTTGAATGTTTATGATGACCATGGTCACATTCTAATAGCCTACTGCTTTGTAGTTTCTAAATAACAAGCAGATTTTTGATACCAAGCAGCTGCAAAGCAGGATCTCCCTCAAAATCCAAATGGTGCTCATTGCGGAAACAAATTGGACCTTCTAGCTCTACACCCAAATTACATCTAGAGAGGGTGAGCTGGACTTCACGCTCCACCCAGGGCTTTGCAATGAGCAGCCTCTCTCAAAATATGGACCTGAATTGAACACACATCAATTTTGCAATGGTCGTTATTTGGCGTGGGGCCAGGGTGGACCAAGCTCATAATTGGGTAGGCCTGGCCCCCTGTGGAGTGGGGCCTGTTGAGCAATAGCAATGGAATTTCTTTTATAGTATGTGCCTGTACAGAAATTGATTAATAAACATACCCTGAAAAATATTCACCAGGGCAAAACATTTGACAACTAGCCCCGGTCTCCTCCACTTCCTGCCTGTACAATCTAAATTAAATGAAAGAGACAGACCTGCACCATTACTCACTTCATGGAACCCACAGTGGAAATGATGTCATCAGTTCCCTGGAGAGGACAGCACACCGCTGGAAAGGTTACTTCATCTGAGTAACCTTGTTTGCATATGAACGAATGTTGTTTATGTTTTTCCAGCAGTGTTTCTTTCCAGTGATGAATAGGGATCATTTTCAGCTGTCATGAAATGATGGTTGAAATTCTGGGCTTATATTTAGCTCACCGAGGGCATGTGATCAGGTTGCTCAGCAATTTTGATTCGTTGATCAATTTGATAACACAACACTGTACGAAATACACTTAGCCTATATAGGTGGGGATCACAAAGGATTTTTAGACTGGTGTTAGTACAAAGGACAAAAATGTACACAATTACACAAACACCTGTATAAATAAAGTCCCCAGACATACAATATGAATCAACAATAACATAGTGAATTGAGACGTTGATGTGGTGTGGTCACTTGTGTTGATGTGGTGTGGTCAAAAATTATGATTATTTTCAAACAAGCCAGCGGTGAGGTCTTGATCAAACTATTTCCCCTATGAAACCTAGGCATAGAGATTAACCTAATTACTGACACTGGTCATACAAAGCCACTTTAGGTCAAATTAAGCATCATTCACAATAGTTTTCCACACCTTTTAATAATAAATAGGTCTGTATTTCAGATAAGGGCTGTTACAGGCCAACCACTGATTCACAATGAGAGATATTCACAATGTTGCTAACAAAACTGTAAAGTACTATGTCCTGACTCCTGACAAAAGGAAGAGGCTAATTTAAAAAAAAAAAACTTGCCTTATTTGTCAGCTTTCAAAGCTGTGCCATACTTTGTGTCAACACCGTTAGATATGTATAAAATCTGATTATATTTAAGTCAGCCTTTTTCCTGATTGCTATTTTTCCATATTTTACTTTCTATGAGTTCAAATATCACGCATTCTCAGGTGAGTTTTATATTTCTAATATAATTTCAAGCAATTGTTCTTCGTATTTTCTGTCACAATCATGACATATCAACTCCAACATATAAGAAACTGTTTAGGATTTTTAGATAATTTCCATTGCTTTAACATTTAATATACCCTATGTGATGTGCAAAATATCATCTTGTCAATGCTGACATATTAGATGAATGTGGTGACAATTAAAGATCTGAAAATAATTTTGGAAATTCATTCCTAAATTGACGTGAATTCTAGATATTTTTAATAATCTTGTCAATATTTATAATAAATATTTATCCCAATTTTATGAATAAATACCTGACATTGTTGACTAATATTGAGTGAGAAGAAAAGAAAAAAATATGGTTTTGAGCAAATGGAAGCAGTTGAACCCAGACATAGACATTTACCTTTAAACATGCTAATTAATACATAACATATTCATAAATAAAATTACAGTTTTTCATTCTTCAGAGAAAAATATGTATGACATGTATTTCTTTTCGGTTGGCCTCCATGCAACTGAAGTTACCCGGTGCAGCAAGGATGCTACTCAATTAGGATAATATCAGTTTCTTATTCCCTATAGGAATACACATCAAGATAAATATTAAAAGTAAGATTTATCCTCTGTTATAACGACTGGATATGATTCTGGTAGGCCTTGCTTGACTCCAATCTTGGAGACATTTCAGTTGGCATGGACTAAAGGGGGCACAATACAAGAGAGCGCACACTTCCTGGAGCTTAAACAACCCCCACAGAAAACAAGAAAAACAAACGAGCCCATGGAGGAGAGAGCTGTAAAGTTCTAGCCCCGCATCCGATGGCTCGGATGCTTTGTCCTGGTCAACGGGACACGTAAAGCAGGTTTTATTGAGCGGTATTTTCGGGCACATAGAGAGGCCGATGTACGGAGCGGCAGCGGCGGTGTGGAGTGAGCGCTGCGCGGAGGGGAGATCAATCGACCGCACCAGCGCGAGCCAGCAAGCGGCCTAACGCTAACACACAGCCAGCGCTTTTATGTCGATGGGATACCCTTAACTGCACTTCTCAGAGACCCTAGGGCGTATTCTCTATCTGAATGACAACATTTACCGTCGTTTGGCATGTCTGACATACTTTAATCTGTCACGGAGCCTCTTAGCCGCCTGGCTAACGGATTAGATTGACACTCAGGTTAACGTTAGCTCGTTAGCCGCTAAACAAGTTTTTAAAGTGACTTAATATACACCTATATTTGTGTAATGCAGGCCGCGTCGAAGGAAAGGGTGCTTCAGCTACCGTTTTTATTCTGAAACGGTCGGTTGTGAAGTTTTAAGACTGTAAAATCAGTTGTTTGTGTTTTAATGATTAGCTGGCTAGCGAGCTAGCGATGTCAATGCCCTCCGCCGATATGCTGGAAACACCGCCTATGTACCCGTTTGAGGAGATAGAATATGCTGATATTGAGGTGGAAGAGGTGAGTGACATGATATGCAAGTGATAAAGTTAATAAACACGCTAACAACAGTGTGGAAATGTCCTGCAAACATTCCCTTGATACCTTTAAGTTACTATAACTAGGACACTTGACATTGCATCACACTACACCCAATCTCTATTTTTAACTTCATTATTTACGTTTTTCATTGTTTTTGTCAAGCCACAGTGTGTTTGAAGGTTTACAAAGTGTTTTCTACTGAAAATACTCTTTGCCATTTTTTTAATAAAACATTTTTGCACTGTTCTAGATGTGGTTCTGTGTAATATTTCAGTGCCTGAGTTTTATTTTTTTAGGTTTGTTTTGAACTCTTTGCGGTGCTGTGCGTTTGTGAATGTGTACCACACCATTCTGTGTGATGTTCTAATACACATGTGTTTTGTAGGTGGTGGGCAGAGGAGCGTTTGGTGTTGTGTGCAAGGCCAAGTGGAAAGGCAGAGATGTGGCCATCAAGACTATAGAAAGTGAATCAGAGAGAAATGCCTTCATTGTTGAGGTACTGTCATATTTTTTTATTTGTTCACGTTAGTAACTACTGTAGTCAGAAACATAAACCGTGCATGTACTGACTAAACAGACATTTTGTCTAATTTATTTTAAAAAGCCATCTTCTCCATTCTCTCTATCCAGCTTCGCCAGTTGTCTCGTGTAAATCATCCCAACATTGTGAAGCTGTATGGTTCCTGCAGTAACCCTGTAAGTCTCTACATGTTGCTATTGAGTGGATTTTGATCGTGATCGTGAAACTTGATTCAGATGTGTTGCTATGATCCAACCTTTTTTTTTTGGTTCCTGTGATAAGAAACATGTAACAAGGTTAATAATCTTACTGCAGGTATGTCTGGTGATGGAATATGCAGAGGGTGGTTCATTGTATAATGGTAAGTAATTGTATTATAAGTTACTTTGCAACACTGTACTCACTTTTGTTGCCAGCTATTTTGACAATAATGGCTATATGTTCAGTTATTTTCAGAGGTTATATACAAGCAGCAAATTGACTACTCTAAAATCTATCCAAGTTTAATTTCTATAGTATTGTCCCTTGAGAAGATATACTAAAATAAAATGTTTGCTGAAATGTGAGGGGTGTACTCAGTTTTGTGAGATACTGTATACAAATTTGCATACATGCTCAGAGGATCACAACAGACTGTCTGGTGTAGTCTTTTTTGCAGTGCAATTTTACATATTCTTTGATTCTATGGAACTTTGCATTTCAAAAATAGTTCAAAATGTATCCCTAATCCCTTGCCTATGGTAGTAGCAAGTGCTAAAGTTCTAGTCAGTGTCCAATCACATGAGCTGTTTCACAGGTGAGCAAATGACTGATATCTCATATATGTTTGCTTGTATTTATGACTGTATTCTGTGTTGACAGTGTTGCACGGTGCAGAGCCTCTCCCTCACTACACTGCATCTCATGCCATGAGCTGGTGCCTCCAGTGTTCTCAGGGGGTCTCGTATCTCCACGGAATGAAACCAAAGGCTCTCATTCACAGGGACCTCAAACCTCCCAAGTATGCTCCTCCATCATTTCTCTTATCACACTGTCTTGCTCATGTCACTGGAACCCCCATGAGAATTTCTTTTTCTCCTCATTCATGTGCTTGTTAAATTTAGTCCTTGTCATATAAGTTCTCCCTAACCATTTAATTCAAAGATAAGGGTTTTAAACGTACCCGGTTACATTGAGTCTTTCCTGACCATTTGCGATATAATCACCTGAGATTAACACCAGGTGTAAACTCATACATGTGCTGACTGTTCTCTGACTGATGATGGTGGAAACATAACTGGATCATTCAGGACTGCCATCGCTCATAAATGCTGTCCAGTTCAGGTGTCGGAGGACGTATGTTAGGTTTCTTACCCTGCATTACTTACAACATGGCAGTGTATGGTGTTGTCCAGGCCAGGGCTGGTTATTTATGAGGCACTGTTTGTAAAAATCCCTGGCAGCACACCATGGAAATGGTCAGCTGGCTTCTCTCCCAGACACCTAGAATGAAGTTCTCTGGAAGAACTGGATTATATTACTCATTTTTGATAAATTACAGTTTACTAAAGTTGGCATTCAAACCCCCATGAACAGTTCATAAGTGCTTTAACTGTGTTTAATCCAAATTAAGACTAAAGCACAGTTGGTAACTGGTTAACTGCCATCTGTGTATACCTGAGTTTCTGCTCAAAATATTGCCAACTGAAGTGTATTTTAAAAATGTGTGCTCTGTTAATGTTCTCATGATGGAATCCTTGATTAAGTATTAAAGTAGACACACACACACTTCTACTTTCTCTTGTCTTCAACCTTCAAGATGTACTCTGCCATTCAAGTACCATTCACTACCATTTAATTTTTTTCAGGGATGCATTAAATTGATCAAAAGTGACAGTACAGACATTTACAAGGTTGCAAAATATTTTTTCAACTTTCTATTCAATAAAGAATCCTGAAAACTGTTTCCACATTAATATTAAGTACAACTGTTTTCAACATTGATAATAAATAAAAATAAGAAAAACTTGTGCTGCAAATTAGCATATTAGAATGATTTCTAAAGAATCATGACACTGAAGACTTAAGCAATGGCTGCTGAAATTCAGCTTTGCCATCACAGGAATAAATTGCATTTAAACATTTTTTAAATGTATATATTTTTAAAATTGTAATAATATTTCACAATATTTCTGTTTTACTGTGAGCATAAGAGACTTCTTTCATAATCATCCCCAACATTTTGAATGTTCTGTTTAACCCAAAAGGCTTTGTCTCTGTCCTGAAACCTTGTGAATTTACTTGCTGACTAACTAATACAATCGTTGGCATACACCAGCAGGATGGGTTCGGGAATGTACATGTTGTTTTGGTTCCATGAAGCAATCATTTTCCTGTGGCTTCAAACTAATTAGTCACATGAAATTACATTTAATAAGTTATTCAAAGCAACTTACAAATGAGGGACATCGCAATCAATTTATATTGCAAAAGCCAACAATATTTACAGTGCAATAAAATGTTAGTAATCAGGTTGTGCACTTTATTGCAGCTGGCATTTCATGAATGGGAATGCTAAACTGACTAAAACACTAATTTGGTAATGCAATCTTGCCATTATACTCCCATGATGCCTAAAAATGTTTTCTGTAAAATTAATTTGCTTTGTTTTTCTTCTTGGAGACAATCATTTTTGTATATTTTTTTCCTCATAGTCTGCTTCTGGTTGCTGGAGGTACTGTACTGAAGATCTGTGACTTTGGGACAGCATGTGACATCCAGACACACATGACTAACAACAAAGGAAGCGCAGCCTGGATGGCCCCAGAGGTGTTTGAAGGCAAGTTTCAGGAGCTTTCCAAGAACTTTTGTTCATGTTTTAACAGTCACTGGCTTGTTTTTGATTGTATCAGAATAGTGCTGCACGATTAATCTAATCGCAATCGCAATGTCAAGCCTATGCGATTATATGACGCAAAATGCTGCGATTTTATGAAATAAATAAATGCATGTGTGGACATGACAACCCAGTTTCTCTGAGAGCTGTTTGCCCATTTTCTACACTGCTAATAAAAAGAAGACCAGTCAGTTTCAGTTTAGAAAGTGGCACTTGTGGCGCGTATGGTCACGCCGTGGCTTTCTCTGGTGTGCAGCGTGGAGAACAGGTGAAGATGGATGCCAAGCAGACGGACACTGAACTGGTGGCCAGAAAAAATTCTACCTCTGTTATATGGCGATATTTTGGCTAAAAGATAACCAACACTGAGCAGAGAGAGCAGGGTTGCCAACTCTCACTCATTCAGCGTGACACTTTTCACACGCTCTCACGCCACACATCCATTTTCTCACGCAGAGAAAAATCGCGATGCAAAGAGGACACTGACAACAACCGACAAGACAGAGCAGGTTACTTTTGATATGAAACTAATTCTCAGCTCTCAGATTCTGTCAATTTTATTACGAAATTCAGACAATAGCATTTTGGCGCTTGTAGATGTGACGCGAGAGTAAACCGATCATCTTAGCCTACTCTTTATTACTAGTTAATGGTAAATAAACACCAATGAACAATAAGTCTGTTGAAAGATACAGTACAACTTACCGAAATGTTTATGCCTCACACATAATATTGATCACTCAGTGTGTGTTTTTTTTTTTCAACCACGGAAAGAGGTCAATAAAACAGCTGGAGAACAATGTCACTTAACCTTACATTTACCTTAGCCATTTGATAGAACGTTAGTTGGCTAGACAAATTATATAGAGAGAGGAGTATTTTGCTAAATATGTGCACTATATTAAATATGTATTATGTTTTTACTTATCATTAAATTATTGTAATGTTGTTATTATAGCCTAGTAAAAACCACATTATATTTAATTGGACTTGTTATTTTTAACCTTTAATAATAATACCAGCTGACAGGGCTCTCTGTATGTTTACAGCATTAAGCGAGATTTTTTTTTCTTAAGAAAAATTAACATGCATCTTTTGTTAGGCTACCTAATATTTATCCAAATGAATATAAGATAGATATTGAATTAAGATTGGAATCAAATCACAAGATTTGAAATCAAATAGTGAAATTTGTGTCAAGCATTAATAAAAACAGTAGCCAGCAAGTCATAGTACCATGTTGTAACATGTTGTCACTAAACTTAACAAAATTCTGTTTAGTTACCAAATGTTTTGACAATCACAATACACTTACACCAAAAATGATCCAGACTGAGTTTAGACAAAACATATGTTACATCCAGCTTAAATGTCCCTGCTTGTCTGGACAGAATGTTCACTTCAAAATATCTTTTCATGAGCATACAAATGTTAATATTTATTGTTCTATTTATTTTATACTATTGAGACAATAACAAGTTTGCAGTAATGCAGTGATGTCATTTAATTTTGTAAAAAAAAATTATTTTAATTTGAAAACACTGTGTATTTAGTTGTTGTTGCTAGTTTGAGTTGAGAAATACACATTTCAGCATTATCACTAATCTGTGTGTGCATTTTCCTTGAGAACCAAGCAAGTTGACTCATAAAACCATTTGTTTTTATTATATCGCAATCACAATATTGAGCTCAATAATCGCAATATGACATTTTCCCCAAATCGTGCAGCCCTATATCAGAAGATCAAAACTGACTTCCGATTCTCCTTTTTACTAGTCTTTCTTATTACTTGTCTTCTCATATGCCACTTCAGGCTTCACTAACCCTCGTACAAATATTTCCCTAAAACCAGAGTCACTGGACGCTCCTGGTCTATTTGATGGATGAAACCATTATAATTTAATGCATGCGTTTGCAATTAACCGCTAATGAGTTTAAATTTTACCAAACACATTCAGGGGCACTTGGCTGTCAGGGGGGTCGGAGGAAACATCAATTAGGAGCAGGTTGTTATCTTGTTTGTTTAGGGAGGATCAGAAATCCCATGTTATTACTCCACTAGCACTGGCAGCAGAGGAGAAGCCGCGCTCCTCATTTGCCTCGCTGACAACAGTATTATCAGAAGACCAGAGCAAGGCAGCGTAAAGGCATACTAGTGTGAGGTGCTGTAATTTAAGAATAATAAGAGCAGCAATTAAGGCTCTCCAGGGCAGCATGAGTGGAAATTGGCTCATCTGTTCAAAATAGGGGCGGCAAGATAAGGGCTCCGCAACCCTGGACGGCAGAAAATGAGATTTTGGGAAGTGGCTTTCATTTTTTTTATGGTGTGTGGTACCATTTGCTTCTATGTTGTTATTTTTGGCAGCTCGACGCAAATATCAACCATAACGTAGAAGAATTAATTATTTACCAAATTCATTGGTCTATATTTTACTGTATTAAACATCTATAATGATATGTCATATATAATAAGGAAATTTTATTGTTTATCCACCATACAAAACTAACAATAAAAGAAAGCTATATAAAATATTTCCTTTTAGTATTGGTGCACACCTTCTGTTGTGGACAGATAATTCAAAATAATTTCTGAAAAATGCAGTTTCCTTAAATTATACTAGAAAATTTAAATTTTTTATTTAAAAGGGCCACATTTATTATTTGTGTTTTAGTGCTATGTCATGTCCATCAAATGTTTAGGAGTTTATATCACACAGTTCCCTTCAAAAGTTAAGCGTTTGTAAGATGTTTTTGAAAGAAGTCTCTTATGCTCAATTAGGCTGCATTTATCTGATAAAAAGTATAGTAAAATGGTAGTACATGTTTGTATTGATAATTATTAGTACAATTTAAAGGTGCAATGTGTAAAAAAATTGAGTATCTATTAACAGAAATGCAATATGACATCCATAACTAAGTTGTCAGTGGTGTATAAAGAACTTACTTAATAAACCGTAATGTTTTTATTACCTTAGAATGATACCTTTATATCTACATAACCGCGGGAATCCCTTTCTATGAAGGTCGACATATTGTGACGTCATGTTTCTACCGTAGCCGACAGCGAACAAACAGCGCTACAGAGCGCGTTTCCTCACAACCTTGAAAGAGAAGCAGCAGAAAGCTAGAAGCTAGCCATAAACACCGTGAGTAGTGAGTTTTCCCTTGTCAGTGGTGTAAAATATGTAGTTGGATTGTTTCATGTAACTTAGTTCTTCTCCCTCGCTGTGTTATGGCTTTGCTATGTGGGGATAAATGTGCTGCACGTTCGTGAGACAGCTGATTAGTACTCTTGTCATTGACCATAAAACAGTAACGTTACAGGAATCACCAACCCGTCGATCTTGGAAGCATTTTAAGTCGATCGCGAAGAGTTTTCAAAATCAGAGAAAAAAAGCCTATTATGTGTAGTAAATGGTGTCTAGGGGATGCGGAGGCACGCGCGCTGTACAATCATGCCATTTTTGCCGCGCGCACCTTTGGGCTCATGCGGACGCGTCGAGCTTAAACAAGGCTTTACGCTTTAACCAGCTCAGCCACAGTAACAGCTCATATTGAGCCAGCTAAACTTTGACTTTCCTGTTTGAAACAATATATAGTTGCATAGTTTCATGTGGTTCTTCTCCCTCGCTGTATTATGGGTTTGCTATGTGGGGGAAATGTGCTGGTTACGTTTGTGAGACAATCAGCTGATTACTATTATTATATTATATATTAAGACCCTTGATCCTCACCTGACTAATGCTTTGTAAACTTTATCCATGATGTGGTTTATAATGGACTGTGGTACAGAAACAGTGACAATGTTACACACTCTTGGCTTACTCTGGCTATTCTCTGCTGTCTCAGACGACGATATGTTTGTCCAGTTTCAGGCACTGTAGCTTCTTCGAAAGGGAGGGGTGAGCAGTGGGCTGAGCCCTCAGTGCAACTCTCAGCCGAACCGCTAGATGTCGCTAAAAATCACACACTGCACCTTTAACATAACTGTTCTTTTTATTTGATTATATTTTAAAATGGTGGCAAAGCTGAATTTTATTTTCTGCATCTTTACCCCAGTCATCAGTCTCACATGATCCTTCAGAAATCATTCTGATATAGCTTACTGATTTGCTGGTCAAGAAACATTTATTTTTATTATTGTCATAACGGTTGTGCTGCTCAATTTTTTCAGAATTCTTTGAATACAATTTTCAAAAGAACAGCATTTATTTGAAATTGAAATCTTTTGTTACATTATAAATGTCTTTCGTGTCACATTTGAGCAATTGAATCTTTCCATGCTGAATAAAAGTATTCAATTGAACAAACTTTGAGCGGTAGCGTAATTCACAAGTTAACACGTCCATGACATGTCAATGGCATTCCTTACTTAAATATTATAAAAACTTAAATACAATAATAATAATTCTTTCACAGAAACCAGAGAAAGAATTTTGTGGTTTAGTAGTGACAATAGCTTTGGATCATATAACCAGAATGTGGACCTTATTCAGGAAATTGTTACATGTGGGTGATTACTCTCTGTATGTGTGTGTTGCAGGCAGTAACTACAGTGAGAAGTGTGACGTGTTCAGTTGGGGTATCATTCTCTGGGAGGTGATCACACGGCGGAAGCCCTTCGATGAAATTGGGGGCCCTGCTTTCCGCATCATGTGGGCTGTGCACCGCGGTGAGTTTTATGTGCGCTTGTTTGTGCCCCATTCTTGTCATGATGAGAATCTGCTGAGATCGTCTAGGTTCGAGATTAGAAGCTTCAGTCATCTTTCTTTCTGTAGGCACACGACCACCTCTCATTAAGAACTTACCAAAGCCCATAGAGAGCCTGATGAATCGATGCTGGTCCAAAGACCCATCGCAGCGGCCTTCCATGGAGGAGATAGTGAAGATTATGAGCCACCTCATGGGGGTAACGCCACACCGCCAGCATGCCTGGCAAATTATTCCAATGTTCCTGGCTGTCTTATTTTGCATCTAAATCTGCCTCTTCAGTCTGATAACTCTCTCCCCCCTTCAGTATTTCCCAGGATCAGAAGAGCCTCTTCAGTACCCATATCAGTATTCAGATGAAGGCCAGAGTAACTCTGCCGCCAGCACAGGTACAGAATAACAAAATAGGATTGAATAATAAATACTTGTTCATGGCTGGTTCATTTTATTTTATTCAAATCATTTTCTTATGGTGTGGATGGGAAACAAATGGTTTAGATTAAATTCATCCAGACAGTTAAAATACCGTTCAAAAGTTTAGGGTCAGTAAGTTATAATATATATATATATATATATATATATATATATATATATATATATTTATTTATTTATTTATTTATCTATCAAGGATCCATTAAAGTGATCAAAAATGGCAGAAATATTTTCTAACAATGTGAAAGCCTTTACAATTTTAAATAAATGCCGTTCATTTGAAATTTCTATTCATCAAAGAATCATAAAAAAAGTATCACAGTTTTCAACTCTGATAATAATAATAAGAAGAAATGACTTGATACTTGAGAAGCAAATCGGCATATTACAATGATTTCTGAAGGATTGTGTGACACTGAAGACTTTCATTAGAGGAATGAATTAAATTTTAAATATTTTAAATTGCAATAATATTTCGCACTATTATAGTTTTTACTGTATTTTTTATCAAATGCAGCCTTGGTGAGTATACGAGACTTCTTACAAAAGCTTTAGAAATTTACATAGCCCCAATTTTTGAACAGCAGTTTATGTGGTAATGTGTTCTGAATTCATATTAAAATGCCATATCTCTTTAATCCAGGCTCATATATTGACTACACATGTACCAGCAACAAGAACGACATCAACATGGAGCGCACCAACTCCCCTGGCAGCAATGACACCATCAAGTTCCCATATAAACCAAAGGTAACGCATCAACAGTCTACACCACCACACAAAGACTGTCCTCTAAGAAAGCTCAAAATGGGAATCCGTGTTTGTGTGCGTTTCAGGGCGACCCCTTAAGGCCTGGCCACCCCCTCTCCAGAGGCAGCAGCGTAGAGAGTCTTTCTGGCAGGCCACATTGTCTGCCTTCATCCGACAGCAAACGAATGAGTGCCGATCTCTCCGAACTGGAGCACAGAATACCCTTTGCTCCCGCAGGTAACTTGTTTCTTCAACACCTGTTATAAAGTTTCATACCTACCCAGAAACTCCTTTTGATACAATGACAATTTACAGTTTGTACATCATTTGATCTTATTTAACATTGAGGGTTTTTTTCTCTTGCAGTTGACACATATTGATATATTTGTTAACTCCACACTTTTCTATTCATATTGTCAATTTTCTCCTCAGGTTGATATGTTAACAAAGAATATACACCGCTAACAATGTCCCTTTTATAGACATTGACCTCACTTTTCTGTACTTGCACTGGCTGAATAGTGTGTACACTAGTACCCAGTGTACCGCTGACCTCAGTCAGTGAGCCCAAACACACATCAGACACAAAGAGCTGCATGGCATCTCCATCCCTCTTTTGATCTGTCCTTCTGCTGTCATTAGTTCATCAGGCTTCCTGCCACTGCACGGATGTATGTGCTACGTGTACGTGTCTGTATGTATGTGTTTATATATGTTGCATGTATGTCTTAATGCAGCTGAAGATTGGAGTGACGTCCCTTACCCAGTCTGCTTTGATGTCTGCACCACACTCTTTCTCTCTTTCTCTGTCTCAGTACACACATTGCCTGCATGCCTGTGTTCGTCGCTACATGCGCGTGTCTGTATGTGTGTTTTTGCAGCACGTCCACAATATAAGCGAGGTCACCGTAAAACGGCATCACATGGCACCATTCTGGACATTCCCAAGATCATCATCACAGGTACCGGGAGTCCAGGCGCTCCCAGCAAACAGCTCCTAATCAGAGAAGGGCGTCAATGTGACGCACAAGCACGCATTGGTTGTTACTCCTGAATTTCATATATCCCCCGTCAGCCTGACTTTCATTTTAAGGAGAGTAGAAGAACAATGTAAGATCCTCATCTGAACATTTTCTGTACACATGCATTTGTGCTGTGGATTGTACTCTTGATCAGGGGTCGTAACCTTGTGGTTAGTTATGAACCGTATTTAAGCCATATACTCCAGGTGAACCACAAAGATCCATTAGACAAACTGCACAAGTTTGCTATCCAGTGAATTAATGAATAATTAATATAAAGTTATTGATTCAAATTATGTGGATTTTTTATGCACTAAATAATACTTTAGTATTAATGAGATTTACAGGGCGCAGTGTTTTATATACATGATTCTAAACATGCCACACAAAACACGATGGTGACACTCAAAATCACATAATTTAGAGAAGAAGAGATGCACTTAAAAGGTACACCATGTAGCTTTTGGCCATCTAGTGGTTAAACGACTGCATGCATTTTGCAGAAGAGCATCGTTTTGGTTGTGCTTTGGCTCTGCGTGACTGAGCGGATGAGTGTGTATCCCACTGCTTGTAAAACATGCACTAATAGGGTTAAGAGATATGACCAGTTTAGGTGGAAAGAATCTCAAGCTAACTGTAACTATACCTATTAATAGACGCAGTACTTCCTTGAAAATAAATTCCACCATAATGAAATGACTCGTCACAATAGATAATGCTTTACAATGAACTCTGTTTGAACCCTGTTCAATCAAATACCTCACTCACCTGTTGAGTAATAAAAATGTCATCTCCGCATCGCTTTTAGAACATTTCAAATCCATCTTCGAAAAGCCAAGCCAGTGTTGTTTTATTGCGAGCTCGGTCGCGTGCTCTTTTGCCAGAAGACTCTCTTCTGTTCTGTGTTTTAGTGACGACTAACCTATGGCACTCGCCCACTCCCACACCATATATGCGTCAAAGTAGCCGGTGCAACTTTTCTCTATTTATGGATATGACGAGACACACACAGGCGAGTGACATATGCAATTTCCTGTGAAAACAATCCCGCGGCGCTAGGTCTTGTTGTTTATAGCACGTTTTGGAAGAAGGATTGATGTATTGACTCATTATTAACATTGTATTCATTTTAAACAAAAGGAAGTTAATGTACCATTAAGTTATCAACACAAGAAGTTCAAAAGATGTTATCATGGTCCTGGATAAGTTAGAAAAATCAGGAACATTCAGAAGTGTCAGGAAAAGTAAACGAAATTTATAAAAATAAAAGGGAAAGGAAAATTCTATAGCCAATATATTTTTTTCGAGTTATTCTTGGTTCAAAATAATTTCTCTGGCCTGAAATTACTCTTTGAATGCTATCTGACACAAATGATTAGAAAAATCAAATAAATTCATTGGTTAGGAAGTGTGGCTTGATTTGTTCATGCTGTGGTGCATGCTAGGAAATAGTCTAGTAATGAACAACTTAAAAAATTACTTGCATAAAAAAGGTTGTTGACCCCTGCTCTAGATGATGATTTGATCGGTGTTTGATTCACTCTGAGTCAGTTTATTAATCTTATTTCCGGGTAATATTTTCAGCTAGTTTTACCCCCACCCCCAAAAAATGTTGTCAGATTTGACGGTGGTTAGTGATCCTGGAGTAACACCCATTACAATCTCTTTTTTCTCTCTCCTGCTCATCTCTCTTTGGTTTTTTGATTATGGTGTCCTGTAAGCAATGATTTTCACGCCACATCCTCATATCTGCCTCTGACCATTAGAGGCACCTTTTATATATTCTGTTTAAAAAATAATCAAGAAAATCGCATAAGCAGTGAATTAAAGCATGTGTGGTGAATGAGGGTGGAGATGGGGATGTGGATTGATATGCCATCCCTCAGTCTTCCTGTTTGGCTTTGTAGCAGGTAAAAGAAGATCTGCCAGCATGCGTGTTTGTGTGTCTCTCTTTCTCTCTCTCCCTCTCAGTGGTCGTACACTAGCTCGTCCTTGTTTCGCCTGCAGAAAGGATGTCGCCAAATGCTCAGCTTTTTGATCTTCCCTCCTCCATACACCCAAGTTCATTAACTTGCTCATTAATTCAGTGGTTGCGATAAATCTCCTTCACATTTAGGGTCATCGCTATTATTATCATCATCCCTAATAATACTGAAGAAAATGGAGACATTGAAGGATTGCGGAGTGGGGAAAAAAAGTACAAAGCAGGAGTTGCATGATGAAGAGGTTATTAATTTGGTGTAACAATGAGAAAATCTGATTGGCATTTGAATTGTATCCCTCCTGCATGCATGCTGTTAACCTGTCAATCATTTTTTTATTATTCTCATAATCATTTTGACATGGAATTGACCTCATCAGTAACTATCATTATTAATACAAATTTAGGGCCATATTCATCAGAGTATTATTATTGTTTTGTTCTACCGTTTTTTTAACAACCTTTTTTTTTCATTGTTTGCTTGAATGGGCTGCTTTTGTGGTATAAGAGAGAATACATAGACATTAAAGGAATATTATGTTTTAAATGCAAATTAGGATCAATGAACAGTATCTGTGGCATGCAGCTGATGACTATAGACAATAATTTTTACTTGTCCTTCAGGTTTTAAAGGGTTGGTAAAACACATTTTTTCGAAGGCTTGATTCTGTTTGTGGGATGCAGTGTAACGTGTTCATGCTTCGTTTTTAAAAAATTGCATTATTTTTCATATATTTTACCTTTATTCTACACTGCTCTTTCCCTACTTGTAAAAACGGTCTGATGGTTTACGGGTTCTATGAAGCCAGTCCCTCAAAAATACGCAATGGGCTCAGATTGGTTAGCTGGCCCAGTGTGTTGTGATTCGCTAACCGCCTAGTGCACGTTTTCCGGAAACGTCACGCCCCGTACCTTTACCGGTAGTTTGTGATTTGGTGTATTATAAACAGTGGCGTCAATAAACCAATCGGACCCAGGGAATGTTAGTGAAGATGATCGAGCATAACCTGTTCAAGAACGGCTGTTAAACGACGTTTCAGAAAGGTTTGTTTTTCGTTGTTGTTGTCTCATTACTTTTTAGATACGCTATTATTTAATTGTACTAATTATTATAGTATTACAAAGCTTCATAAACAAGAATTTCATATAATCTTTCTAACAAATTAATACTACAGTCCTCAAAGGGATTTTTTTGAGTAAAGACTGCGGATCTACAGTGATCGTTACTGACTGTATGGCACCGTTACTTTTGTATTTTTAGAACGATTGTAGCGAAATATCTTTCGCCAGAACGATTGGCCCAAAACGAACACTAAACATTGGCTTTTCTACAGTAGCCAAATCAAACACAACCATGTTTAGCATGCCTGTAGATAAACAAGCATGTAGATAAACGATACATAAAAGCTCTAATCAAAGAATAATTTACACTAATTCCAAGTTCGCTGTTGAGATTAAAAAAATGTTTGTAACGTTAAGTGTTTTTCGGATAATGTTAAGTATGAATGAGCATTTAACAACATGGTTTGCAGAGCCAAACAGCGTTGTATTTGGTTTACTTCCTTGCTACAACGTACAATTAACAATACGAACTATTACAGGAAAACACATCGACGAAAAATAAATCATACTTATAGGTTGTAGCCCGTAAACAACAGCTTCTGTTCTTAAAGTTGGAACTGCTCCATCTTTCAGGACAAGCCGTTGTGCGAATCCTGCATTGAGCTTGCGAATATTGTGGAAGCTTTCCTCCGTAAAATGTGCAGCACAGAGAGCGAGTTTTGGGTAATAATTATGAGGGACCTAACTCCCCCGTCCCTAGGAAGGCTGAACAAAGTGGACTTGCAATCCGGATGAAAATAACAGCATTCTGACGGCATTGCGGCAACAACACTCCAGCATACTATACCACAACAACTCTTCTCCAAAGCAATATGAAATCGCCTCGCCCCCCCTTATCTAGTATTCTCGGAGGCAGAGTTTATTGGGGTTAGTGATGTTAGCAACCCTGGAGGAATGTCGTGTAGTCCCTACCGGCCGTTTGCTGTAGTCCTTAGAAATTGATTTCTTAAAGCAGAACTAAGTAACTTTTTTACCTTAACCGAACAGCTTTGGAGTCATTGTAATGTTTATATTACTGATTTCGTGTTGAACGGTGGTCGTCTTGCACCCCCCTGGTGCCTGTGAGCCGCAAAACCACCCTTGCAACTTTGGGCCGCCGGGCCGCCGGCCTCAGTGTTAGGAAGTATCGTGTGCTATCAGGTCTCGCGAGGTAACAAATTGCTTTACGGCACTGCACGCGTACACGCACCCATCCAGGATACGGCTAGCTATAAGAACAACTATCGTCCCATGGCAAAGCTGGCATATAAGAAGCAGAAAGCTAGAAAAACATTGTCGGAAGAACAGAGAAAGAGGAAATGGCAGACTGACCGAGCGAGGAGTCAGACACGAGTAAACATCGGACCTGCGTTTTCAGAATGGCGAAAAAAACGAAGTAAAGCGCGGTCGGAAGAGTCTAGAAAAAGGTAACGAGAATCTGACAGCACGAGGAACCGGACAAGAGTCCTACTCGCTCAGGCTTTCACTGTTAAAGTTGATTCCTGCGATATCATGACAACAGTTGTCAATATCTCACATAATTATCAGGACATAAATAAGCCTACATGTTGTAAATAGTATAAATGAGCGCAATTTGCAAACTATTATGATAAATTGCAATAATCATGTCTAACAACATCATAACGGACATTTTTACGAAATCAGGGCTCTCAAGTGTCACGCATTGAGCGTGACAGTCACTCATTTCGGTCTTTTGTCACGCTCTCCCGCCAGACATTGTATTTCTCACGCTGAAAAACTATTTGTAATATATTTAATATGCCAAAACTCTGGCCGCGCCGCTCTCACTGTGGAACCGGCAGGAATCAAGCGCGTCTCCTCTAGTGTTGTTCGTCGAGCTACACAATAGCCAATCAGAAAATAGCACTATTGTATCTGGGTAAGATTTAACGCAACAACCAATGACAAAAATGTATCTGTCGGCTGGATGTCACTCTTGCCTGTCTTCAAAACTTGAGAGCCCTGCGAAATAATGCAACGTACATGATACACTTTATTGGTGTCATCTGGCATTTAGGCTCAGGTAAGCCTAACGCGGTAGGCTACTTTATTATTATGAAGTGCAGAGGCCGTGAGTGCAGATACACTCTGCATGAGTGGTGTTTACGACAGTAACGTTAAATACAAGTACTCTACAGCGACTCTAGGGATCGCTGTTTGACAAAAACAGAAATCCTGCATAGTGCCGCTTTAAAAAGCAAATATCTCCCTTCGCTTTGAACTTTGAGTGCTGTAACTTTGCAGATGTTGTTTATGCTCAAACAGCAACATTACACACTAGCTAAAGTTAGAAAAGTGTTTTACCACCCCTTTATAGTGCATTTACAGTGATAAACGTTCAATGGAAGCCTTGTAGAAGCTGGCAATCTTTTTTATATTTTTTATTAATGTATTTGTTTACTTTAATTTATTTGAAAGCCCTTGCATGAATTTAAGTAAAAATTTGAGGTAGGGCTACTTGTCTAAATGGTTATATGTTACCAACATAACGTCTCAGTTACGAATGTAACCCTCGTTCTCTGAGGAGGGAACGGAGACATTACGTCAGTGACTGACGAAATGGGGGTTTTGCTTAGAAGCCTATCACCTTGAGTTCTACAAAACGTGCCAATGGCAAGAAAATACCATGGGTCTGCGGAATTTGCATAGCGCAACTCCGCCCCACGTGTGGGTATAAAAGGAAGGATCTCACATTATGTTTTCCTGCTGAGGAGCTGAGACTGAACTCCAGGCTGGTACAGTGGTTGTGGCAGAGGGACGTAATGTCTCCGTTCCCTCCTTAGGGAACGAGGGTTACATATGTAACCGAGACATTCCCTTTCATTCAGTCACTCCGAGTTACGTCAGTGAATGACGAAATGGGGGTCCTAATTTAATCACGCCACAACAACTGTCTTCCAGTGCCCTGCACAAGACTGAGCTCCCAGTCGTGAGACTAGCACGGACAAAGGGCTAGGCTTAATGCAGGAATACCAAGCTACACTGGGTGGCATGTCCCAGGAGGAATATGTAACAGCACCTACTCGTAGGGAGGACTTAGAATTCACATATGACCGAAGGGCCAGGATGCATATGGAGAACTCAGAGGTATCCAGCCCGCAGGGTGGAATGTTTCAACCTCGAGGCAAGGGAAAGACACAAGCTCAGAGGAGACTTACGGTGGAAATACACGTGGGGGTTGCCCAACGGGGGAACCATGCACGCGGAGGCACCAAGCAAATCACAAGGGCTGACCAACCAGGCATGCACTCTGGTGATGGCATCAACAGTGCAGGAGGAACTCGGGGTCTAAGAAGAACTCATCTGAGTGAAATAGCGCACGTATCCTGTCCATGGAGTGGAATGGCTTACCAAGCGATGAGACAGAGCAGGTCCTACTTACTGGCTAGTGGAAGCTAGTACATGAGCGGACATTGGCTCTACCTGTAGATTATAGAATCTCGCGAATGTGTTGGGTGTCGCCCAGCCTGCAGCTCTGCAGTTGTCTGTTAGCGAGTCGCCATGCGCTAAAGCCCAAGAGGAAGCCACACTCCGGGTGGAGTGTGCCTTCACACCAAGGGGGTATGGTCGACCCTGCGTCTGGTAAGCCAAGACAATGGTTTCCACTATCCAGTGAGACAACCTTTGCTTGGAGAGAGCCTTTCCCTTCAGCTTCCCACAATAACAGACAAATAGCTGGTCTGAGGCCCTGAAAAAACGCGTACTGTCTACTTAACCCTCTGAGGTCTAAGGGGTTTTTGGGGTCCTTGAGGTGTTCTGACATGCTCTGACATTTGTGCTTTTTTCAGTTATTTATAAACATGTTAATGGCAAAGGAGTAAAATCACTCTGTATAGCACAAACGGGGCTACCGTAAAATGTATGTACATGTTTGTATTTTTTAGAGAATAATGTTTATGCGTGATTATTGAAAAAACTAAAACTTAAAGTGTCTGAAATAAGGCCACAAAACACATACTAAATATGTGTTCACAAGACTTTTGACTAATGGGTGTTGTTGCCTAGAATTTTTGCTTCAAAATGATCTGAAAATCATCCTGCCTAATCATTTACACAAAACAATACATTGATTTAAATTTTATAAGACACCTTTTGTTTGGAAAGGCAATATGCGTGGAGGCGTGTTCACACCTGAGAAGACAAAGGCCGGATAATGTGCCACATACATAATGAGCTGCATATTAATTAGCCCTTTCACACAGGTGTGTCACTGGGTCCCAAAGAAAGCAAGGACTAAAGAAATTATCTATATATACATATTTTACAATTAGAAATTCTAACCAATTACAAATAGGTTACAATTACAACAACAATTACAATTTTAACAATATTTCAAGTGTATTTCTTTGTAAAAAGTATACATTTTATCATACGTATTAAAAAAGGTAAGGATTCATTAGTTTGAATATTGGAACAAACACTATAATAACATCTTAGTTGATAATTCAATATACCTACTTTATTTTTGACAAAACATCATACTATAGTATATTTAACTATGAGCAGAAATTGGTGAACAAAAGCGCACCTATTTAATGTGACAGTAGTCTTTTTTACAGTCAAAACTTTATAATCTATCCAAAACTAATCACAAAATCTTGTCTAAACATTCATATTTAGTCTTTGTTACAATATTTGTAACATATTGTGTATGATATATTAGCATGTACATGTGAATTTGCAGTTTGTTGCTTATACAGACATTTTATTTCAACATATTTCAGTCTATTTTTACTCATCTTAGTAGGCTATAGCAATATAGTTTGGATGTGTTAATGTAAACATAACGTTTACTAATGTAGGTGCGAGAGTGAATGAACGGCACAGACACGCGCTGTATAACTGTAGTAAACAAAGCGCGCACATGCCTGTGCCGTTCATTCATCATTTAGCCTACACACAGACACGCAATTCATATTTAAACAGTCTTTTTGCGGTTTACAGTAAGACACTATTCAATATCGCGATTAGAACAAAGCACTTAAGAATAAATGACTTAATACATCAGCTGGATCCGTTGCTCCGCGAAATGAAATTACCAGCACTTCTGGTACATTTTCCAGGGTTATTGGATAGTATTATTCCTCACAGCGTAGGGATACACTGTGTACACAGCTCTAGTAAGATACTTACTGAACTTACTTGGTGGGCGTTGGCCTGTTTGAATGGCTTGCCTTAGATCATTTGCGTTTCAATACCGTGCGCTCTCCGTGGGCTTGGCACATTAACACATAATCAGGTATAATGAGCTGGAAAGAAAAGACAGACATCTCTCTCTTTTCATACAGATTACATAAACTGAGAATATTTGTTTTTTATATAAATTAATTCATTTAAAAGAAGAGAGTTCAAGCTTCATTAAGGAAAAACACTCGTGCCTGTATGACAAGTATTCGCGGAATTACAGTAAATTTTCGGACGCGTTTCAGAATGGACTTAACTGACAGAGAGAATGCAGAACGCGCATCATGTTTGTTTTTCTTTATTTGGCGACAAGCACAACACTTTTTTATTGTGAGTATCCACAAAAAAAATAGACACTTATCAGGATCTAATGATGTACAACACTTAATATGTAAGATCAAAATCAACAAAGTATTTAAAGTTTCCTTTGCACTGATATCGCCCGCGCGATAGCCGACCTCAGAGGGTTAAGCAAGGAGGGCTCGTACTGGACAGAGCAGTGCCAAGGCAGGGTCTGCCTTTTCAGGAGGGCAGCGCTTGCAGGTTCACCACCTGATCCCTGAAAGGAGTGGTGGGAACCTTGGGAACGCATCAAGGGCGGGGTCTCAGGATCAAGTGAGACTTAGCCGGCCCGAATTCCAGGCAGGCTCCGTCAATCGAAAATGCCTGCAGGTCCCCTATCCTCTTGATGTAGGCCAAAGCGACCAGGAGCGCTGTCTTTATAGACAGGAACTTAAGCTCCACTGATCGCAATGGCTCGAAGGGAGCTCTCTGCAGAGCAGACAAGACCACTGCGAGGTCCCAAGAGGGTATGGGTGGAGAGTGAGGAGGATTTAGTCTCCTCGCTCCCCTCAGGAACCTGACGACCTGGTCGTGCTGATCTGGTGTTTTCGACTCCAAAAGGTTGTGGTGTGCATAGATCGCAGCCACGTAAACCTTCAGGGTGGAAGTAGACAGCCTTTCGTTCCAACCCTTCTTGGAGGAAGGAGAGCACTGACTCGATCGGGCATTTTCCGGCAGGCCTGAGTCACTGGTATTTGGAGCGTTCCTGGTTGCCATGCCCATCTCGGGACTCAATCGCGAAGCCAGTGCTGAAGCGGTCTCATATGAATCAGTCCGAGCGGTGTGGCAGCCGCTGCTGACACCATATGCCCCTGGAGCCCCTGAAATAACTTCAGTGGAACCGCTTTCTTGCCCTCGATTTGTCTCGGGCAAGTCAGCAGTGACTGTGTGTGCTTGCTCATAAACTGCCACACATGGCGACCAAGTTGATTTCCATACTAAGAAAAGAGATCCTCTGCATGAGGGAGAGTTTTCTCTTTTCCCAGTTGACCCGACGGCCCAAACGAGCGAGGTGCCAGAGCACCATGTCCCTGTGTTCGCAAACCTGGTCTCGAGAGTGAGCTAGAATCAGCCAGAAAATGCGTTTGGCTGTCAACATCTTGAATGGAAGCCTGTGAAGGGTTCGGTTCAAGACACGCAGGTCCAGGATTGGTCGTAACCCACCGGTTTTCTTGGGTGCAATGAAGTAGGGGCTGTAAAAGCCGGACTTCATTTCAGCTTCGAGGACGGTCTTGATCGCACCCCGAACGATCACGGGAAGACAATGGTGACTTCCAGGACCTCGCTGACAGCACTCGCCACCCCCAAAAACCAATCATCCAGCCGCGAGCGCTCGGGACAGGGTGGAGGATTCCATTCCAGACCGATGCTCGCGGCTGCCCTGGAAAGCATGACTGTCAATTCCGGATCAGACTCGGGCAATGCTGGCATAAGCGGCAGCACAGCAGAGTCTTCATCTCTGGAAGACTCCAGCCCACCTTGTGATGCGTCGATCACTCATCTGGAGCGCCGAATGAGACTCCGTGGGGCGGGTCCGAAGACCGGCCAGCAATCTCATCCTGCACGTTCCGGCGTTGCTGTGCACGAGAAGTGGGGCCCGAGGAGGAATCGGCTGGGCTTTGTTCCACACCATAACCCTCAGATCACCCTGGCCATCAGCCAAAGTATCGCCTCTTGTGGAGGCGATAGAATGGGGTGTGGCAGAGGGGACTCTACCTCCACGGAGGTCATTGAGTCTTGACCGAAGCACCATGATGGTCATGTTCCCGCAATGAGAACATGAGTCATCCACAAACACTGCCTTGGCGTGATAAGCCCAAACACGCAAGGCAGCGATTGTGCCCATCAGATGATAAAACAAATCGACCACACCCCGAAGTGCACGGGCGAGACATCTTTGAAAAGTCGTGCCATGCGTAAGTTCTTTTTGTGAGAGGAAAAAGCTTAGCAGAATGATGAAGCGCCCAGGGAGAAGCACACACACTGTTGGCAGGTCACTGCACAGATCAGCAGGCAATGTGATCTCGCTGGAACGCGCCATTGCACCAACACACTGGAGACCCGCTCGTCTTGTAGTACTGAAGATCTCAGATACAGGCTTGCAGAGGAATGAAGAGAAGCTCTTGGCTCCGAAGCAAAAACATAATGCGAGATTGCCAGCGTCCCTATTTTTATAACCCACGGGGGGGGGGCGGAGTTGCGCTATGCAAATTCCGCAGACCCATCGCATTTCCTTGCCATTGGCTCGTTTTGTAGAACTCGAAGGTGATAGGCTTCTAAGCAAAACCCCCATTTCGTCAGTCACTGACGTAACTCGGAGTGACTGAACGAAAGGGAACTGCTTTGGTTGGAGTTTTGCTTTACAAATAGTTACTTTGTCACATTCCTTCCATATATCCTCAGAGGAATTTCAAGTGAAAGTAATCAGGTTTACTTTTTTAGCTAGCCATAACATGAGGTAAAAGATTGATTGCGACTTTGCATAGACCACTGGGTAGTTAGCTATTCTGTCACACCTGTTCAGTTAAATTGTTAGACTGTACTTTCAAAACAGTGAACCGTTTCTATTTTACATTTTATTTGCTTTATTTCATTACAGACTTTAAGACAAGTGCATTTTTTCTATTGTCTGCCACAAATAAAGTTCATAGAGCTTAATTTGTATTAACCTAGAATATTCCCCCTGATCATTTGCATTATGTATAGTAACATATAGTAAATCATATTAAAGCTCCAGTCGGCAAGTCTGCAGATTGAGTGGACTTAGGCAAAATTTTGAATGTTTACAACTATCATGCCCCTCCCCCACTATCAACGAATACCCTCCCACCGAGTTCGTGGCTTCGTGCTCGTCAGTGCCAGTGCACCAGATTTTCTGTGAACGCGCCCGTCTTATCAGCATCCATCAACACCGTGAAGTATTTTGTTATTGTTGTTTTGTCATTTTGGAGTAGATTTTTACGAAATGGATTACCCACCAATTAAACGTAAATAAACACCATCGTCTGTCTGAAACGCTATTATTCGTTGTATGTGGCAGACATGGTCATTGTACATTTTTCTACTGCTTATAACGTTATATCAGAGCTAGTAAGATAGCACATACAATAACAGTAGCTTTACTACTGTTCTTACTCTCGTAAGAAAGATAGAGTAGCATTGATTCTTCCTAAAAGCCGAACTTTATCCCTTCATCTGGACATGTTTATCCACCTAACGTTACATACACACGGATTTCAGTGCAAACAAACGAACCTGCCCAACAAGTGCTAACGTTAGCTATCCATACCAACACATTAGGGCAAACATACATTACTAACATAACACTAAGAAATAAAGGTAATGGTTGATAAAGCACAATTACCTGTGGAATTACTATAACACTAAGAAATAAAGTAACTGGTTGATAAAGCACAATTACCTGCGGAGAAGAAATGTTGCAAGCTCTGCATCCAGCTTGAACCCAATTAAATCACGTAAATCTCTCCACCTGTCAAATGCCGATCCGATGTTGATCCTGGTTTATTTACGCACTTTCTTTCTTTACTTCTTTATTTTCAGCAGGTGTTCTCTTTTCCTGTGTTGTTTTTGACCTCCTAGCTCTTGAGGTTAACCGAGGAATTGGAATCTTTTCCGCCATCACTCTTCATTACTGCGCGAACTTCAGGCGTGTGCATGTGATTGTAACGTGCGCGAGGGGTGGCGTGTGCACGACCTGTGATTGACAGTCAGATCTCACACCCCCCTGCGCTGATTGGACCCGATGATCCGGGACGGGTGGATTTTTCCAAAACAAATAACACGCTCCAGGTGGAGTTAGAAGCTCGGTCTTTTTTCTAAAACCACTTTATTTATGTTGTTCTGTCGGATTATAGTGTCGATTTCACTGAATATGATCAAAAAATTGTTGCCGACGGGAGCTTTAAGTCCCAGTCTATCGGTAATGGTTGCATTTCATTTCTGCTGGTGCTATTCTAGATGCTTTACCTGAATTATAGTCTTGTCTATAAAGTGATTTGTGTCAGTGTTTGTTAATAGGCTTCCTATAGTAAACTTGTGTTATCTTTTAAAAGAGGACAGCTCCTATCATCATTGCTGCTTCATTTTCCATAAATACACTCTAATCAACTCCCAAAATCAAAAAAACATTAATCAAACCACAATAGGAGCTTTCCAATCAATGCAGGCCAAGCTGCCTGTTATTCTGTGGGTGTGGTCTACTGTTTTTGGTGTAGTGTGTGTGAGTTGCGATGGCCTCGTGAGGGGTTTGGTCACGTGACGGCCACGTTAGAGGAGATGCTGTCATGGTAGTGAATTGGGGATTTAATCAGTGCAGCTGTCTGGGTGTCACAACCCTCTTGCTCCGCCCGTTGGACGAGAGCTCATGCACTACCAATAAGACTTACCCGATTCTATGTCTACTCTGTCCATTCTCTTTCTGTAGCGACCTGTGAGCCTCATAGACGCAGATCAGTGCAGGATCTTCCTGCCATTGGTACGGAGTCCAGTCAGGTAAGATGCTTCAATTTCACACTTTCAGTGGTGTGATGTGTAAGGAACTTGGAAGAGTTTAGGTGCAACAAACAATATTCACAATTGCATTTCATACCGCCAAGTAACAAAAATATGTGAAATAAGAGCTCTCATATCTTATGTACTGGGAGGACACAATAATTTATCAAATAAAATAAAAAGGGCATAAGATCTGTTTTATAATAGGAAACTGAGGAGTTATACGTCTAGATTAAACCAAAAGTTTATTCAGCACCTGGCTTTTTGTTTCCAGAATTATCTGAAAAATAAAAAGTAAAAAAAATAGAAATCTTTAATAACATTATTTGATCACTTTTAATCAGTTCAATGCAACCTTGCTGAATAAACGGCAAACTCTGACCCCAAACTTTTGAACAGTTTTGTAGCTATAAAGATTGTTGCCAAATATCTCTGGGTGTGTGAGAGCAATTAAATTCCAGGTAAGATCTTCAAGAAATGACCTCGGTTCATAAAAGATTTGTAAGGATGTTGCACTCATGATCACGTGATTGTAAACGGCTATATACTTTCTTTGGTATGGGTAATATTAAGGTAATGGGTAATGTTAAGGTAATACTTTCCCTTTATGAGAGGAACTGTAGCATCTCCTTCCTGTAATGCTCTTTATGGATGCAAAAACAGCATTTTGGAATCCACAGTATTCCAAAAGTGAGCTTTTATTATCAAGTTTATAATTGTGACATATTATTTGACCAATCACAGGATAGCAGAAACAACAGCAGATCATCCAGCCCCAGTGTGAGGATGATTACGCCCGACAGGACAGGTAAAGTTTTCCTTCTAACCATCACACGCTCAGACACGAGTTCCTGTAAGAATTGTACCGGTCTAAATGCACACACACATACCCACATCCAAAAATGAATCGTGTAAGGGTGTACTCGCACTAGGAGATCTGAACCGTGCCCGAGCACGTTTGACACCCAAAATCTGGTTCATTTGACTAGTGTGATCATACCGTGCCCAGATGCGGTTCGCTGAACCATCCCTGGCCTGCTTGGAAGAGGTGGGCTCTGGTATGGTGGGCATGGTTCAGTTGGATTCGGGCCTGGTACGCATGTACTGTGATCGCTAACCGTGCCGCAGCACGGAGGAGCTACTCTTGTGTGGGTGGGCTACTGTCATCATTACGACAGCAAACATCTTCTATTGCTATTTGGACAGTACACTTTTCAATTAATTTAATTAAATTGAGTAAATTTAGGTTTATAACGGGTTTGGTTCTCACCTTATTTTTGAACAGGAATTGTAGTTTGCGAGTAAAGCTGCAAATTCCTCCAACGTCAGCTGCCTCCGTAATAATCTTCTGATACGTGCTGCATAATCCAGTAAAAATTGCTGGCAAAAATTATAAATCTATTAGGCAGGCTATTAGCGAAATAGATTTTCTTTCTGTTTTCTTCAAAACAAAAAGTTGCATCGTAAATGACGTAAGCGTGCTCCGGCCCAGAACGTTAAGTGCAGGGGGAGGGGGGACAATCGTGCCAGGACACGGTACAAGGCAACTGTGCCTAGTGTGAGTACACCCTAAATGTATAATAACCTAATAAGCTAGGATAATAGTTGATGAATTTTTATGAGCCTTCTGTACATGTTTGGAATTATATCATTGCAGATTGTGACATTTTTGTGAAGAAATTTCTGAACACTGTTGATGTTCCCTCAGTTTGACCTCAAAGTTCATGTCCTCAGTGTGTTTGCAAATCTATATCAGTGACAGTAAACGGCTCAGGCAGAGCTGCAGACATTACGTTAGCGGCATCAATGATTTAGGATGCTTTTCTGTCTGACAGTCGCAGTCCTGGACTGAGATGAGACTGGGCTATTTATTGCTCAACTCTCACTCTCTTTCTGCCGATTACCACAGTTTACTATAACAGCATTACTCAACAAACTAAAAAAAAAAGCACTTGCTGTTCTGCGTAGGGGGGCTTCTTCACTCTTCATATCAAATAATATAAATAACCAGTGAATAAATATAGATGAAATAGTTCAGATCTGCTGTCCTCAATTCATTGTTTTTGGATGTTTACTAAAATGGTTTTCCTCATTTTTGTAGACACCAATGGCTCAGATAACTCCATCCCCATGGCCTACCTGACCCTGGACCATCAGTTACAGGTACACACTTCACATGTGACCAATACGATATGAATATTTTGGTATGATTTTGTCCACCAAAAAAATGTGAAATGATTAAATACAATGAAGTATGACTGCACATGCATGGAAACTGTTTAGTCTATATCTGTGGTGTGGATGGTTTTGTTTCCAGGTTGCTGTGGTATCACTCCTCTCAGAAAAGGTTCACAAGATGTAAAAACAGCCCTCTAATTAAATCAAGTCTGGGTTACAGTTTTACCAGACTTTTTATGCCATTTATAAAGTGTAATTCGGTTATAAATACATGGCAGCAAATTGAGAGCGAGACTTTTTGATATTTTTGGCGTTCAGACCACGTCTGGTATAAATATCACTTTTGCATTTCAGATTAATTAGCCAAAAGGTGACATTTGATGAATCAATCTGTGTTTGTTTCCAGCCTCTAGCCCCCTGTCCAAACTCCAAAGAATCAATGGCAGTGTTTGAGCAGCACTGTAAGATGGCACAGGAGTACCTGAAGGTGCAGACTGAGATTGCTCTTCTCATACAGAGGAAGTAAGTCTGAGGAATCTGAATCAAATCATCAGTATGTACAATAGGAACTAGGGTGGCTCAGTAGTGTTATCTTATTAATCTTTATTAATTGAATAAAATCTGAAATAAAATATTAGATGAAAACGTAAACTAATGACAATTCGAAATTTTGCCTTGGCATCTAACTGAAATAAGTTTTAGTTGAATCACTAATATCATTACCTAGAAAGATAGACTAAAACTGAACAGAAATTAAAAAGAAATAGTAATATGAAAAACTAATGAAAATGACTAAAAATTAAACATAAAAATTGAAAATACAACAAATAAAAGCCAATTAAGAATATTAATATAAACTATAATAGCAAATAATATAAATAATACTAAAATAACACTGGGGTTTCCATATCATAATAATTACATTTCACAATCCTTGATACTAGTGTTAATTTCGTTAACAAAATCTATGACACAAAATGTATTTACAAGCTTTTTCACCATGACTAAGACGAGACGACAATAAGGTCAATAAACAATAACTGTGACTATATCAACATGCACGAAAAAAGATGAGGCAAAAATGTAGTTAAAAAAATATAAACTTCAAAAACCGACTAAATCTGCGATCAAACCTTCTCAGTGATAAATCCAAACATAACTATATTGTTTGCCCAAAAATTCGCGTACCGATCTCTGTACTACAGTAGTCTTTTTTTTTTTTTCGCTGTTGTTTTTGATGTTTGAAAAACATCAATGTAATTTGGAATTATTGGAATGGATTTAATTTTTGAGAGAAGTTTCTTGCTTTTCTAGTGAATATAAAACTGGTAAAACAAGCTTGTAATAAATCAAGAAACTAAATATGGTCAAATAAACCATGCGAATCAGTTGACACTCTTGATTTGTGCTTATTGGTGAAAGTGCAATAATTCTGATGAAATGTACAAATAAAATTCTTATAAAACAACAATTATTGTGATAATTTTGAGCAAAATAATCGTTATTATCAGTTTAACAATTATGCAGTTTAAAATGTGACAAAGTCTTCATTGACTAAAACTAGACTAAAATGCCCAGACATTTAGTCGACTAAAAGAAAAAACTAAAACAGGACAAAGTTGACTACATATAAAAATATTAAAAGGATGGTTAACCCAAAAATTACTCACTCATGTCGTTCCAAATCTCTGTGCCAGACTTTCTTCTGCAGAGCACAAAAGATATTTTGAAGAATGATAGTAACCAGTTTCGGTTCCCATTGGTTTCCATTATATTTTTGACCATACAATGGAAGTCAAGGGCCGAAACTCTTTGGTTGGACTATCCTTTTAATTAAACAAAAAGAAAAGAAAACGGTTGGTACAAATAACCTAAAAACAATAGAACAAAGATACACATCTTTGGGCTTGAAGCATTGGAGGTTCCTAACAGGAGTATCATCTGTCCAAGTAGACATTTAAAAATACATACAAAGATATCATGTACAATAAATTTAAAGCTGCTGTATTATATTACACACAGTACAAAAAAACAATATATAGGAACAGGCATTGAAAAGCATAACAATGTAATATGTCCATAACTGTTGTTCTTCATACTATTAGTTACACATTGCTAAACGAACCTTAACTAAGGGTCAAAACGTGCCAGATTCCAAAACAAATGAGCCAAATGTGAAAAGACCCTAAACCAACAATAACAGATAAACTAGACTCCAAACTACTGGTACTTTTGACATCCCTAATATCTGTTTTGTTTTCTCTCCATTTTCCCTCTTTCTGTGATGTCTGTTGTTCATCACTACAGGAAAGAGCTGATAGCAGAACTGGACCAGGACGAGAAGGATCAGCAGAACGCATGTCGCCTCGCTCAGGAGCACAAGAAGCTCCTAGAGGAGAACAAGAGTCTGTCCACCTACTACCAGCAGTGCAAGAAGCAACTGGAGCTGATCCGAGCGCAACAGCAAAAGAGACAGGGCACCTCATGAACCCCTTTCATTATGACTGACTCGTATAATCACAGTCCCCACTATCTCGTCCACCCCAATCCAAACATTGGGGTAAGCTATAGTTTTGCCCAGAAACCCCCCTTATTCTCCCTAAAAACAACCCACCCCGGCCGCCCATGCTCATTTGTGCCCAACCCTGAAGATGGTAACCGTATGACCTATACTCCAGTGACCATGGGCCATTTCCGCCCCATGCAAACGGTTCTGAGACCCTGCGCTCAACTGCACATGCACAAGCATGCTGCGATGCATGTACCCGTGAGTCTGCGGCGGGATATGCAATAGCAGGGACACGATTAAAGCCCGGTGGGTGTAAAACACAACTGTTGGCCGTGATACATGCAGACAGTTCTTCAGAAATCAAGTCTAAACTAGCCAGCAAACAGAGTGTGTCTGCAACAGAAACACATTTTAGGAACCCGGCATCTTGTCCCAGGGATTTTAAAGTTTGGATGTAAAAGGAACAAATGAGATCTCTTGGAATGTCACTTTTTTCTTCTTCTTCTTCCTCTAACCATCCCAGAATTCTCTGTGGGGTTTGCCTAATTCCTCTCGATTAGGTGTCGGTCCTTAAGAATGTGAAAGCAAAGTGGCTTTAAGTTACATAGAAAAGCTAATTTTATCATTTTTAAATTTAGGTTTTCATTTTGTTGCATTCACTTTGTGTACTTGTTCATTTTAACCCCTATTATGCAAAAAAGTGCTACAGATGTTCCCTCTTTTTTTAATCGTCTGCCCTAAAAAGTGTTATAATGTATTGATTTGAATTTGGGGGATGTATTTTACGTATGCCTTGCATGTCGACCTTGTGTTTATGGACAAACACAGGTCGATCTGTGTGTATGTGCGGCCTCACAAGAAAAATGCTGTTTGTAATCCGCTTCCTTTAACATAGCGCTCAAATCATCGCTCTAAAAGAGACTGAAACAAACGGACTTGAGCGTATGTGATTGTGAGTACAAACATTTTAATCATGACTACAGTATTCTTGTGTTTCTTTGCTCTGTTGTGTATCTTTATCTAACGTTGTATGGTAATTTATCCAGGGTTTTCAGAGATCCGCTTCATAGTTTTTGTTGTAAGTGTGGGAAAGACGCACTTTCTCTAAGCTTGATTTATGTATTTTTAGTTCACATGATGCCTTAGAGTTGAATTGTTTGCGTTTTACTTGACTTTTTGGCAACGAGACCGCTCACACATGCCGTGATTTAATGCAATTACGAGTTTAGAAACATGAAAGAGATTTTTAAAAGACTTGCGAATGCAACCTGAAATCTGATGGTCTGTATGATCTTGTCAATATGCTGCAGAAATCATGAAATCACAATGAGGGCAGTCAACACATTATGGTTATTTTTAGTTAGGTTCCTTGTTCTTACCACTAGTTTTTCATCCCTGTACTTAATTTAAAGATTTTGAAAGAGAAATCAGCCGTATTGTTGCATAGTATGAATTCCTTTTAGATATCATACTTTGTTTACTCTGTTGCCCCCAACACACCCTCCACCCAGGTTTCTGCACAATCCCGACTGGTTATCACTGATTACGAATATACCGAGGAAATCTTGAGCAGGGTAAAGACACATTTGGATGTTCAAGATCTTTAAGTGAGTTTCCGCAAATCTTTTTGTTTAACTGTAACGTGGTGTATTATTTTTTTCTTCCGAGTTCAATGATGAGTTTCTGTACTATGTGCTGTAAATAAGATGTCTGATTTCTTAAGCTGTTGGGAACGGGAATACACAGGTGAAGGTCGCATCTTAAAATAAATCGAACAGGTAAACATCATGCTTCAGACTGTCTGTGCTGTCTCTGCTCTTCAGTTCAGCAGGGTTTTTTTTAAACCAGAATGTTCGCATACATTCTTAATTCAAAATTATTATTATTTTTATCGTAATAATAAATTAAATGTATTTACATTTATAATAATAAATATACATGAAAAAATATATATATGCCATCTTATTTAATATTATGAATTAATAAGGCTGGAGTTCTGCAGTGACCGAATATGCTTTTGGTTAAAGTGTGTAACATTAAAATGCAACAGAACACTTGCTCTAAAAGCATTTAGTATTGTAAGCCTACATATAATATTGTAATATTATTATTACAATTATTATATTGTAATATTAATATTATATTAAACTTCAGTGTTCTTGTTTCTTTGTTGTGTATCCTACTTTAAACCAATGTGATAGTGTTCATATTAATTAATACAGTACATATTAAATATTAATTAATACAGTGTATATATTAAATACGAGTAAAAACTTCATTGGAGCATTTATATTAAGTACGGCAGGATAAAATTATTTAAAACTATTTAAGGTTCAGTTGTAAAAATAATATTAAATTAGATTTTTTTTTCTTTAAAATTTCTCTTAAAAATGTAAATGCAGCCTATTTGTGCAGAATTGTCAAATGTTCTATAAGCACCAACAACTTCTGTATTATTTGAGCTGTAAAGCTGTTTAAATCATTTTTAGATTCAGTTTAGCATTGACAGTTACATTGTCATAATGATTTGTTAAAATATATGCAATTTCACAGAAATAATTAGTACTTAGTAAAGTTTTTTTTCACATTAAAATCATGTCCAAATGTATATTTATGTTTTGGGCTTTGCTTTTAAGATAGTATTGTTTCACTATTACTTTAACCAAGATTTTGGCGAAAGAACGAGGGATACTACTTTTTGGGGGGTAATCAACTTTATGCCAACGATTGGATTCAGCTAAAAATTTACATTTTGTCATCATTTACTCACTCTCAAGTTGTTCCAGACTTGAATGAATTTCTTTCTTCTGCTGAACACAAAATATGTTTAGAAGAATGTTAGTAACCAGGCAGTCGGCGGTAGCCATTGACATCCATTAGTAACTCGTACTGGTTTGGAACAACTGAGTAGATGACAGAATTTTCAATTAGTATCCCTTTTAATGTTATGAGGTTGTAATGCTTCTTTGAACCAGAAGAGGGCGATAGAGGTTAAGCTGGCTCTTCATCTGTGCAAATGCTTCCTCTCTCAAACAAAGGAATCTGGTGTGGATGTGATCTTGATTAAAAAAATAATAATAGTTATACTCTGATAAACACAACAGCATGCATCAAGTATTTCTTCAAAAATAAGTGAACCGTAATTTCTTACCTTAGTAGTAGCCTAAACTAAAATGATATCATTAGCAAAATAAGTAAAAGCAAATATCTTCAAATAAAGGAAATTTTGGAGGTGGTGTGTATTACAGCCTAGAATAACAAGTATTGTGCAAATTATGCTTACATGTTACCTGCGCAGTACAGTTGTTGTCACGCCATGTGCTTGAGGTTGGAGCCACTTGAATCAAACTCATTCAATCTACATGATGTCATTCCTCTCTCCTTTGGTGAAGTATTGTGTGTTGTGGCTTCTCTGGCCAGTGTTAAGTGTTCAGGAGTTTGAGAAAAGGACTGAGGGTATTGTTTAGGGGCCATCGGATGAGATGCTGTTGTCATCCTGTCCTTTTGTTTTTTGTTGTTCGATGGTGATGGCGAGAAATGAGAAACAGACTATGGAGGGTTTAGGGTGAACGGAGGGACCCAGGGCTTTCGATGAGGTCATCAGGAATGGTTACGCATTACAGAAACTGCAGGGCAGTTGTGACATTTCTGTATCTGTTTATTCACAAACTGTACACCCAGTACACAAAGTTAGAAGTTGATGCAATAAAATCATATGAGCTGTTAATAGCAATGTGATTCATTATGCAGACAGCAAGGCTTTTGTTTTGCACGCTCTGTCAGCGGCGTTCCTTCGAAATACTCATTTTAAATGCAGCATCATTCTCTTTTTTTGTTGGTGACAAAGTTTCTCTGAAATTTGTATTAGATCTCTCTCTCTCTTTCTTCCTCTCCCCCTCTCATTCTCTCTGTAACCATGGTAACTGCCTGGAAATAGGCTAGGAATGGTAGAGGTGGTTGCAGTTTTTAGCAATGGCCAGAATTTGGGTCATAATATCTGTATATCAGTCTATAAATTGCACAGTGTTCCAGATAACTTATTTCATTAATCAGAATGATTCCCTGGCCAGACCTGTTCAAACGTGGCTATGGGCGATTCTTCACATGCTTGCGAGCACAGCTCCTCCGAGACCCTTCAGAGGAGACAAAGAGATCTCACTTGCGCTGGTGCAACAGTCTGAGGTGTTTCATTCTTTCTTTCTTTTTTATATATATATATTTTTTTTTTTACCTCTAGCACCTAAAGGAGAGAGAACATTAAAAATGATCTTCTGACACATAATGTGAATAGTTCGTCCCTAATGGAAATTGTTAAATGGTTTTTGTATGCTGATAAGATGCTTTAGATCTTTTTAACAAGATGCATGTTTCCCCTCATTCAAATCAGCACGTTTAAGATGTGAGATGTCGGCCCTATTTTAACAGTGTCATTCTCACACACTGAAACTGTGAGTCCCTGTCCCTGGTTTGTCTTACAAACCATCACGGGCAGGTTTTTACATTAGCCGTTTCTTCAAGTACAAAACAACAAATATATGACACTTTGAGAATCAGTTTTGTTGCGGCAACTGGATCGTTTCAGCTCTCTCAGTATGACGCCATGTGTGACCCTGGATCACAAGTCAGTCAGTCAGTCAGTCAGTCAAAAGTCGCACGGGTATACAGTTGTTCTCAAAATAATAGCAGTCCAACATCACTAACCAGATAAATCACTGTTTTTGGTATAAATTAAATTTCTACATGGCAAATAATTTACTAGTAGGTGTAGAAAGTGATAGAAAAACAACAGACCCAACAGTCATGTCATGCATCCAGCTTATTCTGTGTAATTGAATCATTTGCTGAAAGGGGTGTGTTCAAAATAATAGCAGTGTGGAGTTCAATTAGTGAGGTTATTCATTCTGAAAAAACTGATGTCAAACAAGTGGCCCTTATTTAAGGACAAAGGCAGAACTGTACTGTACATAGTTATAGTGCATTTCTCTCTGAAAATCGGAGTAAAATGGGCCGTTCCAGTCATTGTTATGAAGAACAGCACACTTTGATTAAAAAGTTGATTGGAGAGGGTGAAATATATAAGTGCAGAACATGATAGGCCGCTCAGCTACAATGATATCAAATGCTTTAAAATGGCAACCAAAACCAGAACGATGTGGAAGAAAACAGAAAACTACCATTGGAAAGGATCGAAGAATAGCCAAAATGGCAATGACTCAATGAAAGACAATGGCAAAGCCAATGATTAGCTCCAGGGTTATCAAAGAAGATCCAAAGTTACCTGTGAGTACTGTTACAATTAGACGACGCCTATGTGAAGCCAAACTATTGGCAAGAAGCCCCCGCAAAGTCCCATTGTTGGAAAAAATTATGTGCTAAAGAGGGTACAATTTGCCAAAGAACACATTGACTGGCCTGAAGAGAAATGGCACAATATTTTGTGGACTGATTAAAGCAAGATTGTTCTTTTTGGGTCAAGGGGCCGCAGAAAGTTTGTCAGATTACCCCCAAACACTGAATCCAAGCCACAGTACACTGTGAAGACAGTGAAGCATGGCAGCACAAGCATCATGATATGGGGATGTTTCTCATACTATGGTGTTGGGCCTATTTATCACATACAACAAATCATGGATCAGAATACTTAGAGGTCATGTTGCCTTAAATGTTTGACTAAAGAAAAATGCAGACACTGCTATTTTTTTTAACGCCCTAATATTCCTTTTTCTTAACTTTCTTTAAAGTAATAACAAATTTGACAAATTTTTCTTCGTGTTCTGATTTCGAATAGTACGTACTATTTTTGTGAAGAAAAAGTATACTTTAGAGTGTACAGTATAGCAGAAGAGTAGGCAAGCTTTACTAGTTTGTCATAATTGCCTCTTTAACGGACAGCTCTGCCGCTTAGTATTACTAATCATCTTGTCACAGATAAAATCCTCCTCATTTAATTTAATTTCCTACCATATCGGAGAGAAATGAAGAAGCAAGTTGATCTGCCATTGTGTCTCCTCTTTCATGCAGAGACTCTCCTCATGTGTTTGCATAACTATGAATTTAAAAGTTAAAGTGTCCCTATCATGGATTTTTGAAAATTACCTTTCATGCAGTGTGTAATATAGCTGTATGTGAATATAAACAGCCTGCAAAGTTGTAAAGCTGAAAGTGCATCATAAATAGTTCGTTTATTTTAAAAGAAAGAGTCGACTCTGAACCGCTCAAACGAGTCGTTTGGATTTCGCATTTTCGTGAAGTTCATACGTCACGATTTCCCACATTTGCATAATGCCCGCCAATCATCTCGCTGCAGTTTGTTTGTGTAGATATCATGTCGTAAAGATGATGTGCTCTCCGCTGTGAAAATAAATTCGGTTTATTTTCACTTCCAAATGATGAGGCTGTGATGCAAATTCAATGCGGGATTCGCAAAAGGCTCTCCAGAAAGATGGGTCAGTACCAAGTTTATTTGGATCAACTTGCTCCTCAGAATCACAACCTGTAAGTATGACTAATTATTGATGAATCACAACCTGTAAGTATGACTAATTATTTTTGTATTTTCTACCAGTGTTCAAGTTTTGTGTTTTATATAGCCTAGGTCTCCTGCTAACTGGCTAACGTTAACCAGGGCTCTCAAGTCTCCGCATTGGGCGTGAGACACACGCATTTCAACCCGTTCACACGCCACACCTTATATTTCTCACGCTGAGGAGTAAGGGAACTCGTCCCGCTATACAATTAATGGACGAGGCGCAGGCAAACATAGGGAAGTTCTCTGCCGAGTTCATAGCATCTGTCTCGAGTTATACAGAGTTAAATGCTAGCTACCAGCCAATCAGAAATTAGAATTAGTTGTTTCCGGGTAAATTATGTGTTCCCGCTGCAAGCTCGTTCGTTACTAGACGACAACACGCGCACACACGGAGTGGAAGTTGAAAGAGCACGATCTGATGAATGCGGTTTGCGGACATCTTCATTTTTTTTTTTAGCATTTTGATTTTACGATTCCTGGACGATATCTCTTGCCCGTGATCAAAGACGGTGAGAGCTGATGTTTAGCAGCACAATCACCCATGCAATGAAAAAAATCCATTCACTTTTTTTTTTAATCCTCAAAAACCCAAAAAGTTGTTGCTCATTATCATTTAAAGAGACATGCACCGAAACGGGTCACTGTGAACAGAGCTGTTTTTTAAGAGGTAAAAAGGGTGTTGTTTTACACAACCATTGAGAAATTTTAACCAAAGTATGTTACAAACTTTACATGAAGACCCAAAAGAATCTAACCAACTTGAGGAAAATGGGCATCCGATGACCCCTGTAAAGGTGACCGGTTTGGGTCTTGACATACATGCTCAGGGCAAGTTGTTATGACACAATGTTATGTACATTGAGCACTGATGTTCAGCTGGCTTGTTTGGGGTCAAATTTATTTTTATTTTTCAATAAATTTGTATTTTTTAAATATAACTATTTATTTTATTTGGATGAATTTGTCTTTTTATCAGATTTAACAATTGTTATAATTTCCATTTGTGCTGGTCAATTATGAACAATAGGCAAAATTGAACTGCTAGCAAAAATTGAAGCGAATTTGGTTGGGTCGAGGGACCGCTGCTGCAAATATTTGGTGGCTCCTCCCCTAAATCTCACTCTAAACTTTTGATAAAACTTGAGAGCCCTGCGTTAACTCATGTTATTACTCTCTTACTGAAATGGGGCACTTTTACTTAAAACTATGTATATTAATCCAGATTGTCTGTCGGTCTCACTAACTGTTACTTTGAGTAAAGTGAGCTAGATTTGTTTTACCAATGTTTATGTTGGTCGTTAGTCAGCTCGCTAGCACCGGTATTGATACAATTCTGCATGTTCACCGTAACAAATTAGAAATATACACATCGGATTGCTGAAGGACATAACTTTTTAATGCTAATGGTGAGGAATTACAGTTGCTCTATAACGTTATGGCTCTGCCTTAAACTAAAGACAGTAACGAACGATGACGTCGTTTTACGATATCAATCTGAGCGCGAAACATTGAAAGAACTAGTTATTCAACCTGAACCTCAATCGCAAGGACAACTCGCGCAGGACGTTTCTCAGTGATACAATACTCAGTTTCCATCAACAATCCGATTGTATGTTTTAGTCAGAATTATTGCGCTACTATTCAATTGTGCTTGGCAGCGCTCATTCACGGAAGCTTGAATTTTAGCGGAGATTCACTTGCAGAAGGCTTGCCCTCAACTGACAATGAAATGGACATATTTGTTTGACTTTCTAACATTTCCAGATGGAGAATATACATGTGAAATGTAAGTTAAGCACGTCAGCAACACTATATGTCAGAGCATCTGACAGGGCAAGCTGCTTTAATCTTGTTAACTATATCTTACCAGTTATTTTGAAGCCCTTTAATAGGCTATATATTGTGTCATGTTTAGGACAAATTGTACTATGTATTTTCACTGCAGCAGCTCACACTGCGTCCTCCGCTATTTCAGATGTGCTCATATCAAACTACTGTAGCCTATCGATATAAATGGTATTGCCTCATTCCATATCGTTTCTAAAAAATATATCGATATATCGTACAATTTCGATATACCGCCCAGCCCTAGCTTTACCTAATTCTAATTTTGAATACTATCCAGGGCGGATATGCAAATCTTTTTTTTTTTCATGAATCAGTGTTTGAAAGAATTGGTTGAGTTAATGATTCAATGATCAAGAAAAAGTCCCTTGTTCGATGTACCTGCTGAAAAACTGAAAAAATCCCCACCACTAATGAGCAGTCTGAAATGCACAAACACAGACAAGCAGAGCAATGCAAACAGGGAAAAGCCCCAGTGCTGTTGCATTCTCGATGGAGCACATTAAAGAAACGGACTGCACGACTGTTTTATTCAGAAAAAAAGTCTTAAATTCAATGAAGGTAAACGTGAGTGACTGAAAGATTATTCGACTCTGTGAGAAAGGGGGAGAAGTGCAACCAGCTCTATTGTTGTGATCGCCTGTGTGTATGTGAGTGGGCGAAATGGTGTGGGTGGAAAGGTAATGGCTTTGAGCATGTGGAGTGATGAACATCTCCCCGCACAGCACAGGAGCTCCAGACTCTCTGCTTCAAAACTGATGAGTCACCTCGCACACCCCGTTTGTTTCCTTTTTAGTCAGACATGGCCCAGAGAGCGCACTGTAGCTGCTCACCTACAGAAATCTAATTAGAGAGTCTGGATGTACAGGATTTCATCCATTTAATCCAGCTAACAGGGGCTGAATGCACACAGACACTAGCAGACCACATGGGGAGATGATGATAGCCTGGTACTGCATCACTGTATCCTGTTTGCGTAGCTTTATCATCTTCAGGCATTATGAGCTAACAGGATGTTAATTTATGCACTTAAACATTCTCAAGGGCCTCTAACTTTTTTAAAGGAAAATGTTTTCTGTGAAGAAGCTTTGATATTTTTAATTAATATGAGATTGAGTGTACGATCCATAATTTCTTCAGCTCGTAGGGTGTCAGCGGTATCACAACAACACCTTTGAACAGCAACACTCTCACATGGCTCTGTGGTGAGGTGTTTTCAAGCTTTGTTTCCAGCACAGCGCAAATTATTGTGGTTCTTTTTGTGCTAAATCATCAATTATGGATATTTCTTGTATTTAGACGTATACATACTAAACCATCTGAGTTTACAGATTCAAATTGTTTATAAACTGCACAAATGATTTTTTTCAATGGCCAGGCCATTGTTCCTGTCTCTGCACTTCATTGTAGTGTGCAAAAGTTCTCTAATGTGTACAAATGGATTAGATCTCTTGTTACGCTGATCTTAGTGCACTCATGTGCTGTAATTATTTTTAGAATAGCCATCTGTTATCTAATAAGGTTTTGTTTTTGGGGGGGAAGGGGGGTTGACAAAAAACAAGTGAATGCATTTTGAAAGTATCCTCCTGGAGGAAAAAAGATTTTGATATCAAGATTTTTCTTATGATCCATCACTTATAAATCTAGTACAAATGTAATTTCCTTTTCCGTGCACTCTCATTTTTCACATAAACCTCATCACAAAGCTAAATAAGTAAACACAATGCTGTCATTGTTTGACTGGTTGGTTTGCTCTCAGTACAAGATGTGGCTGATCAAGAAACGCAGTGTCTAAAGCCAAGAACAACACTATTGGTTTGGCTCTGGTTTGAACTCTAAAACAACCTTTAACACCCCCCCCCCCCCCCCACCCCACTTATAAACACCCACTCTTGGCTTCAGCTGACAAATGAACAATAACAACCTGTCAAGCATGGAAGTTCTGTCTTACATCTGAATGTCTGAAGATGTTCTGCAGAGTAACAACTCTCTGTCCAGAATTTGAATAGACCCCTGCCAAAAGAGAAGCTTAAAGGATTAGTTTACCCAAATATGAAAGTTCTGTCATCATTCACTCACTCTGATGTCATTCAAAACCTCTGTCTTTCTTTCTTCAGAAATTTTAAATAATGTGCTGGTCCGGAGGCATGCGAGATAAAATGAAATAATTTAAAATATAAAATAAAATTATTTATTTGATTTCATTTCTGCTTTCCAGTGAAGCAGGTGCATCTTAAACGGCAAAAAAAAAAAAAAAATTCAATTTGGCAATTAAAATAAACAAGTTAAAGTAGGCTACTAAAATTACTAACGCTAGAAATATATTTTTTTAAATGGCAAATGCACATAACTAAAACTTAACTAAAATTGAAAGGAAAATATAAAATTACAAATAAAGCTAAAAATGACTAGTCTGGGTCTCCCCATTCTGCCTTAGTACCTCACGCTCACGCCTTAGTACCTCAAGTACTAGTACCTCACGCTGCTAGGCAGTCTGGAGTCCATGGTCTAGATACGAGAAAAAGAACATGTGGTTCCCAGACCCACGTCTCAATGAGACTGGGTCAGACGTTAGCCAGGCTAAGAAATTACTATAATAGTATATAATACTAAAACAACACTGCACACTACACTCCATACACAATATAAGCCAACAATATTATGTTGGCTTTAATTAATTTTTTTTCGTCAACAGGTTCCACATAACTGGGTTACATTAAACAAACATAATTTGTTCATGTAACTTCAACATCATGGAATTAAGTCATTTTAAGCGACCCAATTTAAGTTGTCTCAAAGTGAATTTTTAAAGGCTTCCTGACATGATTCAGAAATTTTATATATTCATTCATCCATTCATATTTAATTTATTTTAGTGACACATAGTTAAATTGATAATTATAGCTAGCAATTTGTTAGCAGTAGCATATATTAGCTTCTTAAATGCTAAGATTTACATGCTCCTTCAACCAAAGCAGTAATAAATAATTAAATCAGTTTACAGTGAAACAAAATGCTCCACTCTTCTTCACAATGGTAACCCACTGTAATTTAAATGGTTCTGATAATTCCAATGTAATTGAACATTAAACACAATTACACACTATCAAGTCTTCCCCTTTTCTAATTTTCTCAACAAAAAAAAAAACACTTAATTTTAACATTTATTCTCTTAATTCAACCATATGCAAAGCATGCTGGGGACTAACAAGCACCGCCCAGTTTCAGTTAATGCAACACAAATCAATCATGTACCGGTAATCCAACATAAACGGATTAAGTAAACTTAAATTTTACATATATTTAAGCAGATTGAACACAATCACATTAAGTTAGGGCAAAATGGCAGTTGGTGTCGCACTCAATGCCACCCTCTGGATGTAAGAATTTTTTACTTACCATAAATGGTTTGTGTTTAGACAACGCGTTAGGATTTTGTACTGTTAAGTTTAGACATAATTACGTGGACCTTAATAGGAAAAAACATTTAAAGTAAAAAAACTACAAACTTAAATTAAACTAATTAGTTCAGTCAAATTAACTTTTATGAGTATTTAGCACTTTCTTTTTCTTTCAAGTACACAGAACTGATATATTTTAAGTAAACTGAACTGTTTCATTGTTTTGAGTTGAATGAAATTTCTTTTAATTTAGATGAACTTAAGTTAAACTGAAATGGCTGGGATGTGTATTTCCCAGCATGCTTTACAGATGGCACTCGAAAGGGAGAGTAAATGCTAAAATTAAGTCTAATATAATGTTTTTTGGTGTGCAAGATTAATGTTAAGTGGGTGATTTAGTAGTGATTAATGTTTTTTTTAGGCTAATTTAGAAGAATTTCTGTTAATGTTGGTTTTAGGATAGTTATCATCATGGTGACAAGTGCTGCATGCAGGTTAATTTGAGAGCAAATACTACTTTTATATTGCTGCACTCATCCAGCAAGTGCTTCTGCATAACAAACTATTGTTAATATGTTAATGTGTCAACAACTTAGTATGTTAGCAAACTAGCTTGTTGAAGCTAGCTAAGTTTATATTAATAAAAGTGTTCACATTGAGATTACATGAAAGTTTTAAGTTAAATATATGAATTAGTGTACTCAAACATTTCAGGTTCAGAACAATTAAAATGTATAAGAAAAAAATAAAAATCTGCCAGTTTTGCTTACTTATACTACCTTATTCGGGTTGTTAAACTCAAGGACCAGATCGAACAAAGTCACTCAGTTCAGGTTTGTGAACTGGATTACCTGAAAAGATCCCATTCCAAAAAAATGATTTTCTCACAAGATTTTCTTACTTCTCTCATGAACAGGCCAATAAGAGGTCAAAATATTCAGTCAATAATGACTTGGATTTAATCTATTGTATAACTTCAGAAGTATAGTATGGTACCTTTTTGGAGCTTGACCGTTTTTTTACAATAAAAAAAGAACAATCTCTTTTTAATTTATTGTTCTCTCTCTCTCTCTCTCTCTCTCTCTCTCTCTCTCTCTCTCTCTCTCTCTCTCTCTCTCTCTCTCTCTCTCTCTATCTCTCTCTATCTCTCTCTCTCTCTCTCTCTCTCTCTCTATCTCTCTCTCTCTCTCTCTCTCTCTCTCTATCTCTCTCTCTCTCTCTCTCTCTCTCTCTCTCTCTATCTCTCTCTCTCTATCTCTCTCTCTATCTCTCTCTCTCTCTCTCTCTCTCTCTCTCTCTCTCTATCTCTCTCTCTCTATCTCTCTCTCTATCTCTCTCTCTCTATCTCTCTCTCTATCTCTCTCTCTCTCTCTCTCTCTCTCTCTCTCTCTCTCTCTCTCTCTCTCTCTCTCTCTCTCTCTCTCTCTCTCTCTCTCTCTCTCTCTCTCTCTCTCTCTCTCTCTCTCTCTCTCTCTCTAAGCCTGCACGTGAATTAAGTATGTGTTGGGTGAAAGTGTACGTCCTGTGTGCACAGACATGTGCAGCGTTCTCAGGGGGGAAGTGTTACCTGTCCTGTAGGTAACCTGAGCTGTTGTTAATATCTGTGTGGTGTCTGTGTTGTGAATGGCGGTTAGCCTGCTCCCCGAGGCTCTGTTGGGGAAGAAGCGATTGACGTACTCGTAGCGTTTTTCTTGAACTGCTTCGTTGGCTGGCCTCAGAGTTTACGTCTTTGTGTCTCTGTCGGGGCTTGCCTCGCACCTTAGCAAGTCAATATAGGGATGTCATTTGGCACCGTATTGCACTGCTGTGACCGCAAAGTCAATTAATCTTCTCCGAAATGAGTCATCAAGTGTGGCCGACTGTTGTGCATTCGACTGTTTCAGGGGGCCTGTTTTGATTTTACACCAGTCCTTACTGTTATGACTCATCCCTTTCGGCAGCTTGCGGGATTTGACATGTCGTCTGATATTGCGCTGTACCTCTGCAAACTTCAACCAGAACAATAAAACCACTTATTTAGCAATTTTCATGCAACTGTTTAGCAGCTCTTCCTGTACAGAACTCTGATGATCTTTTCCGATACGCTTTATAAAAAAGAACTTTAAGCTCTTAAACCAGGGGTGTCCAATCTTGCTCCTAGAGGGCCACTGTCCTGCAGAGCTAAATAAGATATTTAGTATTAGAAACTTCCCGCTAGGTTTTGTATGGATGGTACAATTCCATAAAAATAAGGTAAATGGCAATGAGAAAATTTTCCATACGATTGCATATTCCAAATGCTGTTCTTTTGAACTATGATCAAAGAATCCTGAAAAAATGATCATGGTTTTCACAAAAATATTAGGCAGCATAATGTTTTCATTATTGTTTGATACTGGAGTAATGATGCTGAAAATTCTGCTTTGCCAGCACAAGTATAATTACGTTTTAAAATATATTCAAAGTAAACCGTTATTTTTAAATTGAGTATATGAACATGTGCTTTCTACCATATACTGTACATTTGCATCCATACGTGTCAGTACTTGTCCACTGTCTTGCTTGAGGAGATTTAGAGAAATTAATTCCGCAAGCGCTCCATTCGAGTCTTAGATATGACACTGTGTTGAAGTGGTAATTGTAGATTTGGTGTTTTTTGTTTGTTTTAGCACCAGTGAGGGCACTTTCTCTCACTTGTAGGTTAGTTAGTGAAATAAATGGCCCCGTCCAAACTGCAAAGTCTAAGTTATCTACGTCCCTACCTGTCAGTTTGTCCATAGAGCGATGGTGGGAATCAAAAGTCCCATGACTTTGATGGTCTGCCTTAAATCAGTCACTCAGTCAATCCGACGGCACAGTGGGGCCCCAGGGACAAGACCACAGGGAAAGGTCACAAAGTGCAGGAATGCTTCTTGAACTCCTTGGCACTTTCGTATGTGTACATTTAATCCTTGTAAAATGCTTCTTGTGAAACAGTCAACACCATAAATGATTGAAGTGTTCTGATCCTTCTATAAAAAAGACTAATAGGAATGGTTTATATGTAAAGTGCACTGTGGAAGATTACGTTTAAATTATTTTGCTCTGGAATCATACAATAACTTTAATATTATTAAGTTAAGAGCACTAGATGATGTTCTTAAGGTGGAAGAAAAGCGTAACTTGATAAGGACACATCAGCAGAAGCTACGGTATATTCCGTTTGTTTGTTTGTTTGTTTATTTAATAACTTTCTATTTATTTTCAAAATCTAGCAACTACTCAATTCCGTGTACGCTAAATTCCACATTGTGATGGGGAGCCCTGAATTATAAAAAAAGAAAAACAAATTAACTGTCTGTGGCGGCTAGATAATTCATAATTACATGCATGCTCCCTAGGGGAAGGATTCTACATTAGAAATGAGAACATTTTCAGTTGAAGCACTCTTGTACAAACAGTAAGTAGGATGGTTTGGCACAAAGCATGCTGGAATTATTTGCATATGCTGCAAAGTCATCTCAGCTCTCTAGTACTTGGAAGTTTAAAACAATAAATATAGCTTATTATTATTATTGCATTAAAGGTATTGTAGGTAGAAATCCACCAAAATACTTTTTTCCAAATTTTTTCAAACTGTCTTTATATATCAATGCATAATTAAAATGTAAGTACTCTGGAAAAAAAATTATAACAAATCGAGTGTCTGTAGTTCTCTCAGGACTGTAATAAACACAGCTCATTATTCCATTCGGGACGAAAGAAATGATTGGCTGGGGCGACTGTCACTCTCCCTCGCTACCATGGATACCACCTCTGCTGATAGCCCAAATGCGCGCACCCGTTTGAAGAGGCACGGAAGCTAGTAATAACAATTATGGCAGAGAAAGAACAGTCAAAATTCTCAGTAACGTTACCTGCATATAGAGGCAGCGAAGTCAAAGAAGTTAAAAAAAGGAAGACAATATTTGAAAAGGCTATGAACAAAAAGTCTTTGGATAAATAAAGAAATCATACGAGAGTCAATATCGGCGTGGCTTTCCAGCGGTGGCGACAACTGAGGGATCTCAAGGGGCTGAAAAGTGACTCCATGATGGCTTTATTTCTGCTGGACAGGTATATGGCAAGCCGTTTTAGCTTAAATTGTACCCACCCTTACTCATCGTAATTGCATTTTTACTGGTAAGAAATCAAGCAGAGAGCTTTACAATTAAATTCTTACTAGTAGCAATTACAATTAGAGAGCTCTTTAATGCAATTATTACTAGTAAAAACTGATTTAGAGAGCTCTACAAATGAATTTTTACTAGTCATATGTCTGCATTGACTTCCATTCATTTTTATTTACGGAGCTCTCTAATTTAATTATGACTAGTAAAAATTACAATTAGATAGCTCTCTAATTCAATTCTTACTAGTAACAATTCAGTTAGAGAGCTCTCTAATTCAATTCTTACTAGTAACAATTCCAATTAGAGAGCTCTCTAATTCAGTAGTTACTAGTAAGAATGCAATTGCAGAGCTCTGCAATTATACATATCTTTAAATCGTTTTTTTTTTTACTAGTAAGAATTGAGTTAAAGAGCTCTGTAATTGTAATTGTTACTAATAAGAATTGGATTAGAGAGCTCTCTTATTGTAATTGTTACTAGTAAGAATGCAATTAGAGAGCTCTCAAATTGTAATTTTTACTAGTTACAATTCAAGTAGAGAGCTCTAATTAAAAATGAATGGAAGTCAATGGAGACATATGACTAGTAAAAATGTATTTGTAGAGCTCTCTAATTGGAATTTTTACTAGTAAGAATTGAATTAGAGAGCTCTGCAATTGTAATTCTTACTAGTAATAATTGAATTAGAGAGCTCTCCAATTGTATTTTTACTAGTAAGAATTGAATTGTAGAGCTCTCCAATTCAATTCTTACTAGTAAATATGCAATTACAACGAGTAAGGCTGAGTACAATTTAAGCTAAGACGGCTTGCCATACAGGTAATCTTGCTGTTTTCATTTTGATGGCATTTATTTTTTCATGAAGCATGTAGCCTATCACACGTAGCTACCTAATATAGCTACCTAACGTAACGTAGCATAACTAACGGTACTGGCTTAGCTATGACAGTGTAACTTTGGTGTCGATTGGTATAACGTTACTGTTAGTGAGTCAGGGTTGAGACGATAAATAAGCAATAGGCCTATCTGCAGTTGAAAGCTGTTTTGTTTAATTTCGCCAAATCTAACTTTAGGTTAAAAAGTTTAGGGGATCTATTTTTATACCTAGCTTTACCCTCTGCCTAAACTTTGTTCCTATTTTCACTGTGAACTCTACCTGCTCCGTTTTTTAACGTTTGGTTTGTTGTTATATGCTCTACATATGTTTACCTATAATGTCTTTATGTTGTATCTGTATGTGCTATACAATATGTTGTGTGTGTGTGTGTGTTATATTATCTTGGGTCTGCAATGCAGTTGTGAGAAGGTGTTTGAGTGCATGTTACTCAGTTTATCTGTGAACAATCTTATGTTATGAATCTTACAAATTCACCTTCATCACAGTGTAACTGATAGTAACGGCAAACGTGCATCAATGAAGCTATTTATAGCTTTGCCTTATATTGAGTTTGATTCCGTTACGAGCTAGTAAAATATTTTAAACTTTACCAGTATCGATATGCTAGCTTGATAGTGAGTACTAACAGCCATGTTAATTGTTTATATTCATACTGATAAAGTTAGTTAATTTATTACCTGTGATTCTGACATGATGTCACTACATCTGGTAAAGCTGGTAAACACCTCCGACTCTTCCAGCTGAGCGAACGGCTATGGCAAGCCGTTTAACTTTTATTCATTTCCAGGATATGAATTCTTGATATCAACAATTCAATTTTAACTAGTTAAAATTATAGTTATTGATATCAGGAATTAGATTTATACTAGTAACAATGGCATTTTTTGATATCAGAAATTACATTTCCACTAGTAACAATGCTAATTCTTGATATCAACAATTACATTTTTACTCATTAAAATGCTCATTCTAGATATCAAGAATTGTATTTCAACTAGTAAAAACTATAATTCTTGATATCTGTAATTGAATTTTCACTAGTGAAATGTCACCATAGGCTGCCATTCCAAATCAATTGTTGATATCAAGAATTGATTTCTTACTAGTTGCAATTCCAATATTATCAGAAATACAATTCTTACTAGTAAAAACCTTTATTTTTGATATCAAGAATTCAATTGTCACTAGTTGAAATGTATATTCTTGATATCAACAATTGAATTGCTACTAGTAACAATGTTCATTTTTGATATCAATAATTCCATTTTCACTAGTGACTATGTTAATTTCTGATATCATGAATGTGATTGTTACTAGTAAGAAAGCCATTTTAGATATCTGAAATAATATTGATATCAGAAATACATTTTCAGATATAGAAAAATAAAAGTTTTTACTAAATTTTAAATTGTTGATATCAAGAATAGACATTTCAACTAGTGACAATTGAATTATTGATATCAGGAATTCACATTCTTACTAGTAACAATGTAATTATTGATATGAAAAATTATATTTCTACTAGTAAGAAATCAATTGTTGATATCAACAATTAATTTTGAATGGCAGCCTATGGGTGACATTTCACTAGTGAAAATACAATTACAGATATCAAGAATTAAATTGTTGATATCAAAAATGTAATTGTTGATATCAACAATTGAATTGTTGATATCAAGAATTCATATCCTGGAAATGAATAAAAGTTAAAACGGCTTGCCATAAACGGCCGGGATCAAGTGTTCATTTGTTTTGGGGGCGTGGCTTTGGAAGGAGCCGAGAAGGGAGGGGGTGGCAGTTAATGGATTAATGAGCTGTGTTTATTGCAGTCCTGAGAGGACTACAGACACTCGATTTTTATAATTTCTTTTCCATAGTACTTACATTTTAATTATGCATTGATATATAAAGACAGTTTAAACAAATTTGGACAAAAAGTATTTTTGTGGATTTCTACCTACAATACCTTTATAACTATTATCTTTTTGTGCCAGTGTTTTGTATGTATTTTGTATGTTGTCTTAAAACACTTTTAACATTTTCGTATTTTTTGCAATACAAATAACATAAATTAATCACACGGGCATTAATTCATTCAAGAGTCAACTAATGAAGGTAGATTTTAACTGAAAGGTTGAACTTCACAGGACAGGAGCATTTTTTATGAATATCAGGACAAGGCAAGTTGTCACATTTGCTTTATCTTATATCATTTGCATTGCCTGAATTGTTTTGTTACTTTATTTATTTAATAACAGTGGAGGAAATATTCAATTGTTTATTCAATTTTTATACCAACACTTAAAGATGTATGTGCCTATATTTTAATTGACTTTCAAAAATAAACACTGAAAAATACTCACTTGTAAAAGAATCTTAACAAAAGTAAAACAAATAAAAATGTATTTAATAGACTAATTTGAGATTTTATTTTTGTTTTTCTATTATTATTTTTTTGCATAGTAAAATAAAACATGTAGCTGTAGTTAAGTTTACCCCCTTTTAAAATTATCTTTAAAAAATAATTTTGTCAGATAAATAGGCCAACTTTAACCAAGTTTAGTTTTGGTCCTAACTCATTTAAAATATTCAAAAAAATAAAGTAGTTTTCTTATATTTTGATGATTTAATCAAACTCGCAGGGGTCATTAAAAACAAATCCCCAAACCAATCCCCTTCTGACATCAATTTTGGCCACTACTGTGTGTGTATATATAGCCTACACACGCACACACCCATATTTGAATAAACTTACTTGATAGGGCTATTACAATAAGCGAAAACACAACAGCATGGCAGAAAATGATGTACCGCATTTCAAACCGCAAGTCAGTTTCAATCTGTATGTATTCTATGTGAAAGTCTCTCAAGACGTGGGTCCCAGTCCTCGTCTAGGATCAGCCTGTACTCGTGAAATTGGCGTCGGAACAAACATCGCTTTCCCCCGCTACTCCAATTCGCGAACCGAAGCAGCGCAAATATTTGGTGTAAAGTGCCTTGCCACTGGAGGCAGCAACGTAATGCGCAGCGCAGCGCTGTTGTGAATGAGGGGTGGGATGACGTCAGTACGCGAATGTCAACAATGTAGCGATTGAGAGTAGGCGTTTCATTCGAGTGTAACAAACAGAGGAGACGGAGCCGCACGCTGCAGAGATCACCACACACACATTTACACACACGCGTTTAAAACACTGTTACAACCATAAACGTGATTTTTTTTCCCTTAAAGAAAAATAATTATTGTAAGAGTGCACCGCAAAAACGTGATCTCCCTGCAGCCCGGGGACTTTAGGAGTCTGCAAGGAAGTCATCATGTGAGAAAAAAAAATTTGCTAAACGGACAAAAGGGCATCACAAGGGAAAAAAAACTAGGCTGAAGGTGAGTTGCATGATTTTTATAATTGTTCTATCCATGCCTCCTGTGCGTTACATGTGGTTCATCTGTCGTAAATGGAAACGGAGAGTCAAACTTGTTTTTGAGTGGGCTGTTTCACAGTACTTGGAGCCTTTGTTTCACGTTATACAGGCAAATATCACAGAAAGGGAAAAACTAGACCGCATGCCTGTCAGGGGTTACTTCAGCTGAAAACACACTCCTGTTTTAACGTAATGTTACCACATCCTGTTGTGCAGCAGTGACAATAGTTTGAGTGTGTTTGCTAGTAGTGGGATGCACTGCGATCCCGGGGGGAGGAGGAGGAGGGGTCAGGCATGGCTTGTTTTCGCTTAAAGAAAAGAAGTTGTCACTTGGCCTTGACCGATCATAACAACGACGGAGACCCCCGGTGTAGATTCCCGCCTCCTTTCCGTCCCAATGAATGGAGTTGAGAATTAAAGTGGGTTGTTATTTTTTTTTATCTCAGTTGTTTAATAAATTTCGCAACGTTTAATATACCTAACATTATTTGATTTTAAAAAAGCTTAATTTTTTATCTGTTATTATTATCATCATTACACACGAGTGTTTAATATAGAGAGCAAGCGCTGCAAATATTAGCTCATCTCTTTTAAAGAGCGATCGGCTAAAAAAATACACGGCTGGTTGGGAAATGTGCTTACTGCAGTGGGTTGTAAAAATGGGAAGCAAGCTGTCTTTGTTCTGCGCAGCACATCTCTGATGCAAACCACAGCCATTGCATTACACACTCTGATTAATCCCCATAAAACCAGCCGCATATTTGCTGTGTAAGGGACGGCGAGCCTTATTTGGTTCAGCAGCCAATGCAAACGTCTCGACTACCATTTAAAGGAACGAGGGAGCGTTTTCAGCGCGCGCACGCTGGAATGCTGGATCTCCGGTCTTCCCTCAATGATGATGAACAAACTCAATGAACTGCACTCTATGATGCAGGTGTTTCGCATTATCACGTTAAGTTCCGCCTTGAATAATATGACTAATTTAACGGACACCCGGCAAAGGTGGGTGTAATAAGCGCGAGCGCGCATTCGGGAATGCGATGTGATAATTAGCCTACTCTTTTCTGCTATTGTAGAAAAATATCTGTAAAATAGATGTTTTTGTGTGTGTGTGTGTGTGTGTGTGATTTGGTTAAGTTGTTACGAATGACTTAGCGGTTTTATTCTTATATGTTTAAATCACTAATTCCCACACATTGACACAAAAAGCCACTCGATAATAATAATTAATAATAGGCATGAACCGGAAGGATGATTTTATGGTGGGATTCCTGGACAATAATTATAGGCTATATATGAATATAAATATATAGACCAATATATTTTTCTTTTGGACTTGATTCAGTTCATTTAATTAATTAATTCCGGTTATTGAGTGTGAGTGTGTTGACAAGCGTCTGAATGAATCATTGTAATGAAGGCATTTGAAATTAGGTGATGCAGCAGTTTGAGCTGCGCGTGCATTCCTTTGTCTGCGGTGCTCCTGAATCGTCCAGGTTATGTTTCCTTTGCCCACAGACCGAATTGTTCAACCGCCAACGTATCGTTAAGTATTTTTACATTGTTTTGAATGTTAAATTAATTTCACATTCTCCTAATAGTCTATTCATGGCATTGCTTCTTTTTAACACTTGTCCCTTTTATAAAACTGTTGACACTTGCACCCCCCCCCCCCCCCCCTTTTATAAGCCTTTAAGGCAGACTGAGCCAAACCAACAAAACCCACCGTATGCCTTATTTTAAAAAATGAATATGATTTTATGTTTGTAAATCAATTTGAATAGAAACACGTGGATAATATCGTGTTGTAGATATGACGCCATTGTCTCCCTGATGGAGATCACACAGATCGACTATATACATTTGCCATCAGCAGATGCCTTAAAGAGATAGGCTAGTTTTTTTTTTTTTTTTTTTTTTTTTCTCAAATAATGAGCATTCTGTCATAATTTACCCATTATTCCAACCCTTTACAAGTTTCTTCCTTCCTTGGAACACAAAAGGAGATGTTGGGCAGAATGACAACCTTAGCCGCCGTTCATTGCATCTTTTTGCATCATAAAGTGAATGGTGACTAAAGCTGTCATTCTGCCTAACTCCTTTTGTGTTCCACGGAAAGTAGTCCTATGGGTTTTGAGCACAAGTAGGCTAAATGATGCAAGCTGAACATAATCTTAATAAATGTTACACATTTTTGTGTTGAGCTATAGGTCTGGTTTAAGGTAATTTACCTGAACTCTACAATAATAATAATAATAATCAGTTTATTAGATTTTTCCCCTAAACAAAAGTAATTGTGCTCTCTTTTAAAGTAGGGGTTTTCAGTTTTTTAGATTCCACAGACCCCCTAAATATAATCATCCTTGTGCCATTTTAAAAGGCAGTATATATATTCATGTATAAAGACCCCATTTATACTGTGAAAAAATTATATAAATAAGTGGAAATAATATGTGGGAAATATTTAGGTTCTTTTACACTGTTTTTTTTTTGTCTACAAAAATACTGTAATTTATTTATTTATTAAATCAATGTATTATTATTTTAATACCTTTTATTTTTATGTATTTTAATACATTTCCTTTTTTTATTTTCTCTCTGTATTATTATTTTTGCATTTTTTACAGTTTTTTTTTTCCTCTATAACTTTTTCATGGACCCCAAGTACTCCCTTTCAGCCCCCTCGGAGTCTCCGAAAGTTTGAAAACCCCTGTTTTAAAGTACCATACATTAACCTCCTCCTATGCCAAGCTATCTTGTTCAATTTGATCAGATATTCATTTTCTTATAGGGAAAGAAAGGCCACTGACAGCACATATAATAAAATCATATTCTCAGGGAGGATAATTTGCTAATTTTGCTTTGCTCAGAACTCATTAGATATTTAGAATTAGAATGAAGAATTCATCAAATGCAAATTCCCAAAAATTAATGATTTGTATTATTTGTAATGTATTCTTGTGATTTTATTCTTTCTTTAAAGAACATGACTGAATATACTCCATTCAAGATCAGTTTAACAGCAATGTTTTTTTTGTGTGTAGGCGTTCTCATGCTGATGATTCATAACTGACAGGTTTTAACAATAATTCTTCTAAAGAGCCTATCCCATTTTGGTTAAGTTTACGGATGGCATTGAATAACTGGAGTAGGAAAATAAACGGATATTTTACATCAACCTCATTGATGCCTAATTATTGTTATTGGATTAAATGTATTTTAAACACTCGTGCATCATAGTACTTGAACAGCAGTGTTCTGGTACGTTTGAGTTTTTACAAGTTTTAGGATTTCTTCTCTCCCGCCTGTTTGAATAAGCCCACCAGTAAAGCTCTTCGCAGAGAATAAGAGCCTTGGGTATGAAAGCATGTTCCCATAGCCGTCCCACGTCAGCACTAAGGCATGTTTGACCGAGTTCCAGCCTCTGAGAAGGAGAAAAAGAAAAAAAGAGAGAAAGCTGAGCCATTTAAGTTCAGACGGGACTTTTTTCTGTACTCACATGGCATTTTGGGTGGCAGTGTGTGATTGGCATCATCAGTCACTGTGCAGTGAGGGTGTCTATAATGGCACACAATGCCACAGACAGTAGAAGGAATCTCTCTGTGTTCACCCTCATCAGTGTTTGTGCCAAGGCAAATCTCACTGGCTGTTACCCCAGGCCAAATCCTGACTGGACCCTTTTGCTCTAGGATTTTGGGGATTGCTGTTACCTCATTCAGATTGTAAATAATTTTGTCCGTGCATTTTGGCATCCACTTGCCCATCTTGTCATTCAATGCTCTTACATGCAAATAAACTAATACATGAAAAGATTGACTGGCTGCTCCACATCTGGCCCGAATTGAGCTCCAGTTAAAAACAACAAGCGCGAACGAGCAGGAAGTTTATGGGTGGAATAGTGGAAGCGTTCGTCTCAATGGAAGCCCATAAAAACCACACCAGGAATTCCGTAACAGTCAACAGTCTCTCCGGCCCACAGCAGCGCGCAGAAAGAGAATTCCACTCGGAGCGCTGAATTAACACAATTACCGCCACGTTTGGATCATTGCTTTTTAAACTCCTTCTTTGCGGGAGTTCTGTTTTTATGCTGAATCGAGGGATTTATGTGTGTAGTTATTAATGGATGATGTGTGTCTGTAGGATTTTCTGTAGCACAGCTGCTGTTTTGATACTGTCTGCCCGTCTCGCACATAGTAAACCTCTCCCAATCTAATCTCTATCTCACTGATCATCAATTAGATGGAGATTGTCAATGTACAATGCCTTTCAAAACTTTAGGGTTTTAGTAAGATTTTTTGGTCACACTTTAGTTTAGGGGCCAATTCTCACTATTAACTATTAACTACAACCTTTGTCTCAATAAACTCTTAATTACTGCTTATTTAGTAAGGTTAAGTATTGGATAGGATTAAGGGATGTAGAATATGGCATTTATATGTGCTTTATAAGTACTAATAATAAACATGCTACAATATACATGCTAATAAGCAACTAGTTCATACTGGACCCTAAACTAAAGTGTTACTGGTAATTTTTTTTTTCAAAACAACAAATTTATACCTTAGCAAGTATGCATTAAAAGGATCAAAAGTGAAAGTAAAGATATTTACAAAAATATTCCGTTTCAAATAAATGCTATTCTTTCTATTCATCAAAAAATCCTGAAATAAATGTATCACAGTTTTAACAAAAATATTAAGCAGCACAACAGTTTTTAACATTGATAATAATAAGAAATGTGTCTTGAGCAGCAAATCAGCCTATTAGAATGATTTCTGAAGGATCATGTGACACTGAAGACCGGATTAATGATGATGAAAATTCAGCTTTGCCATCATAGGAATAAATTACAAAATATTTTAAAATCAAAAGATTATTTTAAATTGTAATATTTCACAATATTACTGTATTTGAACTGTATTTTTCATGAAATAAATGCAGCCTTGGTGAGCATAAGAGACTTCTTTCAAAAGTATTAAAAAATCTTACTGATCCCAAACGTATATAAATGATAGTGTAAGTTGGATGTAAGACTTAATAACATTTGTCATAATTTGTCAGTTTAGCTTACATTTAGATCCAAGTCATCATGAACTGTTTCCTAATTTAAAATAGTGGCCGCTTAGGAGTGTAGAAGCGGTTTTACTGCCATTCTAATTTTGTCAAAAGGAAAATTAAAACTTGCCGTACCTGTCTGAGTAACAGTGAGGGGCAAAATGCAGTTTCATGCATTTAAAAAAAAAAAATTGTTTTATTTTAGATCAAGCTGATAAATGTCATCGTTTACTCAGCTGTCACTCTTATTTAGGAGCACATCATCTGCAGTCATTTGTTAGTTTTGCTGTTTCTTTGGCTGGTATTTAAACCGCAAAGTTCTTCAGCATTGTGAAACTATGCAGTTTCAATTTACGACAAGTTTGGTTTCACCATTTGAGCACGTTGCCCTGCAAGTTTTAGATTCTTTATGTAAAGTACATGTTTAATAATATTTCTAATCAAAATTTTGACTCCATCCTGGCCAGAATTTTTGAGCCAAGAAGGTTTAAATGCATCTTCCATATAATTTGCAATCACTAAAAATGAATTAGCACAATTATTCCAGGTAAAGAAAAGTCTAAAACGGTGTGGCAGTAATCATGCATTCTCATGTCCAATTGAGTCACACCTTCCGTCAGCAGATTATTTGCTTTAAACTGAATGTCTGTCATCATCTACCCATCCTTATGTCTCTTCAAACCGGTATATATATTTTTTCCATGAGCATGGTTATCACTGACTTTTTTTTTTTTTTTTTAAAGAAGATTTTTTTAATCAAAAATTCCTGAATAATATATATCAATAAAATACACGTTTCCTTAAAAATATTAAGTACCAAACAAGCATATTATAGTGATTTCTGAAGGATCATGTGACACTGAAGACTGGGGTAATGGCAGCTGAAAATTTAGCCTTGCCATTATGGGAATAAATTATATTTTTAAATATATTAAAATAAGTTATATCAGGCTGTAATTATATTTCACAATATTACTGTTTTTACTGTGTTTTTGGTGAGCATGAGACTTATTTCCATATAAATATGTATTTTAGGTTGTGATCTGAACCCGCTTTGAACCCTATCCCGCATTTATTTAAAGAATTACTGATTTTTGTATTGCACAATTCCACAAAGTGTGTGTGTGTGTGTGTGTGTGTGTGTGTGTGTGTGTGTGTGTGTGTGTGTGTGTGTGTGTGTGTGTGTGTGTGTGTGTTCGTTCGTTCGTTCGTTCGTTCGTTCGTTCGTTCGTTCGTTCGTTCGTTCGTTCGTTCGTTCGTTCGTTCGTTCGTTCGTTCGTTCTGTGGTTAAATTTAGGGCTGTCATTCCTGTCAGAATATCCATGCCTGCAGCTGCTGAGTCACATGTGCACTGCAACTGGAGAACTACAGACCACTACAGTATATCATACTGTTTTCCAGACTTGTTCATTTGTTTGGTTACTTCACTGCACTTTGCAGACTCATTCATAGCTGTTCTTTGCTCTGCAGTCTGCAACTTATTCATTCTCACATTTCCCATGTGCCAGACTCTCATCTCTCTTCTCTCCTTATCTCCTCTGCTTTCCTCTTAGAGTGGGAGTTTAACCAATAGAAACTATAGATCCAAGTAAGGCTGACTCAGTTTTTTCTGTCTGATCTCAATGTATACAGTACGGCTTACGCTGTGCTGACTTACTAACAATAGAGCGGTCCAACAGGTGGCTCACTATCAGTAGAGCAGTTTGGTCCAACTGTAGCCTTCAAAGATACCAGATCATTGGAAGCATGTATGATCTGTAATAAAGCAACTGGGCATATTGGAACAAGTCGACATCTATCGCATCATGTGACTTAACAGGAGGTGAAGAGGGAACGTTACCCGCCAGTTGTTGCACACCACCCGAGTACTAAAATAAATGTGGTGAAAAGGAGTTGAGGGTGTTTTTTTAAGCTTGATTTATCTCAGATGTGCCTTTTACACAATTGTTTGTGGAAATAAGCGGCACGGCTGTTACAATAACACATACGTATAAATTATTAAACAATTCATTTCACACAATGATTTGTAATGACTGACAAATTATGTTAATTTAAATATATATTATTTTAGCACAGATATGTACTGTATGATATTAAGAATTTATATTTACACTTAATTTTAAATTGTAAATATTAAATGTGTTTACATTTATATTTAAACACAGATTTTATATTTGTATATGAATGTACATCAAGGCTGCATTTATTTTATTATTATAAAAAAACTGTAATATTGGGAAATATTATTACAATTGAACACAGCTCTTTTCTATTTGGATATATTTTAATTTGCTCAAGAAACATTTCTTATTAACAATGTTAAAACAGTTGTGTAACTATGATATTTTTTTTGATCAATAGAACGTCCAAAAGAACAGATTTACTATAATGATATTGTATTTGTATTAATTCAATTCAAATTTATTTGTATAGTGATTTTCACAATATATGGTTTCAAAGCAGCTTTACAGAAAGTGCAATTTATTATGTATTTAAAAGTAATTTTTTTGCATAATATTTAACATTTTGGCACGCCAAGTTAACTCTGTCCAGTATATGGAGGGATGAGTGTACAGTAGTAGGCACCATGGGAACTGGAAAGCAGCATATATGTAGTGTCACTAGAATCTCTGTCTGCAACTCTCCCTCTCTTTCTCACTCTCTTAACTGTCCCAGCATTATTTATGTGCTGATGTGCTGCTCTCTGCAGAATTCTGCAGGACACCTTATCATTGCTTGGCTGATCTGAAGCCTTAAGCTCAGAGTACCTCAGCGCAACTCTCTCCAGAAATGACAAACCGGCAATCAGTGACCCGAGTGTAGCAGGCAGGAGTGTCTTTACCGCCATGCAAACAGCCAGTCCAAGTTCTGCAGTGAATGTGGGCCAGGCGTAGCCTCAGGCAATTACATACACACACACAGTATATATATATACCCACACATCAATACATATATAGACAAACTGGAAGCTGCTTTTAAACAGTCCATATTGTTAAAAGCACTATATAAATGAAGGTGACTTGACTTGACACTGTCACAACACCCACACAAACTAAAATGGTTTCACACCACAAAAGGACTAAGGAAACCTGTGAGGGAGGGCAGGGGTGTCACTGGCCTGTGTCGGGACAGATGAGTCATGCACTGTGCTGTGTCAATATTGATGCTCAGTCTAAATATAACCTACACACTATACCACAAAACTTACTATAGCACATGCATATAAACACACACACACACACACTAGTGCCACCCAGCTAGGAAAATGTGTTTTGTTGTTACTTTTTTCCTCTTTCCCCCTTCTGTCAGGATGACGGTATCAAATGCATATTTTAGCATGTATGAAAAAATTGCATTCCAGGGCTAATGTGAAATGCTGCTATAAATGTTTCATGCCAGATTTACACACCCGAACCATATAAGTTTATGTGAATGATTAAAAGTTTAAGAGAAATGTTCGTCGGTATCTGTGCCAGTAGAAGTCAGATTTACAGAAGTGTAGATGTTTTTTGTCCGCTTCTCCGCGTCATTGGATGCTCTGTCGAGGCTTATCCCAGGTGAACATACCACAGCTATGCTGTCAAAACCTCTTCGTCAGAGAAATGCTTGGATTGAAAAAACAAAAGAGACCGTTCCTTCACTTTGGCAACTTCATTTTCGAATTCTTTCGATTTTCAGCCAACCCTAACTTGCAGAAAAATGTGGAGGTCTCTCGTTCCTTCTTACTTTTTCTCCATTACTTTGTATTGGATTGCTGTATTGGACAGCAGTAATTTCAAACAATGTGGGCTAAGAGCCTGAATGAACCGTGTCCCAGGCGTGCTAGATACTGAACTTCCTGCCAAGGTCATTTTCTTTCCCCCCTCTGCCATGTTTTTTTTTTCCTGGATGGGAAAAAGTGACTTGAGTCCACAAGAGTGGAAGGTATTTAAAACAATCAGCGGATTCCTGGTAAGTGAGTGAGATCATTGTTTAAGAGAGAGACAGCAAGTAAAGGGAGAATCAGAGCTGGAGCGAGAGAGGGCAGTAGGGGTGACCCCTGTGTGCGAGTTGTTTTCCGTTTGCCAGCAAGCGGACTGGACTCTGAGGGAACGTCGGCTCTGGCAAAGGTCAGAATTCCTCCCAGACGGATTTATTTGTATTGCTTTGCACTTCAGAACGAAGTACAAAACATTCCCATTGTGTGTGCGGAGGTTGTTTTACACAGCGGTCTATTGGAAACATCTGCAAATGATGAACGCTTGTATGAATAATCATGAATAAATAATAATCTTTCAACAGTGGTCAGTGCAAACAAGTCAGTGGTGTTTAACACTCTAGAGGAGTGATGGATGGCTTAACCAAATTGTAAAACCTTCTTCACTGTGTAACTTTTAAGTCAATTTTTATTTTCATGTTTGTGTGTGCGTGCGTGAAAAAAATAAAGAAAAATTAAATATTAAAAATGTAAGTTTTTTGGATGTATTACTTTACACTAACTGCTTCGAAGGTTTAAAAAAAAAAGGTGATCGGGGGGGGGGGGGGGGGTGACCACAGTTTCACATACATAACATTGTTTTGTTTTTTTTGTTTTTTTTTCTGACTGATACTTTTAGATAATGAACCTAAATGAAGGAATGTTTACTAGCTGGCAAAGTTCAAACAGTGACATATAACAGCCAGTTACTTTTTTAAACAGAATTTTTTTATCATAAATTTATGTTAACAATTAACTCGGCATCATTCATTGATTTTGCTGTTGGTGGATTCAATGTTGGTGTTTTTTGTAAATTAAAATAATATTTAGAATAACAACTTGGTATAAACGTTTATGAGTATTATTTTTTGTTGAATATAACTTTATTATTATACGTTTTATAAATGAATAATAAAGTAGATTAAAAAATCATTAATATTAAAGGATTTAAACTTTTAAATATTTAGTGTTTTAATTAAGAATAATTCATTCAGATCTATTTTTGTTTACACTTTACAATAAGGTCTTATTTATTAAAATTAGTTAATGCATTAACTAATATGAACTAACAATGAGCAATACATTTGGGGTTTTTTTGGTATACATATGGAATTTATCATTGTTTGCTCGTTAGTTCAGAGTGCATTAACTAATGTTAACAAATACAACTTTTAATTTGAATAATGTATTAGTAACTTAACTAAAGTAACTTAGTTAACATTAACTAATATTAACAAGTGCTGTAGGAGTATTGTTCATTCTTAGTTCATGTTAACTAAAGTTGTTAACTAATGAAACCTTATTGTAAAGTGTTTTACAATACATTTTTTTCAGCTAGACGACTTGCGGACCACACTTACTGTCATTAGTTTTATAATTTCATTATTTTTGTCACCATTACGATTTCAATATGCATCGTTGACCGACTGTTAACTTAACCTTCAAAACAACAGTTTAACGTTCTCTGTAGTAAATTGATGATTTGTGGGGCACTGAGGTGTGAATGAATAAAAACAAGTATGATATGTGGTTTTAGTCTTTGTGCAGCTGGAGGTGTGTAAATGTGTGTGCATCCTGTGAGACTCGCACAGGTGGTGAGGGGGAGGGGTATGAGGTGGGAGTGGAGCAGCAGGGCTGGCGTGACCACTTCCTGTCTCAAATATACAGTAAATCGGTCGTGTCTTTACCAAATCAACACCGTGCACCGGTGGTGGCTTTACGCTGCCTGGCAGAAACCTCTTATTGGTGGAGCTCTTGCAGCGTGGCTTGCAGAACGAGACAGCTTTTCTTTGTTCTGTCTTTATTTGTGTAGAGATGTTTTCGCAGTGTCTTAAGGGAGAACGATAACAACAGTGCATCATTTACGACAGAAAAAATATTTCGACAATGGTTTGAAACCATACACGGGCGCACATACAGTGCTTAGCATAAGTGAACACACCCATGCTAAAGTCGACTAAAAAGAGGAATAAAAAAATCATCTTTTGGAAACTGATCGTAATGCCTTAATTAAAAAAATGAGGAAAGATCCAACCTTTAAGGACACCAATTTTCACCAATAGAGATTGGCATGGGGCACTTTCCATAAGATCATCTCTCAATACATATCAATCCAGCTATTAGGCTAACTGAAATAACACCATGCCAATCTCTAGGTATGGTGAAGGGAATGTGATGATGTGGGGCTATTTTAATTCCAAAGGCCAAGGGAACTTTGCATAGTATCCTGAATCCATGAAATAACTGGCCTTTAAAAATAAAAATCTGCCGGACTCTATGGGAATTTAACATTGGGGTGTCCTGACTTGCGCAACCTGTATTTTAAGGAAGAACATTTATTTATTTATGATACATTATTCATTCACGAAGAAAATTGGTGTCCTTAAAGGTTGGATTTGCATTTGTTGCATTTTTTTAATTAAGGCATTAAGATCAATTTCCAAAAGATGATTATTTTCTTCCTCTTTTTAGTCAACTAGCATGGGTCTGTTCACTTATGCTAAGCACTGTACACACAAAACACAACTTTTTGCTGAATTTTGCAGTGGTAAACAACAGCGTAAGGAAAAGCCTGAGGTGAAAGGAAATGATGTTTCACCCCGCTATGCAGAATGGAAAAGATTAGACGTGGTATTTGAGTTCGCCCCGTCATATAGTTGAGTTTGATGTATGGAATGCTGCTTTGACTTGCCTGAGGTGGGAAGCTTGACGTGAGTTTGCGCAGGACAGAGTTACAAGCTCTTAACCCGAGAATGCTAAGACCTCAAAAACTATGAATGTTATATACACACTCTGCACGTCGGTCAGAGTCGAGCTCTATTTATCAGGTAGCTTCAGGTACGGACAGATTTATGTTGTGACCTTAACTTACAGTCAACAGGTTGAAGTGGCAGGGGTCAATGAGTCCGAGACCTGGCCATTTCAATGATGAGTGTCTTGAAAGAAAACATGCAGCAGCCTCTGATAGTCAAGGACTCACTGTTAATAGTGTTTTAGATTGCTTTGAGTGCTTTATGTGCTATTTTTTACTTTGTGGACATTATTTATACATAGCCATATGCTTAGAAGAGTTTTTAATATGGAACTTTAAAAAATAACCTGTGGATGTGCACAATGTACTGTGATATGTGTGATGATTTCAAAAATATATATAATAAAATAATAGTAAGTATTAAATGTTATTTTTATATATATATATATATATATATATATATATATTAATGTTAAAGTTTTTTGTTATTTAGATCATTTCATCATTTTAAAGAACAAACAACAAAAACAACATTAATAACTGTAAAAAAGATTAATTCTGAGAAACGTTCTAAAGCCAAGTTATTTTTATGTCGTATCTTAAATTAAGTTATTTTTAATCTTCCTCTGTTTGTTATCAAAGCCATTTATTTTTTATCTTCCTATATTGTTCTAGACAATATAAACAAAACATTTTTATTTTCTGTGTTATTTTTCTCAGTAATTTCTGGATTTCGTTATGTTTTGGTATGCAGGTGTGTAAGTTGCCATGATGTTCTAATTCAGAAATATTTGTGCAGTTAGATGTCGTGTAGAGGAACGTTTATATGCAGATGCACAGAAGCCGAAGATAACTAGTCCTGTTTGTTTGTCTTCTCATATAGACAGAGAAGGTCTTGCAGAACAGGACTCCACCTTTGCCAAAAGGCAAATGCTTACAGCAATTACTAAGTAAACAAAAAAAAAGTGGAAAAAAGAAAGTCAAAAATGTGGGGTGATGTAACATTTCAGCCTGTCTGACACCTGGTTTTCAACATTTAAAAATGTTTCCATGAAGCTTGTTCCAAAAGAAAAAAAAAGTATTACGACATGTATTTCCTTCTTTGTAAGTTTTCAATGATTTTCCATTTCTATTTTTTAAATCATATTATGTTTTTTTTTTTACATTAGAACATTATCTATAGATAATTTAACCTAATATATTTAACCATTACATTGTTTATTTTACCAGTGAATATATTTTTCACCAACTGTGAAAGCTGAAACTTTTTACAGAAAATTGTATAAATTTAGCTTTTCAATTTTACAGTTAGAAGATTTAAACTTCAGTAGATGCTTTAGTAATATCTAAATTAAACCTAAAGAAAGACCAAAAAGAAAAAAGTCAAATGCAAATATGCTAATATAATTAATGGTAAAAATCATTGATTAGAATTATGCATTTTTCACAATTTAGTGTCATAGATGATGATGTGCAGGTAAAATAAACCACTTTAATATTTATATTTATTAAAGTCTTTAAAAAATGTCAGCTGGCAGAGAATGCTAAAAGTAGTTTGACATACACTAGTAAGTTAACATGCATATAGTAAGTTAACAAGTTTCCAACACAGAATCAAATGACTGCCAAATTAAGTTTCCAATATTTCTGAGACTACAAAATGATGTAGATCACTTTTCAACCATGACACAATCACTTTGTAAACTATATTTCACAGCAGATTCTGCCAGAAGTTCATGACATCATTCATTTAGAACAAGCGTGATCTAGAACAAGCACCTAAACCTTTCTGCTTTGCCCGATAAGACGTAAAGCCTCATTCGTTGTTGTGTTAATCTGAGAAAGATATCATGTATGATAATAAGAAATGCACTGTTCATTACAGGAAAGGAAGTATGGCTGGGGTTTACAGTTGATGAAGTCCGAGGGGCGTGTGTTAGCGTGACAGAGGTGGAGCTTACTCCACACACAGAGAGACGTTCCTCTCAGGAGGCCTGTGCTGTCGACCCCGAAAACCCATCCGAGAACTGTTGCTGGCGCTGCACCACAACATGCGTCTCAATCCCACAGTCACACAGGAGCATCTCAGCGCATGCTAACACTCGGAGCTGTCACTGTCACCTCCTGTCAGAGCAGTCAAACAATGGAACAGACCACTGTGAGTGATCATATTTGAGTTTTTGCTTTTACACCTCATGCATATGCATAAAAAATGGGCGGCTTGTTGTGTCAGCAGGTTTGGGATTGCTATTGCTATGTTTTGTTGGACGTGATTCGAAAGTCAGAAAGACTTAAGATATTGTCAGATTTTGTATAGACCCAACAGCCGCAAAAGATCAATGAAGTGGATCACGTTCACAGTAGAGTGTCAGGTCAGTTGTGGGGCGGGTAAATGTTTGACATGTGTCCTCAAACGTCCCTACAGGTATCCATTGGTCCCCTTGTAGAGCTGAATGAAACAACCTCTATCTTGCAAAATATCTCCATTAAAAATTGCATATCGAGCGTTTAGTTTCAGTTAGGAAGTCTGCCATTTTGAGGAGAAGGCACTTTGAGGGCGAAGCTGCACCAATAAACTATAGATTTGTTCAAAGTTTTGCTTTTCTACACTAGTTTGTGTACGTCAAATTTCTAAAAGTGCCTTACAAAGGAAATAAAGCTTCCTTTTCTGTTTCCTCTCCAGGTGCTGCAAATATCAACCGTATAAATAAATATCGAGCCACAAAGTGGCTGTAATATTAACTTGTGTAGTAAAACAACTTTCGTTGTTGGTGAATTCCTGCATAAAAGGTTCAATCTAATTATTATGAATGCATTGTAGTACCTTGTTGGTGTATTTTTTTTCTTTCTTTCCCTAAAAGTTCAGTCATACATTCCAGATGAACTATTAATACGGTGGAGCGGCTTGTCATGCTGTGAGAGGGAAAAAATTGACTCTTAAGTTAATGGCCTCGCATACACCTAATGTGTATGTGAAGCCAAGCTTCATATCCCTTCTTCATTAGTGAACTATTGAAAAGGACAAAGGAAAACTTGTCTCAGGGTCATTATACTCATTCACAGACTTACATAGGTGATGCTTCTGGTTATTCAGCGTTTTCTGTTGTTGTGTAGAAGAAAGTTCTTAAGTGTGAGATGTTGTAGAGCAGATTTCTGGGTGCAATACAGGTCAGAAGAGCACAAAGCAATGATTTTTATTTGAGGAATAGAACATATGGAGATCTCTAAAGACTTTTAATGTTAGCCATGCCACACCTGACTATTGTAATGACAGGGAAATTCAAATGTCTGAGACCAGCATAGTGAAAATGCTTCTGCATTTTTCTAATTTAATACAAAATTCAGCATAACAATTTGAGTCAAAAGTTTCAGAATTTCTTTGTATTTGCTTTGTTCCTCTTTTGCTTTAATGACAGGAGCTGCATGAACTTTACAAGTTTGTGTCAAACCTGATGATAATCATGTTCTCCAGCATGATTTGAAATGACCTAAAAAGCATCTTGAGAGTCAGTGGAAGCAAAAACATTCGATTGTCTGTGCAAAGGGTCACATAATCTGTCACAAATTTACTTCTTATAGTGTACTAGAAATAGTCCATAATTCAAAATATTTCCTATTCAATTTAAGACATAGCAATTTTTTGTCACAATCAAACAGAGTTAACAACAGATGGTTTCTTCTGTATTGCGGCATATATCCGAGTGTTATGGATTTTTGAAAAAGAAAAAAATTAGGGTGGGGAGTTGGTTCTACATTTTGATTAAAATTTACAACAAGGTGAAATGGCAAAAAAATGTAATCTCGATTTATTTATTTTACAGAACGATTGAACGGTTTCAATATTTTTTTTTTTTTTTATGTTTAACTAGCCAACTTAAAAATGTAACTACAATATGATTAAAGTACCATCCTCTTTATTAACCATCTGGTTAAAAAAAGTTATATTCCAAGTGCACCACACCTGAAGTAATCGGCATGGTGTAAATTTATATTTACTTTTTATTTAAAATAATAACAGTAAATATATTTCACATAAATATTGAAATAGTTGGGTATTTTAAATAGCCTATAACATTAAAAAAAAGTTGGCTTTAAAGCACATTGATTGATTTTGTACATCTGAAGTTATCTCATGTGATCTACTGTTTTGGCATATTCATAAATTGGTAATTTGCAAATAACCGACACAGCAAGTTTACTGTATATCCTGTATGTACGTCAATCTTCTGTATCTATCCTCAGTTCTTCCTCAGAGTGTATGCAAACTGTGAGGCAGCGATCTGTCCCGTTCCCAGTGTGCTTTTCTGCATGTGCAGCATGGGGTGAAGCCAGTGAAAGAGGACATTGTTCGTGTCGTAGTGAGGCATGTTGCATGCACCTCTAACTCTGAGTGGGTGAAGTTTCCCCCATCATGCACCAGAAATGCCTTTGAATGACTGGATTGTGTGGAAGGGAAAAGCAGCAGGCGTTTAACGCTTTTGTTTTTATTTTTCGCTCTCCTATCTCTGTCGCAAACACCGTCACTCAGCTTTCTTAAAAGGATAATTCAACTGATAAAAGCAAAGTTGTTATCATTTACGTCATTCCAAACTTGTAGACATTCTTTCTTCTGTGGAACACAACATTTTAAAGACTAGGCTATTTATAATGTCCTTCCATGTAATAGAAGTCAATAGGCTCCAAAACAACATGTGCTCATGTCAATAAAAACTGTTTTGACCATCAGTGAGGTTCAAGTAAATGACTGAATTTTCTAATTTGGGTGAACTGTCTCTTTAAGTAATGTAACTGGGGAACATAACTCATGTTACGACTTTATGTGTTTCACATTAAACCAGCCAACGAAGTGGATGGAGGAAAAAGAACATAAAGGAAAGAGTGATTTGAGTATGTTGTAATGTCATGGATTAAGATGCCCAGCACAGCTGCATCAGGGCCGAACTGTACAGTGGTGTTTTTCTCATTCTCTCCCATGTCCTAGAGCAATGACTTGTTAAAACGCGTGACTCAGAACGGCTTGTTTGTGAGGAGACCACCTCCAGAGTTTGATTCACAGGCCTCTGCTATTGATTCAAGTCTTCCGCTTGTGCCTAACAAAGAAAACAAATGGCTTTCACGTCTCTCCCTCCCTCTCATGTAGTCTTTTCTCTCAAAGAGCATTGATTGATGAAACTACACAAGTGAAATGTCCTGATGCCACGGGGGGCTCCCGCCTCGCAGTGATGTCATTTTTTTGAGGGCTGGTAAACGAGTGGATCAACGCAAATAGGAAAACTAAATTTTCAAGATTTCTTTAAACACGTGTTTATTTGTTTTTGGTGAGTCGCAGAGGAACGTTTGCTCTCAGTGAGTTTTGGCACTTACGTCATGAAACTTGGCGACGTTTACGTTCATTCAGCGAGGGAAACGTTATGTGGGAAATCAGTCGGTAAGGGTTTCCAAAGATTAAATGACAGAATTGCCTATTGATTTCAAAAAAGGAGTGCTAATGAATATTTCGTCACATTCTAAAGAGTGAATCATTCAGTGGCACCCTTGGGGTTAGTTGATGTTTCGTGTGCTTTTTAATATGACAGATAGACCTTTGGAAATGACTGATGGCATTCAGTACGTAAATGACCATTTTGTGTTGGCTTGCATAGCTTCTTTTCAGCTATTTCCTTTGGTTCTTTTATAAATCACAAATGTGACACCGGCCCCTGAGTTCATTTTACTGCCCCGTGAGAAACAACGGGCTATGACACCATCTCCTGTTCTGGGTGTGTTTTGGTTCGAGGAGTCTCCTCTGTGTCAAAGAGCTGCATGTTGAGGCTTCCTCCGATGCTCCGGGCGGTAAGGAGAGCACGGAGCGAAAGGTCATAGAGAACGAAAGAGGTTATTTTTAACCCTGCTGTATCATGTATCACCTCCTACCACGAGATTGGGTGAGGGAAGATATTTCAGGATGCTCTTGGGTATTAGGCCAGGTGAAACCAGGTGCTGTTCTTTTCTCATGTTTTCATCCAATTATGTTTTCTGAAGAAGAAAAATCTATATCCATGGTCAGTAGTGATTGACCAATATGGATTTTTTTTATGGCCAATGGTGATACCGATTTATTGGAGAGCAGAGTGGCTGTTGGCTGAGATAATACATACAAAATATCACACTATCTAGTAAATAAATAGCCTATAACAGTTGCAGCAACATTTGTGTTTGCTAAATTAGATATAATTAATCAATATGACAATTTTTTATTATATGATTTAAAAAGTCAAGCTTTAAAATAAACAGATTTATGCTTTAGCAACTTGATTCTGTAATCCTTTTATAGTACTACTCATTGCAAATAAAGAAATAAGTTAAAAACATGAATAAAAAGAAGTAAACACTGTAATCAACTGTGCTTTCGGTATTCTGGTAATTTTGTGTGCATTGGGAATCATATTTTGTCAAATAAAGACCAGGTTATCCTAAATATAAAAATAATAACATAGCGGTAAACTGATAAAATGGCAGCATAGTTTGAAATCAAAGATTTAAAGACGACACTAGTGCAATCGTTGTTAGCGCTGTCAAAGTAAAAGTCCTGTTGCTGTCCAAATAATCTGAAACATATTGGCTGATAAACTTATCAGTCGATGCCAATCATTTAAAATACCAAATATAGGGCACTATATCAGCCATGGCAATATACTGTGTATACACATTACACAGTGGTCAGTGGCACTTGGAAATGTTTTGCAGCAGTGGATGGAGTGTTTACCACAGATGGCACGGTACAGTACCCTTCCAGTGCTCAGACACTGTTAAAACGGGGAATGCTTTTCTAATGCCTGCAAGGGTATGAGCAAATTTATTTTGGGATGGCATTGGAGGACATGCACTCAAGACTTCATTAGATAAAACTCTGACCTGACAAAGGTGACACTGAATCCTTCTCACTTCCTCTCTTTTATTTTCTCTTTTGTTCCAGTTGGTTTCTGGGAATGGCCTATTTTTTGTATCACGTAATGTTTCCCATGATGCAGCCTCTGCCTTACCTTATTCATGAGGGGTGTCGGATAGGGGTTCGTTTTTGAACATTTATTTCTCTACAGAATGAATAAAAATATTGACTTTATACTGCACTTGAAAAGGAATACAGTTCGTGTTTGGAGGCAGTAATATTTTTTTTTAATGTTTTTGGAAGAAATCTCTTGTTCTCACCAAGGCTGCATTTATTTGTTAAAAATACAGTAAAAACATTCATATTGAGAAATATGATTACAATGTTAAATAACTGTTTTCTATTTTAATATATATCCCAAACCCAAACTTTAGAACGGCTATGTGTGTGTGTGATGTGTGTGTGTGTGTGTGTCTGTATATATATATATATATATATATATATATATATATATATATATATATATATATATATATATAATATTTGTTATTTTATTGTTAGTGAGTTGTAGCCCTTTTGAGAACTAGCTCCCCTACTGTATATTATGCAGCAGTTTTCCAGCATAAACCTTATGTTTGTACATGTAGCTCAAAGGGGTGGCATTAATGAAAGCAGAGAAATCCCCAGTCTTCCTGCAGCTCTTGGGTGTTTTGTGTCCCTTTCTCTCTCTCTATCTCTCCCTGGTGATTTCTCACTGTCTGGACTCTGGGAAATAGGGGGACGTTTGTTTCTGGAATGCACTTCTCTTGGCCACGCTTGGCATCAGAACATCTTTGTTCGAAAGCGGGGGAGGAAGGTCTTGGAGTTGCCGCCGAGAGTTATTGGGGAGTGTTTTTATTTTTTTTGGATGAGGTAGGGGGGAAAGCTGCAGCAAAGTTCGTTCATTCATTCATTCATTACTTCATCCGCCCACATGGGCCTCTACTTTCTTTTATTTTTATCCAAATCCATCAGGCTTGACAAGCGGGAAATTTGAGCCAGTGCGGGGCAATGCTCCAGAGCCCCCCGCTCCACACCGTCATTCTTCTCCCTCTCCCTCCCTCTCGATCCCCACACTCTCTCTTCCTCTCCCCCCTGGGAAAAACAGAGCACAGTTGAGTCTGGATTCAGACCGCCAGAGATGTTGAGTCATGTGAGTCTGCACACAGACGCCACTGCTTTATGAGGGTGACACACTGCAATGTAGTTTTCTTAATCAGCATTTGTAATTATTTTCAAGTAAAAATTTATTTAAAAAGTTTTAAATTATACATTTATTTGAAAGGGGGGGGGGGTGTACTTTATATTTTTTAATGATTTTTATTGATTTTATTTAGTAATATTTATATCTGTTTGTTTGTTAGTATAAATCTAACAATTTTTCTTTAAAAAAAAAACAATTGGGGAAAAAAGTATAAAAATGAAATAATGATTTTAAGCATAAATCTAACAATTGATCTTAAAAATGAAATGCCAATTGGGGGGAAAATAGAATCAAATCAATTAGTTTTGAGCATAAATCTAAGATGTGCTCTTAAAAACGAAAAATATGTTTTTAAATATGTTTACTAAAAAAAAATATGGATTAAGAAAATTATTCTTTTGCAGTTGCAGATATAGTCATGGGTTGGGTTGTGATCAGGAGAGAGAGAGAGAGAGAGAGAGAGAGAGAGAGAGAGAGACAGAGAGGTGGTACGTTCCCCTCTGGTTCTTTTATAAGGTAATGTCTAGTGACTTTGGAAGAGGAGACATGTGCACGGAGATATTTTAACACACAGCAGGCAGACGGAGAGCAGTGGAGGGAACCGAGGTGCCTGCCAGCTTCCTCTCTTCCTATCTCCCTTTCTCTTGCCTTGCCCTGACTGCCTGCCCAGTCCAGCATTCACAGCAGACAGGAACATAGCAGTAAAATAAAGCCAGAACAAGCTGAAAAGCTCACGCACACTAAGAGGCAAGTGTCAGCCTTGAGTTTGACCTATTAACCTGCATGTTACTGTCTGACCGCTTCTCTTCAGGCTGTAATGTGTTTGCGTGCACTCCAGAGACTCCAGTCCCGCACTGAAGCATGGTGTGTGAGTTCAGTGTCCACTACGCTTAGTTATGGTTTGTTTTATGCAAGGGCCACGCCATATTATGTTTCTCTTAAGATATATGGTGGAAAGGAGGAGATGAGTGTGTGTTTGCACACGTGTCTGGGTGCGTGTGTTTTTCTGGTTATTTTTCTATTTCTATTTTCTATTTTTATTTTTAATACAATTCTTTCTTATACGTACATTTTACATGTATTCATTTAGTAGGTGAATTTCATCTAAACCAAGTTACAAATTAAGAATGCAGCATCAGGCTATTTAACTATTGATGAGTCCGTCAACAATTGAATACTGATGAGCTGGCATGATTCAGCAAAACTATGTAATGAATGAAATGCATTTGAAAAGCTTGTAGGAGATTTTAGAAATATTGTTGTTGTTTTTTCTTCCCCAAAAAGCAAATTTTGTTTTTCTGAGTTATGCATGTCTCAGAACAGTATAAATGTAGTATGTAGGACATGTACATGCGCAACATATGTGGTCCCACTCCATCCCTCCAGTGTTGTCAGTGTTATTTTCATTCACAGCACCTCTCAAATCTAATTTGAGTATTATTGTGTCAGGATCAGTCCTGCCTGTCAGCCCGGGGCAGGGTTCAGACCATGGTTAAGTACAGGCTTCAGCAGGCCCTGACACGGCGCTGCTGTACCCTCACTTATCTGTCTGTTTCTACATCCTCTACACTACATCTCATCCAGTGTGACATCACCGCACAGGCCACCAACACATCAGAATGTGTGTGTGTACATGCTGTCTGAGACCAGCAGGTTTGTGGGTTTTCGGGATTGGTCAGGATGGTCGGCTAGTCGATTAGTGAAGTTGACTATGATATACCTAAATTTTTTTTCATTGTGGTATTTATAATAGTGTGTTAAATAATGAGTGTGATGACTGTGTGTTATGCTTGAACTGCAAAGTAAAAAAAGGTTTAACAGATATTTTTTTAAGAATTCGACGATGACCTTTGCCTTTTTAAGACGGTGTGTCAAGCTAACTTTTATATAAAAGTTATAAAAAATGTGCTGTGGCTCCGTCTACCAGTTCTTCAACACAAAAACGCACATTTTTAACACTAAAACCAGCCTTTATTTATTTATTTATTTATTTATGTGTTTCACATGTATTAATTTAGCAGACACTTTTTGAGTTACAAATGAGGAATGCTGCAAATCCAAACTCTAGTTGATTTTATTTTTATATATAAAAACTGATAAAAAAAATAAATGAAAAAAGACGTATTAAATAACTCTTTTTATTTTTTTGCAACAAATGCTTTCTTATTACCAAATTTCCAGTTTCTCATTATTTTATTTTATTTATTTTTTTATTATATTATTTTTCAAGCTCACTGGCATTCTGCCTGTATTTCACACCTATTGATCAGATCTCTTGCTGTTATTGGGATTCAGTTAGATTGTTTGATTGAGTGAGTCTTCTGAAGCATGTTGTTAGCGGCCAACTCTCCAATCACTTATCCCACAATTGCTGTATTTGTCATTCAAGTCCAAAAGAAACCGAAAGCCTAGTAGGGCATTTTGTAATGCAAGTGTCAAGGGAAAAAAAATTCTGTCAGCTCTAACCTGCTTTCACATGTGGGTTGCCGAATGACAAATATCCACATTAAAATGACCTCCTGTGTTATATTTTAAAGGGAAAACCCCTCTGGTGTTAAAACAGTCAAAACATCGTAATTTTTCTCTCTAGAGCTTGATGGCAGCCATTTTATGTCAATATACTCACCACTGGGAGATAAAGACATTTAAAGGGTTAGTTCGCCCATTTAAGACATGAAGTTGTATGCAATCCTTACCAGCACTATAGTGTATACACACTGACCCACTCTGTTGTCACCCCCCTGGTCCGAGTTCTGACCGCTGGAAGTTTTTGAATGAAGTAATCCCGGCTACTTTCCGGGGCCACAAAACTGTGCGTTTTTACGTGAAAAAAAGATTTGCGTTTCAAAGCTTGATTAATTTAACACAAAAAAAACACGCCGGGCAAAATTCATACCTCAGTTTTAATGCGGCACTATTTTCCTTCCGTTTCTATCAATCCGCGCTGCTGTCAATGTCAACAGTGCGCACGTGACGATTAGCTGTTGATAGCGCGACTCGCCGACAACATGTCCGACTACGAAACTTCAGATGATGAAACTAATTTTAGCACAGTGTCAGACGGATCAGATGAAGACAGTAATTTTAACTCAACGACAAAGGGATATCTTTATGAACCGGAGTATACCGATGCCGAACCTGAGCAGATGGACAAAGAACGGGAAGAGAGAGAGCGAGAGGACAGAGAAGTTGTCCAATCTGATGCTGGGCCCACCACAGCTGTAGCAAGAGGCAGGATGAATGACAAATGGTGGTGCACTTGTTCCAATTGTGAAGTTATGCCAACAGAGGTTGAAAGCTATTGCTGCCACGAATGGGAACTCATCATGCCACAGATGCAAAACCTTTCAATTGACGAGGACGCCAACGCACCGTCTGTCTGCATTACATCCAATGACGTGTTCCCTGCGATGCTAAATGCAGGTGTCCTGGAGACGTTCTTCTACATCCCTAAAATAAATTGGAAAAAGCGACCCAAACCAGCTGGACTTGACGGTCAGATGTCGGCAGAGTAAGTGTGATCGCTCATAACATCTAAACATCATCTTGTTTACCGTACAGTTTAGACATGGGATCATAAAGTTAGTAAATAGAGCTTACCCGTGGTACTGGTACAGCAAAACTCTTTAAAATCATGTTTTTTCCTTTTCCTCCTTGGTTGGAGATGTAATCGTCTTCGCTGAAGTGAGCACTACACACACGAAAATCCTTTATTCGAGATAATTTAGCTCCCGCTGAGTAGCCGATGGCAACCAGCCAAAGCTGTCTCATATTCATATTTGATACAGGAAAACGATGAAATTTGAACTTTGATCCCGGCACATCCTTGTTGTCACAGCCTGGGAATTTACAAGTTCGCACCATTGTTAATTTAATATTTTTTACCTTGTTGTCGATCGATTGTGTAAACACTATGGAAGAGCTGATCGTCACGTGCGCACTGTTGACATTGACAGCAGCGCGGATTGATAGAAACGGAAGGAAAATAGTGCCGCATTAAAACTGAGGTATGAATTTTGCCCGGCGTGTTTTTTTTGTGTTAAATTAATCAAGCTTTGAAACGCAAATCTTTTTTTCACGTAAAAACGCACAGTTTTGTGGCCCCGGAAAGTAGCCGGGATTACTTCATTCAAAAACTTCCAGCGGTCAGAACTCGGACCAGGGGGGTGACAACAGAGTGGGTCAATGTGTATACACTATAGTGCTGGTAAGGATTGCATACAACTTCATGTCTTAAATGGGCGAACTAACCCTTTAATATGCCCTTGTTGTATAATGTCTCAGCTGAAGTGACAATGCTAAAGATCTCTTGAGGCATATTAAATCCCACTGTGTGCTGGAAACTGAAAGTTGACTGAATTCCAATGGGAAACTATGAACGCCTCTGAGGCCTGACCAATGCGTGAGGGAATGCAGGAACAACTTCATACCATTTCTAATGTGATGTGAAAAAAAGTATAAAAATCATTCTTCATTTTTCAATTCTTTCTAAATTATTTAAGAATACATTTTCCACTGTCATGAAACACAGGTTTATAAAAGCATGAATGTTGAAAGTTTGAATGGCTTCCTTTTCACGCTCTGAAGTCACGATCGCCATGGTTACCGCTATAATGGGTAACTGGAAGCCGAGCGTCTTTGGCAGATTGCAAAGCCTCGCTTTTGTCTCTACACGCAGTTGCTTAGCTTCCTCCTAAAGTAACATCGAGTAATTCATGGTACTGATCTTAATTGTGAATTTTTATTACGCATCATAGGCTGATAATAGTATTCACATTTCTTCACTGTCGCAATCAAATTCCCATCAAATGAAAGAGCCGATGACTCAAGTCAGACGTATTGACTGAGAGCTTAGCTGAATACTAAGGCTTTCAGTCAAGGACTGGCTGCCCTTCACAGAGCCATCTGATGAATGTGGATTTGTCAATAATCTAAGATGGCCGACTTCACTCTTTGCAGACCTAGCCTAAGCTAAATCTGCTCTAATCAATGACTCGTGAAAATGCATTAAGATTAAATCCTGTAATCGTGTGACAGGACATGTCAGGAAAATTAGAGATTATGTTGAGTGAGTTGGGTTGAATGGCGCGAAAACATACAAAGCACTATTAATAAGATGTATGCGAGGTGAATAAATGATCCATGCTCCATTTGTGTTACACAGCACTTTTTTTTTTATTTGACAAAAGCTGCAACAGCCAGAGGAGCATTGTTGCAGAAACAACCTCAAAAAAAGCTCCATATTCTCCTCCATCTGGCGGAGGTGATTAGCTGAAGTTGGGCAGATGGTGCCATGGCTAGTTTCCTCATAGCTTTGGGGGTAATCTACACATACTTCCTTACAGAGCATGCTCTATTAGCGGAGCTCATCGCTATCCCAGCACTCTGTCTGCACTCATGGGATTTCACAGAAAGCTCTGTAGATTTATTGCAAAATTAGTTGTTTAATGTTTATTTTTGTCCTGTTGCCAGTGAAAATATCAAAAAATCCTTAAAATGTATAAGATGATAATACTTGCTGTCAGAAAATATATAATAATAATAATATTATTAGGGGTGTCCTCAAGGATCGGTATTGGGGCCGATTTCGGTTTTCTTTTACTGATCCATATTGACTATCCTATGTATATATAATTGTTTTATCGGAATTACACCATAGTGATAGATGCCCCTGAGAAACTCTCTGCACAGCATATAAAACTGTTTCTACCCTGTCAACTGTTTTTACATAAAACAAGACGATTATATCTTATAATATTAATTATATATAACTATTTTAATAAACATATATGAACACATATTGTGGGGTCTGTAATTTGTTTTAATGTATTTATTTGATCAAAAATAGAGTAAAAAACATAATATTGTTAAATATTAATTGTTAATTTTATATATATATATATATATTGATTTCAATACATTTTAAAATGTAATTCATTCTTGTAAACCTCTAATTTTATTATTTGATAATTGGGTAAAAAAAAAATTAATTTAAGATTTATCATCTGAAAAGTCTATTTATCTTACATAATTAAGTTTCTCAAATAAATATATCTGTTTTTAAGGAAATGTATAGCCTAACATTTTACTGGAAATTATTAAAGTTTGTTTTCACAGAATTTTTGCCTGTATTGACAAAATCTGCAATGTTATTAAATATTTTGAAATTCAGACCGATTTCATTCCATTTCATTCAGTTCCACACGTTCCCTCACAATCAGTGCAAAAAAAAAAAAGTAAAACATGCACAGATTCTGTGTAATCTTACTCATAGCAAGATGTATTCCTCAATTAGCATATTATGCTAACATCAATATATCGCTCAGAAAGCCTCCAAATCATTGTTTCCAGAATAACATCCTTTTTTTTCTGACTAATAACACATTGTCTGGGTCTGTGCCTGGCCTCGGCTCAATCCCTGTTTCCTGTAGTGGAGCCCTGAGCAGGCCTGGCCCTCAGGATGTTTTTGTTTGGGACGAAGCGAGAGGGGAGGGGTGGCTGCAATTCTTGTGTGGCAAACGCACCCAATTAAAAGTGCTGTGGTCAGTGAAGGGACCTGGCAGAGAGTGAGTCTGGAAGTGTTGACATACCAAGAATGAAGAAAAAGGAGAAAGAGAGAGAGAGAAATGTAGGGATCACCCTGGAAAAAAGGCACGAGGGAGGTTGGGCGGGCGGCTGTTTTGGGGGAAGGGAGCGGGGTGATTCAAGGCTGTGGAATGCACTCAGTTTAGTCACATATTCACTCGCTAAACCAGGAACTCCTGAGTCAGCGGCTTCCTCATCAGCCTGCCGCATGTCAGGGACTCGTCCTTCTCTGTCGCTCTTTCTTTTGTCCCTCTCTCTGTAGTCCCGTCTTCTCGTTCCCTACCCCCGCTCATCGATTTAGACTCAAGCTGTTGCTGTGTGATTGGCAGAACTCCTGGCTCAGTGTCAAAAACAACCCTTCCCCCTCTAACGCTGCCTCCTCTCGCCCTCCTGTCTAGGCTGAGGTGAGGATGAACATATGCTGAAAATGGGTGATGAAACATCTATGGCAATGAGACTCTCCCTTCTGGTGAATGTAAAACTCAGAGCAATTAGATACTATAGCAATTCATAACAACACCATAAACCCATGTAAAACTTTAGAGAAATATTTGCTGTGATAAATATCATTATTCGCACCCTTTAGCCCTCACCCCCCTTTCTTTTAGACAGGATAATCTGTCCGTTGACCTTCTAAGACACGCACATCTCTCTCTCTCTCTCTCTCCCGGATGGTCTGAAATGCTGCACTGATCTTTGTTTATCTGTAATGAAGAGCTGTGTGTTGGTAATCATGCACATTCTGTCCTAAGCAGTCATGTATCAGTGCAAAGCGAATACAGCAGTGATTCCAGGGGTAACTATGAGAATTTATATGATTAAAATAAATGAATGTTTACAAAACTTGAAAAAAAAAATTTATTGTTATTTTCTTAAACAAAAAACTATGAATGATGTCTTAGGTTTTTAATTTGTATTTCAAAAATACAGTAATATTGTGTAAATATTATTACAATTTTACACAACTATTATAATATACTTTTAAATGTAATTTGTTTCTGGAATGGCAAAGCTGAATTGCCAGCACCATTACACCACTCTTCAGTCACATGATCCTTGAGAAATCATAATGATTTGCCGCTCAAGGAACATTTCTGATCATTATAAATGTTGAAAGCTTTGTGCTGCTTCGTATCTTTTGTTGAAACCGTGATACACTGTAAAAAATATATATATGATCAATATGTTGAGATAACATGTTTTTACATTGCTTTAATTTTCAACTTTTTTTAAGTTATACAAGATTCAACTCGTTTTTTGAATCAGTTTAATGTAATTTAAGTAATGACTTAAACAAAAAAATGTAAGGCAATTTTTTTATAGTGTACTTTTTTCAGGATTCTTTGATGAATAGAAAGTTCAAAAGAACAACATTTATCTGAAATAAGTAAAAAAAAATGTAACATTATAAATGTCCATGTGCCTTTGCTGAAATAAAACTATTCTTTTCTTTCACACTTTTGAATAGTAGTATTTATCTATATATTTAGACCTGGAATTGAACTATCCAGATGTTGTTTCCGATCAATAGTCATGGAGTTTCTCTCCATTGATATTTAATGTAGTCCTGAACCTCCATAAATCAATGTAGTATTGATATTGCATTAATAATTACAGTATCCAGTAGTGATTTTACTATTGTTCCAAAGCGGACATGGTGAAAAAGGCAGATGAATGATTTCTCTGAGTGGCTGTTATCAATGACTGTGTGGAAATGGAGCACACCTTTGCACTGTCATCCTGTCATTCACTTTCCACACAGTGACATGTGATCTCCATACTCAGAGGGTCAGATGGTTCAGCACACACACACATACGTGTAGATGTGAGTATTGAAATGAAATATAATATAATGAGGTATTATGCTCATTCAAACTGAGACATTGAAAATAGTCTAGATCTTTTTTTTTGTCTTATCCTTGATGAATTGTGTTTTAAAATATTAAACGAATTTCTGAAAAGGCACCTCTATCCACCCAGTGAGATAGTAGCAGGCTAAAACATTTTCTTTTTGTGAGCTCAACATGATTTTACAACAGGAGCTCATTTATAAACCAGTGATGGCAAAGTGTGTACATGTGTGGCTTATTCAGAAGTTCTTTTGCTGGCAATGTGTAAGTTTGAGCGTGTGTGTGGGTGTGATATAGTAGTTGTAATGTCATTCTGCAAACCTGTGCTGCATGCTGCTAACTGTGGTGGGAGAATCTATCTTTAGCTCTGAGGGGGATTGTGAACAGTTGGCCTCCAAAGCTGGCGCTAACTCCGCTCGCTCAATTAGCACTACAGAGTTGCTAAAGCTTGCAGAGAGATGTGCCTCTTTGTTCTGCTGGCTTTTTCACACACTCACTATAATATTAGTCATTTTCCATAAGGATTGCATTGCTATTTAAAGGCAGTACCTGTTTTCATATTTTTTTAATTATTTACATTATTACAATTCTTAAATTATATAAATTAGTTGTGTGTGTGTGTTTGTGTGTAATACACACACACACACACACACACACACACACACACATATATATATATATATATATATATATATATACATACCTACACAGATTTATATAATTTAATATATATATATATATATAAACATTGTATTATTTATATATTCAATTATATAAATCCGTGTATATTTATAATATTATATAAATATAATATTTATATAATAATTATAATTTAATTTATTTTTATCTTTATTTTTTGTACCAATTTTTTGGAAAAGTTCTCTTTTACTGACACTATTTCTGTGGTATTTTGCAAAAGTTTCCAGTAACCAACGCCATTGCATAAATGTATTGTTTACATTAAAGCATGATACATTTATTAGTATTCAATAATAATTTTATAATTATTCATTAAAAAACAGATCATTCTAATTTCATTGCTACCTTAAGTACTAGTCTTTAAGGAGTTGTACAGGAATGCCGTTAAAAACCCTGAAGACTAATTCGTTCCTGGTTCCCTTGATATTTTTAATTTATGAGTAAAATAAAGCCTGTGATACTTTGACGTTTTGTTGTACAAGGTAAAGTGCACACACTCACACACCAGTGGCATAGCATCTGGGTATGCAGGGTATGCACTGTTTAGGGGCCCAGGCCCATATACACTGTTGAGGGTGTGTTGAAAGTGGGTCAGTGAAATATCAGGAAAAGACAAAGTATGAGACAGCACTTTTACACAAAAGCATGCATATACACACACATACACACAGACCTCCTGTTTCAGGAAGTACGCTGAACAGGAGACGTTAAACACTCAGTTCCTTTTTGACATGTGTTTCCATCACCCTCCATAAGATGAGAGCAGCAGGCAGTGCGGCCACACACACCCACACACACACACACACACACACACACACACACACACACCCACACACACACACACACACACACACACACTTCCTCACCTCTCATTTCATGAGGGTAAAAAGAGGCCACCGCCACTTTTCAGTTTAACTGTTCTTTCAGCCTGTCCCCTGGAAGCCTCTCATATTCTGGTGACTCGTCTATCGTTTGAACCCAGGCCCAGAAAAACAAGCAGGGGGAGATAAGATCAAACCTAACAAGATTCTACACTGTTTGGTTGCTCCACCGAGAACCCACAGGCCTGACAGCCGTTTACCAGGTGGATGTGGACTTGGATTTGTGGGGGGAAAGGTAATAGCCTACCATTCTCTCACCAGAGCCCAAGAGAGTGTTTATTTATTATGATTGATTTCAACAGACATTTTGCTTAATTCAAGGGCTCATGATAAGGAAAGTGCAAAACTACTTATTTCTGAACAATTTAAATCTATTATAATCTTAAGGCTGGTTCTAAGTTCATCTGTGAAAAATGCATTATATTTAATAATTTAAAGTCAATAAAATGGAGATTATGACTTATACTGATTTGCAGTTAATTTGTGATGCACAACAGAAAGTCAATGTCAAAAAGCATTTTTTTTATTTATTATTTTGATGTATATTCTCATTGATGAACGTAAAACCTGCCTTATTGTCCGTCAAATTTATACTGTTGCTTTTGCTGGCCACTCACTTGAAGATTTTAAGCCCGATTTTGGTCCCGATGACGACGTTGAGTGTCCTCCATATTTGTTTTTCTTCCTAAGTCACATTTGATCACGCGTGTTTCTGTGAGATCTTGTTTCTGTGGAATAGAATTGCCACTGAAATCGTTATTACAATCATCAGGTGTGTGTTGTCTTGTGGTCTGGCCAAACTGTCTTGTGTGTGCATTCAGAGGATTATAATGTTAAAAATCTGTTGAAACTGTCCTTATGTCTGCGGTCTCCCACAGTTTTAAAATCAGTTAAGATTTGAAAATTGTCTTGTGTGTCCCATGCAGGCGTTAACGAAATTTCACAGCCCAAATCCAGTCATTTCAATAGGAATCTGCACATCTGGGAGTTTCGTGTGAGCTCGAAAATGTTCCCCGCAACAGATTTCATGTTTAGGTTGGTCACTCAAATTCTGCAACAGAAAACTGCTTGGTTTGAAATCGACTGTGTAAGCAGTGCTTCATAAATTGCTATATTAACAATGGACTTTTCTCACTTAAATATAGCTAATATGACTGCACCTTTATACATAAGATTAAAATAATGTTTAGAAATATTTAGTTTTTAACAACCCTATATATACACATGATGAACAATTAAATATATATATAAAACATTGAGTATTTAATTGTTCATGCTTTTTTTCCCTATTTTTACGTTTGGCGTAAATCTTAGGCCTATGTGATGCCTAAATTCACTTGTACTGTATAGAATTTTAATATCAGCCATTTATCCGTTTTCAGTTTTCATATTGTGCATCCCTAAAATGAACAAAAAGATTCTACATAAATATTTTGAATTTCTCTCTTATAAAAATAGCATCTTGTACCCAGACCGTTTATCATCAGCCTTAAACAGCACTGTAATTTCACTCCCATTTTCATCCATTAGACCCCGCTAGAAAGATGAGGTCAGCCCATTGAGAGACAGTGTTTTGATGGGTAACTGAAGTCCGTGAGAAGGTAACCTGATGTGATGGCCTTTTGAGGGAAGCGTGCAAAAAGCATAAATTCATTCCCCTTCCAGACCTCCTCGAGTTTCTGGTGACGTCAGAGACATTCTTATTCCTCTCAGGTCGCCGCGGATATGCATCTTATCTGTCTTTTTCCGTTATCAATACTCCACGAAATCCTCTCCTTCTACTGGTTTCGGGGCTCCCGTGCACATGAGTCGACGTGCACACGGGGATATTTTTAGAAACACAGATACTGTGTCCTACCAGACGGCAGAGGACCAATTAAGCATGTCGTACACCTTCCATTACAAGAAAGAGGAGCTGGAGATGAATGAAGGAGTTGGAAGAGCAAGGATAGAGGGAGAAAGGTGGAGAGGTGAGATTCTGGCCTGGATGATGTCATTACACCACAATGAAACTCTTTCCTCTTTGGCGATCATCATTTATTTTGCTGCATATTATCTTAATGGCTGCGTGCCATATTCGGTTTATGGAAAATGATCCTGTAGCGGGAAAGCCACTCACAGAGAACTTCCAGTCATGTCTGTGTTTATTGGCTCTCTAATGGACAAGAGAGGCAGCAAAAAAATACTCTGCTCAGTCATCAATACTCTCAAGACCACAAAAAAGGGTGAAATTACTCATGTTTAATCAGATTTTTCCTGACATGTTTTCGCTGATAAAAGATCACCAGTTGTGATGATGATACAGAAAATAAATTGTTCTGGTTCCCTTTATGGAAATACTGAGCGAGAGACGCAGCCCACGTTTCTTTGATTCCTTTCCTCTTTTAATTTCATTAAATGTTACAGTAGGCGACTCAAAGTTTCCATCATTGAGGCCTATGGTGCATTTTGATATCTTAGACCGTGAGTCATTTACACCGGAGTAGATAAACATTTTATACTGTATTCATATTATGGCCGGGTGATGTACTGAATGTTTATGTTGTATTAAGGATGATTTTGCTGGTGATTTATCAAATTAATTAGTTAATTACGTTTTCTAAAGTTGTGTGATTCCCTCCTTGCTTTGCAATTTAAAAGTGGAAATCCGAGATGCAATGTTGTTTGAGTTGGTCAATTTGATTCAATTAAATTTGTATCATTCCACAAATTAATTAAAACTGTGTTTAAATTAATCGTTTCAGAACTTTTATTCAACAATTGCGTTATCATGCAAAAATGTCCACTGCGTGGCATTTTTCATAAATTCAAATGTTTTAGTAAAAATATATGTTAACACTGTAAGTGTTGTAGTATATTCTTGTGACACTGTCTCGCGTAAGAAAAGCTTTACTTTTTTTTATTTGGTGAAAAAAACCTGTATGGAAAACATGCCTTAAATATATAATATACACAACTGTTCAAAAGTTTGGGGTCAGATTTTTTTTTTTTTGTTCTTTTTTGTTAATTAATACTTGATGCAATAAATTGCTAAAAAATAAAAAAGACTAAAGATATTTATAAAATTACAAAAAACATTTCTATTTTAAATAAGGGTTTGAACGGGTTTGAACTTTCTATTCATCAAAGAATCTTAAGAAATGTAACAGTTTCTACAAAAATATTAAGCAGCACATCGGTTTTCAGCATTGATAATAATAAGAAATGTTTCTTGAGCAGCAAATTGGCATATAATGATTTCTGAAGGATCGTGTGACACTGAAGACTGGAGTAATGATGCTGAAAATTCAGCTTTGCCATAACAGGAATAAATTACATTAAATATATTTAAATAGAAAACAGTTTTTTGAAACTGTAAATATATTTCATAATGTCTGTTTTGCTGTATTTTTGATCAAATAAATTCAGCCTTGGTCAGCTTAATAAGCCAATTCATTATTGCACTTGCAATTTTGCAATTTTATTTCAGATGTCTTTAATGCATTTAGCACATATTTACTAGTTCGTGCAGTGGTGATTTGTAGATGCTTTGCACAGTTCATGTTTTCATACACATTTGTGGCCTTACAGTTGTCTCGACTCAGCCGTAACTACAGAATCTATGCTGTAATTAATAGAATGCTGAAAGTCAGGGTCACAGGCAAGTGCTATAGTAATGCAATTCAAAAGAGAGACCACACGATTACTTCACTTCTCCCTCAAGCTGAGATCAGACTCATCAATAGCAGGGATAATGTGGAGATGCGCACTATGACATCAATATCAGGCGCTGAGATCTTGGTGCTCTATTGTGTTTCTATCACCTCCCCCTCCATCCCCTCCATGTTCAGACACTGAGAGACCCATAGGACACTGACAGCCTTTGATGGGCCCTGCAGGCTCTCACTGACTCTCAGCATTCAAGAGATTGCACGCTCACTGAAAAGTGCACTTGCTCACCTTAATTTCTACAGTCTCACCTATACACCTAAAAAGTTCCAATAGGGCTTTTAAGGCGATGCCATAGAAAAATCAAAGAGCATTTTAATAATCTAAAGAACCTTTTTCCAGTATAAAGAACCTTTTCTTCAATGGATAGTTTCTGTATTTTAAAGGTTGTTCATGTATTCATGGATGCCAATAAATAACCTTTATTTTTAAGAGGTTAGGGAAGTACTTTGGTACAAAGTCGATGCTAAAAAAACCTGTCTATTATGTTAAAATGAATCAATGTATAGTAACCAAAAAAATGCTGTATGATTAATTCAGAAATCTTAAGTCTTTTTTGAATTAATATCTTTTGCTCCTGGTTTATTTAAATACTTCTGATTGGCCATTACAAATATGCTCAGTCACAATCACAGATATGTGCTCAGACATATCTGTGATTGGTTACAATGCTCAACCCTGCAAAAATGTGTTGTAAATATATCGGGGGAAACTTGAAGCAATGCTATAATCTAATATGCATACTCTGTTTGTAATAATGTATAACTAATGAAGTGTGTTCAATAGCACATTTGCATCAAAAATCGTGACATTTTACTGATATTGATAATGGCACCTAAAATGTTGGTATCGTAATTGCGCTAATCCCACCTCTGATTTTCAGGCTACAAAGGAAAGGTCAGCGATTTGATCACAGTTAAAATGATGATCTCAGAGCTTTTGGACATAGATTGATGCTTGTGAGGCTTGTGTGCGGCAATTTATTGAATCATAAAATAAACATTCTGACTTCTGCCTACCCTAGCCGTTGTATACGAGGTGAATTTATTGTTGCTATCCATGGGTTTATTGATAGCCTCCTTCCTTTGGACATCCGAAGAAGGTGCGCACCACTTCTTAGTGACAGTACAACATAAAGACTCATAAGTGTTGTGACTGTAAATCAATATTTATCACTGCAAGAAAGAATATAGCTTGCTGGAAGATGCTGATGGCATCTTGCACTGCAGACTAACCCAATAAAGGAAGCAATAAATCAGACTGAGTCTGAATAATCCCTCTCCACCAATAGAGATTACCACCTCCTAATGCTCAAAACAGCACCTGTACCTTCACCATAAGTACTACAAAAACCCCTCAATTGCCCACGGAAGACTGGATAAATATACGTTTTGGACTATTAAAGGAATATGTCCTCCATCATAAGGTGTCTGTCTGCCCGAAGAGCTTTCTCTTTTTTAGCAGGCGTTATGAAAACAATCCCCGTACATTGCATCAACACACAGTTGACGTCTCTTCCTCACTTGAAACAAAAGAGCCCTTTCACGTTCTATATTACCCTTTTTTTTTTTTTTGCTCTGTAGCCCTGCGACAACTGAATAGCCAGGCAAAGCTGACCGCACTTCAAACGTCGGCGCATGGGTAGTGGCTCTGGAGGTTTGATGAATGCCTCTAATTCCTTTGAGGCTCACATGGTAACAATAAATGTGACGGAAGAGGCACTCTCTCGTTTCACGAGCCGGGAACCCACGCTTTGTGTTGCAGGCCTTCAAATGCTAATCCTTTCTTTTGCCTTCTTCTGGAGTCGAGTGGCTCAACCTCTGCTGAGAAACTGTAGTAGTAGCCATAGGCAAATCCTCCTGACGCAGGGATGTCTTTGTCTGGGACAAAAGTGGTAGATCTTGATTTACTTTCGCCACATTATCAGCATGTGAGCGGCGTGTTGGTCCTTTCTTGAATCACTCCTGGCAAGCCAAATGAAATATTATGATATACACAGTACTGTTCATAAGTCAGTAAGATTGTTTTTTGAAGAATTCGGTACTTTTATCCAGCAAGGAAGCAATAAATTGATCAAAAGTTGTAGTATCAATATCTTGCCAGATTTCTGGTTCAAATAAATGGCATTATTTAGATCAGTGTTTCTCAATCAGTGGGTCGCGAGACTTTCTCTGTGTTCTCGGTGTTACACCGGCACAGCCAATAAGTGCGCTTCACAAAAGGCATATTGCAACATGCAACCAAATAATTCGTTAGTAAATGCATTGACGGCTCAATCGGACTGAAAAGCCTTCATGCAAACACCTTAAGCGATCCTAATGAGCTCGATGTGAATGAAATTTCGATCGGATTGAAATGGGTGGTTTATAACATATGTTTTACATTGCTTTAACTCATTGAAATAAGTTCAACAATTTTCAACTTTTTTTATAATTTTCGTAAGTTATACATGATTCAACAAATTTTTGAGTCAGTTTAATGTAATTTAAGTTAAAAAATAAGTCAGTTTAATGTAATTTAAGTTGGAATAACTTAAACATCCAAGTTTATTGTTCTTAAACATTTAAGGCAGCAACTTTTTTACAGTGTAGTTTGATTTCTGAAGGATCATGTGACACTAAAGACTGGGGAAATGATGCAGAAAATCCAGCCTTGCTAAAATATATTAAAATAGAAAAGAGTTATTTTAAATTGTTATAACGTTATGCTGTGTTGCTCTGTTTTTTAAAATTTTTATCATCTTATGATTGTTGAGCATAAGAGACCGCTTTCAAAAACAAAACAAAAATTGCTGACCCCAAACTTTTGAACAGTATATAACTCTAAATAAATATTATTAAGATGTGTACACTCCAAGTTTTAAGAACTTTTTTCTCTTTTTTTTGATGGTTACACACTGCATAACATATTTAGGGTCATTAAATTGCAACCATTCTTGAAAATGGTACAGGATTTTCAAAACCATGTGAAGCCAATATGAATACAAAGAGTATATTTCTAAGATATTCCAAATCATTTTTCAGTTTCTTTTTTGTGGACACTTGTCATTTGTCACTGACCCAGTTGAGCAGCGAACAGGGTATCAACATACATAGGGTTGTGAGCAAGAGCAAGACATCAGCCATGTGATCACAGTCTTTTCACACCAGGCTCTCCTCTGTGCCCCGCTTCAACCAAGCCAAATGAGATCATCTTGTGTATTATCACATGTTCATGTAAGTGTGAAGATGTCTGCGGACAGGGCATATTTATGCGCAGCTGTCTGGATAATTCACAATACAATGATGTGTGTGCTTCACTCTCAGCGTGTTCGGAAAGCGCTTCCATGACTTGAGCCGTCTAGGGAGAATTGCTGAATGCATAATGAACGGGACCCCTCTCTGACACATCCTTCTCATCAGTTACTCCCAAATTTCGGTTACTCAAGAGAGCCCCAGTCTAATTGAACTTCCTTTGATGTGGTGCATGTTTGCTAATCCTCCTTATTCAAGACTCAACATTTAACAATACATTTCTCATTTTCATCTGCAAAGCCAATTAATTTCTCAAACGGAATTGAATTTCAAAGACAGCGGATGGAGGGAAATAATGTACTAATGTTGAATTTCTGTGTGTTCATCACCGATTTAAATTATGATCCCGTTGAATGCGTTGTGGGATTGTCATTTCTATCTCCTGAAATTATGAAGCAAAACCGACAGCATAAGATCATATCAAGGGGAAAGTTGAATCATTGATTAATATGTGATAACTTAAAGGAATAGCTCACTTAAAATGAAAATTCTGACATCATTTACTCATATACCTGTATGGATTTTTTTCATCTGTTGAACACAAAAGATATTTTGAAGAATGCCAATAACCAGACAGTTGATGGACCATAGTATATCCATAGTGGGTTTTTTTTCCCCTACTATGGAAGTCAATGGGGTCCATCAACTGTCTGGTTACCAGCATTCTTCAAAATTTCTTCTTTTTTTTGTTCAACAGATGTAAAAAATTCATACATGTTTGAAACAACTTGAAGGTGAGTAAATGATGTCAGAATTTTCATTTTAAGTAAACGAGCTTATTCCTTTAATTTCAAAATCAATATATATACATAATTAGGAAAAAATATTACTAATGCATTCAAAAATCTTATTTTCCCGCACATCATTCACACTTTTATAAACTGAAGTTAAAGAAAAAAAACAGAAAATTAATGTGTTTTTTTTACTCCATAACGTCATTTGCTTAATTTAATTATATCCATGGCTAATCTTTAATCAAAACAATTATATTGTTCTTTACATTGACAATTCATAAGTATTTTTTAAGTAGAGTTTGCTTTTACACAAATTTATTTTTTGTTTTTTAAAGCTATACACTACCATTCAAAAGTTTGAAGTCAGTATGTCTCTTATATTAGGCTGCATTTATTTGATCAAAAATACAGTAAAATTATGAAATATTCTACAAATTTAAAAATAACTGTTTTCTGTTATTATTTGTTTTTTCAGGACTCTGACATTTGTCACTTTTTTATCACTTGTGATCAATGCAATCTTGCTAAATAATATATATATATATATATATATATATATATATACATTTTTATTTTTAATCTTACGTACCCCTAACTTTTGAATAGTAGTGTGTGTGTGTGTATATATATATATATATATATATATATATATATATATATATATATATATGAACAGCCTTTTCTAAATATGATAAATTTATGGTGCTACACCAAATATTATTGACAGTTTGCAGGCGACACATCTTACCCACTGATATTTCTAACCCCGCTCACCTCTAAAGACAGGTTACTCAAAGTACCTTTACACCTGAGGAGACACTTACAGTATGTCATAGACTGTTTATTCATTCAGTAAATAATAGTAGTGCAAATGTGGTTTGTTTACCTAAATGTGGACAGAATATGAATACTGTGTTTGTAAGTTTCTAGCGAGTCTGTACTATTGGGCTTGTGGAACATTCTGACTCATCTCTGGCACCCACTGAAAAATTATGACTCAGAGGAAGTAGCACACACATCTCAGAACATTCTTTGTGTTCTGTGCCATGTATTAAAGTGTGTGTGTGTGTTCAGGGTGAGAGACGTTTCATTCTTGTGAATTATGTGTGCCTTAATGGAAATATGAACAATGAATGTGGCCAGAATTTGTGAAGCTGTTTGTTTTGGCTGTTAATGCATTTGAAGATTGTGTACATGCAAATCTCATTTCAACCACGTCTGCTCAGTTAGTGTGTGTCACACGTGTGTTCTGCACGTGGGTGTGCGTGCATGTTCATATGTGGCATTATTTCTCCGTACAACCACGGCAGCATTTTTCCATGTGCGCATATAAGCATGTTTACGAGAGACTGCATCGGTGGGTGTTGCGTTGAGTTTATGAGGCCCTTTGAACGAGAGCTGTGGTCCTAATTATCTGTCGGACCCCTGACAAGCTCTTTCCTCATCTCGTCTCAAACCCTGTGCCCCAGTCTACCACCCTCAACCTGTCATTTTCCCCTCTTAAAGGGGACAGCACCGCCTCAAGAGCTTAGGAAGAGGGGATTTCTCCACATAAAGTTGAAAAGAGGATTGTCATCCTGTAGTAGACTTCTCCCCTGAGGTGTTATGCCTTTGCTTTGAGTTTTGGTGCTAAGTTCAGAAAACTCATATTTTTTACATGTGGCAACTGACTTGAAAGGTGCATCGTTTCATCTCAAGTATGCATATGTGTTTTTGGAGTACAGTGTACGTAAAGAGTACAGAGTACAAAAGTGTACTGTGTACTGTACAGTTTTGGATCAACTAATAATTAAATTTTTAATAGAGATCATGATTCTGAATAAATTATTATTTCATTTGTTTATCAAGCCTTTAAGCTAACTTTAAGATTTAACAAAATAACTGTTACTGACAAAATTTGCGTTGCTTCAGTCTATTTAAAAAAATGCAATAAACAAAGAGGTATGTGAAATGAAAATGAAGAAATGTGTAAATCAAAAGGTAGCCCTAGGTCGATATGTGTTGGGTAAGTTACTCTACAAAGTAATTAATTACTAACTACTAATTACATCTTCAACAGTTTAATTAGATTACTTCACAATTACTCTCTAAAAAGTATCGGATTACTTATTACTTTCTAAATCCCATATCAACCTCGACCAGTTGAACAATACAAGGATAGACATGAAACTGCTCTTTTAATTCTTTCAAATATATAATATAAAATGCCAAAAATTATTCTACAACTGACCAAAGTGTGTAAAAGGAGAAGGCTACATTAAAAACGTACAGAATTAATTACACCCAACACTATATATATATATATATACTGTACACACACACACCAAGCAAGATATTTTGTAATTATTATCCCTATTTTCCATGAACTGATATGAAATCTAGCCAGAAGGTTGTTGCTAAACATGCTACACAATGGCACCCTATACATCTGTTGTGCCACTGAGTACACCTATGTAAACAGGAAACTGATTTTGATGTTGTAAACTTTGGGTCGGTGGTTGAGGCTGTAGTTCAGATGGTGCAGTGTGTCAGCGCTCCCCTTAAATGACCTGCAAGTTTGCTGTAACTGAGTCACTCTGCAGCGAGGTGATGGATGCCTGGTGAGTCATCACTCGAGATCGCTGGCAGGTGGAGGGCTGTGAAAAGGCTTTTATCAGGCTCAATGATTGCAGTATGGTGATTCATTCAGAGTAGAGTATGTCTGAACTGAGCTTTCTTCTTCAATCGGAGCAGAATCTAGACAGACAAACATTGTCAGTGTATGCAGTGTTGTTATCAGGTACTAGTAAATACAAAGACGAGACGTTAGCATCTTTGTGAATTCCACATCTATGTATTTTTGAGCCAATCACCCGAGCCATGCATTTGACTAATTATGCATCTCATTAGTGTTCAATTCCTATCGCCTTTCATGTGAGGCATCGATCACATAGAATGTAATCGCGCACATGCAACAAAAGGAATCAATGGCCGGGGTCCATGCGAGGTCTGTAGAAGCAAACATTGAGCAGATTGAGTGACGCAGCTGTAAATGGCCACGCACACACACATGCTGGGAGAGCATGTGAAATGACTGTGGCTGTGGAAGCTGGAAATTGCTTTCAAAACAGTTCTTCAATTTCAAAAGTCAGAAACAATAGTCAACTAAATGGAAAGTCTCGCAGTGGGAGATATGATTGTGGAAATTAAAGCAAATTGATTCTGATCCTGTTCATCTGTCCATCTATCCTTCCATCTTCAGTGTCACATGATCCTTCATTCATATCATTCTATTATTGGATATTATTGGATATTATTATTATTATTTTAATATGCTGAATGTTGTGCTCAATAAACGTTTCTTATTATTTCCTTAATATTTTAGTCATTAAAACGGCTAGATGTCTGACCAGTTATTGCTGACCAGCAACAAGGTCCTGTTATTGCTCCCTGAACTTGCTAAGCTCCAGAGAGAGCAGAGAGATTGTATTGTACACTTACCTGCGTGTCCTCACTGTCTTGATGCAGTGGTAATAAAAATAAGCAATAATACAAAACAATAATAATAAAGAAAAATGTTTCCTGAAAGACAGATTTTGGAGAAAATGTATCACTAAAGGTGCACTTAGACCTTTTTGTTTAGTTTTCTTTTTTTGCTTTTCCTCTGGTCGATGCAACATCATGCAAATTCAAACATTCAATTGTAGAAATAACCTATTTGCTGATTTATTTGTGAGTGTTTATTCAAAAAATATCTGATATACAAGCAGGTTTACCAAGAAAAAGCAAAAAGGTCATGTGATTTCAAAATGGCTGCCCCCATGATGAGTCCACCTCTCCATGTGAATTAAAAATAAATTGATTAGGCTAATTAAATGGCTGTAGTCTTCATCTCACGTTAGTGTACATCAGCTTAAACATATTTGTCAAAAGTACTATCCATTTCTTAAGTGCTAAAACTTTTTCTGCTGTGTAAAAATGTACTGAGGGCCCCTTTAAGAAGTGATTTCTTAAGCAGTTTATAATGAGAGGGTGTCTGTTCTTGTATAGAATGTTTTGTAATATCATCTGAGAGTTGAGCTGGATTCATATTTCATTCCTGAGCATGGTCCGCGTTTAGTGTGGGAATTCACATCCCTGTTTAATAAAGAGAGCAGATAAGCCAGCTTTCACAGTCAGCCGTCTGTGTATCTGCAGAGTTAAACGGAGTCACAAATGGGCTAGACAGGATGACACACAGACTGAGAAGATGCTGATTTTTATTTTCTTCTCTTTGTGGTGGACAAAATCCTGTCCAGTTTGGAATACCATGTAGCATGTCCTGTCTGTGTACTTAGTAATCATCCCTGGAATAGTTATATGGTGGACTATAAATCTAAATATGGCGCAGTTATTAACCTAAACGTGACACTGGAAAATACTGGAAATGCAGGTTCCAGGTGGATGTTTTCACCCAGAATATAATGAAAGATCACATAAAAACCTCTGACATACTTTGACATCATCTTTTTATCCTTCTCATTCTTTTTCCATGTTATTCATGTTTTGTTTTTTTTCATCTCTGCAGTCTGAGCCATTATAAATCCATTGAAGGATTAAAGGCGCTAAAAATAGGCACTTAAGCAGAGTAGGAATTAGTACGCTGCTTCCTTCATAAACAAACAAGCGTGGATGTGCGCCACTGGCCTAGGCGGGCCCGTCTGCCCAGGGCTACAGGGAGTCATTTGTGGCCTGTGGGAAGTTGACCTCGGTCAGGCACTGTCAGATGCATGATTCCCTCTTGCTCGCTGCCTCAGAGACGCACGCAGACATGGAGCCTGGAGTCCAACGTGTGGGAGTAGTAACGCAAGAGACGGGCCAAAACGCTTAATGATGCTAAACCGCATCCGTGGCTAGCGGCACATTCTGAGAACTGCACCGAGACCAGACCAGTCCAACCAAGCCGGACCGGACCAGACAAGACCAGGCAGTTTCAGACATGTCATTTCAACCTGCTGACCAGCTGCGTGGCCTGTCTGCAAATAGAAACGGCTTCTATGAGCGTTTTCACTACTAGGCGAAACTAGCAAGGGCCTTTCAGAAGGGACGTTTTCCTTTCTCGTTTTCTATTCTCTCATGCTAATTGTTTGTCATCCTCCTCCTGTTTCTCAATATCCCTTTTTCTTTCTCTGAGACAAAGATGAAATCTTACTGGGTCTCTTTATCACTCAGCGCTTGAAGCATCACATCATAAAAAACGTGGAGGATCATATATTCATAAATGAAAAGAGGAAACGACTTCATCCATATTTGATTTGTAGGGTTCAATAATTAACATGTACAGTTAGCAGCACACTCTTAAAGGCATAGTTCACACAAAAATTAAAAAATGTAATTTACATTCCCTCATGTCGTTCCAAACCTGAATGACTTTTCTGTATGATTTCTTCTGGGGAACAAAAAGTTAATTTGAATTAAAAATTGTAACATTTTTGAACTTCTCATGACAACATGTTTACCTACAACAGGCTAGTAAGCTCCAAAAAACACTGAAACCATTGATGTGGATCATACCATTCATGCATTATCACAGACTATTTGGGAGCAGACATCACAGTTGTCACTGCAACTGCATTGTGGTTGTAGAAAAACAGTGGTAACAAATGGAGGAAAACAGGCGAAATCCTGGGAATAAAAGACAAAATGTCTTGAGGCTTTGAATGTCAGAATCAGAATGCAATAAAAAAGAGTCTTCATTCTTACAGAATACCGTGGTCGAAGATGCCATTCGAAGCTAAATGTGGTCGTTTATAGTAACAAGCCATTAAACGGACAAACTGGTCTGATGAAACCTGCAATGATTAGTATACTATTAAAACATGAATTTGACGTAAACAATAGGTCTACATAATATTCATTTATGCAGTTCATAGGGGACATAATGTATTAGCCCTTCAGTTACAGCATGAAATATTTAAACCCATAACATTTTACATAGACAACATTTAAATCTGTAACATGTTTACTACACAATTCTGACTTTTTCCTCACAAATGTGAGTTTTATATCTTTCAATTCAGACTTTATAACTCGCAATTGCGAGTTTATATTATGTTTCTGAGAAAATTGCAGGATATGAACTCACAATTCTGATGGAAAAAGGCAGAAAGTTAAGTTAATATCTCTCATCTCTGATTTTTATTCTCAGAATTTTGAAATATAAACTTTAGTAATAGTAATATAGAAACGACCTTTTTCACCCTTTTATCCCATGGCTTCCATAGACTGCCACCGCTCCGTCCCCGAAAACATGTCATCTCTTTTTCCAAACACCCAAATTGTCCACTGGCTATTGGACCAAAAAATCTGGCAGTTAGACATTTTTCAAAATATCTTCTTTTGTGTTCTACAGTAGAAATAAAGTCATACAGGTTTGGAATTACTTGAGGGAGGGTAAATGACGACAAACCCTTCATTTTTGGGTAAACTATTCCTTTAAGCTCTATTTCAAGAAGTGGTTTCTTTTAGTCAAATGACAGCTGATAGATTTTCGAAAGCTTCTTAATGGAAATGTGGTTTCCAAAGAGGGGCTCATTTTTACCTGTCCTCACTGTACTGAGTCATTCAGACTGACTCAAGACTGTAACAGCCTTCGTCTGAGTTTAATTCCCTCAATCTTTACCCTGCCACTGAATGACTAACCTGGGCCGAGCTGAATCATTCTGGTGTTTTTTCTTCTATTGTTTGGAAATGTATGATCACTGGTAATAACATTATTACTTTATGAATAAGATACTATTTCTTCTCTTTCTTATAAATCCATCTCTTTCTTTAAAGTCATCTTCGTGGATTTTTCTTCAGCTTGAAATCTACAGAGTGGGGTTCAAAACATGTTAAGAGTGTTACATTTTCATTTGAGTGTTACACAGATTGAATGGAATTCAATGTAATCAAGAATGTCTGACTATCTGTGCAAGATTCATTTGACATCAAACTTTTCACAATTGACATTTGGTGTGTTTCTAGTTTTAAAAAGACTTTTGGGAAACACGCACTCTTCCAGTCTAGATCTTTAACCACTAAGCCACACTCAAAAGTTACAAAATGTGTCCCTTCAATTGAGAGCAGGTGTGCATGGTGCAGCCTGTGCTGAATGCTGTGGAAACAACAAATGTTTTTCCAAAAAAACTTCAAGATATGCAGATATCTGGCATTTCAAATGTTTGTTACATTATTTGGCATACACTTGTCAACCTCTAATAGGCACTTACAGTGAATTAAATGCACATAAAGTGAATGCTGAGCTGCATTGGGTTAAGACGATAGCTGTATAGTTCAGCTGGCCCTTACATCCCCCTGAGGGACCTTTGGGCCCTTCATGCAAATGTATGTATGAATTCGCCCTGCATCCCTGGACTGTATCGATGTAATCTGATGGAATTCAGAAATATGTGCATTGCTGTTCTCCCAGGCTACACACGGTGTTAAGATTCAGTGTTTTAATCGAGATTGAATCAATATTCTGCAAGATTCATATCGATCCCTCAATACTCCCGGTGACCCTACATCGGCTAGCGAAATTCTGCGGCATAATCAGTATGAAAACAGATGCTACATCTTTATTGACACAAAACAGGCCAAGTGCGAATGTGTGGGTGGATTGTCAGTGTGCAAGAAAAAGAGGCAGATCTCTGGCATTTTTAGTGCATCTCGATGACTGAAGTGCTGAGTTTTGTGGGAGCCTTGTAAAAAATCAGTTAACGGATAATATTCGAATAGGTCAACAGCATAAATCTCACATCCCAAATGTCAGATGGTTGATAAAGGAAACCCTGTCACCAGCACAAAGCAAGCAGTGGGCAGAAGCCTCCCACAGTCTGACATCAATTGAGCACTCTACAGGTTTAAGCTGATCTGAATATTTCCACTGTATGTTTATGTGTGTGCGTTTGAGAGACACAAATATTTGTCTTCTAGTTCTTAGTCAGCCTCGTATGTGTTTAACCCCAAACCCACAGGTAGTCTCAGTTGCGCAGACTTGTATTATAACCTTTAAAACTATGATTTATCTGAAGGAGAGTATGCGCACTCACGCACCCAGGCAAATACACAGCCATTCAGAGGGGAAAAAACATGGGTTATGACTTCATGGAATACAAGAAGAGGAAGGTGATAATGGCAATAATATTGTCTTAAAATATTGGTAATTTCTCTCAATGTCTAGACCTCTACATTACGACCCAAATGTCTTTTTATATTTCTCAGTTTGAATTGAGGTTGCAAACTATATGTAATTTGAATTTGAAGGCAATTCAAAGAAGTTTATTAAACAATTATTTATTATAAAATGTATAAACTTGCTTTAGATGTAAGTTTGACTTCTAGATAGATAGACAGACAGACAAGCAGATAGAGAAATAGACAGACAGACAGACAATGAGTTTAGGAAATGGATTTTTTGGTTGGCTAACATTAGACACCTATAAATAGTGTCTGGGACCCTAGTGATCAGCTTGCGTTGTATGTGCAGAGAGGACCTGTGCTATGCACATTTAGCATCTGTTGGCAGTGTTGGGCCGTGCGGTCTGAGGCTTTTGCGGCCCCTGATAGTCTGAGACTCACTGAGGCCCAGTCCATATTCCGGTCTTATCTGTCATTTTCGACGGAATCATGTTTTCAGACCTTTTCTCTCTTGCTATATTAGTCGCATCTCTCAGCTGCTGAGACCTATGAACGGAGAACCTCCGTTGTTTTGGAAACCTACGTGTCTTACATGCGCGTATGAAACATGCGCTAGCAAATGCACATCTCTATGTGCTTTTATTAGCTCTTAGCATTTTGTCACCAGGGCTGCCAGCACGTTATCTGATCCTGAGGGAGTCCGTTCTCTATTTCTACTTTGTAGCTTTTCTAAACACATGTAGAGACTGCATTTTACTCAGGGGTAAACAGCAAGTAGTTGTATTTGGAGTAATATACTAATATTAAGTTTGACAACCTCAGCATAAAATCTTAGTTCCCTTATGAATGAATAGTGCTTTGAATGTATAGCCCTACATGACAGGTTTGCAGAAAAGGAACAAGCTACTGTATCAATGAAGAAGCTTTTGTATTGACACCAAAAAAAAAGGTGATCCGTGAACTCTGGTTGTCAAAGATGTCACTTATATATTTCACAAATATATTGCTGACATGAGAGACGCAGTTTAAACAGAAGTGTGTCAGATAAAAGGAATGTGCAAAGAGATTCTTGCAATATTAAATTGCGAATATATAATCTGTGCAAATGTTCATATTGCATTTAGTCTAGCATTGTTTTCACAAAGACACACAAGACACAGTTTGTGAGAGTGCAGATGTGGGTGGTGCTAAGTGTCACTTCTTTCCTATGGGGAGATTTTCCATCAGCTTCTGTTGGGTTGAGTTTTGTGAAAAAAAAAAAAAGTCCTGGCAACTCTAATATGATTTTGCTACTGTATGTGTAATTAAATTCTTCCAGTGATGCATATGGGCATCCCATTTTCTAAAACAGTCCTCTAACGGGTCTAACCGCCAGTTAGTTATCTGGGTTTGTTGATTCAACAGCGGTCAGGATTGAGTCGATGGTGTGCGATACTGTATATATGTGTGAATCGATTTATGAGTATGTAAGCATGCATTTTTTTTATTAGAAAAGTCATATCAGTGATGTCTTGGGTGGAATTCTCTGCAGGGCAGCTGCAGTAATGCATTTGATGATTGACACTGGCTGAAGCAAAACTGTGTGTGCGTGCATGCGTGTCTGGAAACGTGAAGAATTTGCTCAAGGTGCTTAAGGATTATCGTTAGAGGATGGTATGAATCTCTCTGTGTTTAAAACATAGGAATACCTGTTATTCTCTGAAAATGTGATCACAGCTTATCTGTCTGCTCAAGCTTGACTATATATGGATGCATGAAATGTTGACGGCTATTCACACAGCACCAGAATACAGTTATCAGTCCTTTAAAGATTGATGGACGGACAGACAGACAGACAGACAGATAGATAGATAGATAGATAGATAGATAGATAGATAGATAGATAGATAGATAGATAGATAGATAGATAGATAGATAGATAGATAGACAGACAGATAGACGGACGGACGGATAGATAGTTTGTCAACAATACAGTTCTGTTCACACAGTTTGTTTATAAACAGGAGTGAGAACTGTTTACGGTAACCAAACTGACTTGTTTAAATTTGCAAGAATTGCATCTAATAGGCGTTTTTCACAGCTTTCAAAAGGTTGTTTGACATCGCTTCTGTAAGCTGTGTGTGAACAGGATTATTCGAGAGTCACACCTTTTGTGAACATGGTATTTTAACATTGATTCTTGAGGCGGTTGAGTTAGATAGTTTTAGAATAATTCTCTGATTCAGGGTGTAACGATTGCAGTTCAGCATCTGCACCCGTTCAGGCATAACATAGTGAGAGTGTGTGTGTGCCCTGTGTTACCATATAAGACTCTTTCATGACTCATGCTGCTTGTGACCTGCAATGTGGGAAGTCATGATTCATACAAGCACATTTAATCAACCTCAGCTCAAAATACTCCGGCATGCGTGACCCCCCTCCCCTGCACACACACACACACACACAGAAACGATCAGCTCCACAGATGCCTCCACACTTGTGTCATTGTGCTTGCAGTGGCCTGAGTTCAAAGTTAGGTTACGTGTACGTAGATCTAAAACAACATGAACTTTTTTTATTTCATTGGAATGGTTTTGTTTGCATTGGAATTTCCAGACTATCCCATCATCCCTTGCACTGACATGGTTCTGCAGTGACATCATTCAGAGGTAACAATGCTTCCATCAGATCACAGGCTTTCTGTTATGAAGGCTTTTATTACAAGAGTACTGATTTTATTAATGTGTGGCTTTTCTGTTTTATGCGTAATCAGTTGGAATTTAATATTGTAAACATTTGAGAAGTTTGAAATGTGCTTTTTGCTGATTAATTATATTTAAAAATATATATGAACTTTATTTTAATTATATTATATTGCGTTATATTATATGCTGACATCCTCTTTTTGACATAATGTTCTGATGATGATTGAAAATTTTACCATTTATACAAGTATTCTGTCTCATATTTAGAAATAATCTTAAGCAACCTGCACAAAGCAAACTGACCCAATGAAAGAGTTTAATGAGTGCCAAATGAGTGTGAATCAATCCTCTGCGATCAGCACATACCAGAATGTGACCTCTGAGTGCCCTGACGGTACAACCTGAGTGTTTCATATCATAGCGGAGATAAACGCCACCTAACGTGAGCACAAGCCAGGCAGACATTGTGCTTTTTTTACTGAGTGGTTTTCCTAAATGGCTAATCTCTTGTGTGTTTAGTATTGATTTATTCAAAGAGTGTTTTGGTCTGCGTCTACCTCATTGACATCGAGTACAATGGTGAGAGAAGACTAGTTTTGACTAGCACTTGATTTCTAGCTGCTCTACCAAAAGTGGTCTAACACATCTGAGGGTCAGTGATATTGTCCATGTGTAATATTTTGTTGTCACTTTTGTTATTTCTACATGTCTGCGACACGCAGATCCTCGGGCGGTAGGGATCGTGAGAGATTGATGATGATGGGATCTGGGCTTCTGCCTACCCCAGCTGTACAATAACTCAAGCAAAGCCGTGCCCCCTCTACATTTTCCATTATGAATAAGTCGCACTCACACACACAGCTGGCAGTCTCAGTCATGAATAATTAACAATGTCTTTGCGTACTCCAGGAAAGAGAGAGAGAAAGGGATGATGCATAGCTCTTTCTCTCCCTAGGGGTTGTAGCACAAGCAGACAATACTATTGATTTCTGCCCGAGCAAGAGGCACTTGAATCCATTTAGAGATTGAGCTGGGCATAATGAACACAGACATGACTTCATACCTTTACCTTGAACTTTCCTCACACAACCAGATCACCATACTTACATGTATAAAGATGGCATCGCAATGCAAGTGTAAATAAAGAACTGGTCATTTGAATAAGTACAGCGTTTTCTTTACGCAAGAAACACTATATGTAAAGACTATAATGTTTTATGTATTTGAGGAGTGGAGAAGAGTGTCTTATGGTTTATTCACACTTGGCATGTTTGGTTTGATTAAAACGAACCTTGGTGTGATTCTTCTGTTAGTGCGGGTTAATTATATAAGTGTGAACGCTGCCATCCAAACCCTGGTGCGCACTAAACAACGGGATCGAGACCACTGGAAAGATGTGTCTCGGTCCGCTTCCAAACGAACTCTGGTGCGGTTTGAATTGAATTTGAACGCAAAAAAACGGGACATGTTGTCACAAGATGCTACCCTAAAAAGGACAGAATGCTCAAGCATAAAGTTTTTTTGTCATCATAGTCGTGATGTATGTTGCCCATCCCAGTCCTCCTCACAGCAGATCGTAGTTTTTGTGTGTGACGGAGGGATTCTTGCCGCTGTTTTGATTCCTTGACACATTTTATAAGCTATTCACGAGTTGGCTAAATACTATCATATTTAGGCTACGCACACACAACGAGCACATTTATTCCAGCACACAGCATTGTTTTGGAAGTTGCATCGTGAAATATACACAACAAAAGCCGACCAATCAGGTTGTGAACATATCCCTATGCCTTTAGGTTCTGTATATTTAGGTTCTGTGTTAAAATACCAATGTGAATGCCAAGTGGACCAGGACAAATCATGAAAAATATGTTTGGTCCGAACCAAGCGAAGTGTGAACACACCCTTAGTCTAGCATTTGTCTAGCTTTAAATAACCTGTGTGTAGCATTTCATCTAATAACATGGGATTTTGCCCAAATGACAGAAAAAAATATTGTGCCCATATAGCTACAGTAAACTCTATAACCTGTAAGTTGATGAAAACGTAATGTAATGCACTGACTGCCTCAAATGCTGAACATTTTCAAAACTGAAAATTGCTGACTCAAAAACCTTGTATTATTATGTTAATAATATAATGATACATTCAAGGTTTCTGCCCAACAGCGATGTTATGTTGATGAAAGTGTAAAATGTTTGGGCCCCTTTATAGGATTGTAATATCCTATAAAGTTGTAATATTTCACATTTTATAAGCGTGATGACCTCCTTAAAATTAAAAAATAATATTATTACATAAAAAAATATAAAGCCTATATCACTTTAAAAATAGAATATACAATATATCATTTTAAATATTATTATATTTTTAAATATATATACGTGTGTGTGTGTGTGTGTGTGTGTGTGTGTGTGTGTGTGTGTGTGTGTGTGTGTGTGTGTGTGTGTGTGTGTGTGTGTGTGTGTGTGTGTGTGTGTGTGTGTGTGTGTGTGTGTGTGTAATCATAGTTTTAAAAACAAGAGAGAAGGAACAACATTTGACCTCAATCTGCAGTCAGTGAAGTCATAAAATGGTTATCGGTATTTCATATACGTAGAATATCCTTATTACGTCTGCTGTGTCTGCCGGTTGTGAAACTGTGCGGTTGTGTTGACTTTAATCTGATAAGCGTGTCTGAAGTATGACTGAAGTGAGCTCAGATAACACTTAGTTGTGCATTCAGCACAAAAGAGCTCAGTCAGGATGTCGGTCAAGGCTTCCAGAGGCATAATGGGATATCTGCATCGAACAGGCACATTCCCAATCGATCCAAAGATCATCTTATTAACTTCATCACCATGCGTAAGATTTGATGCTTTCTCCACTGCCTGGACCAGTTAGATCTTATCTTAAACAAAACTGTATAGCCAAATTTGTGTCTACTGTGCCAGTTATTCCCAAACAGAAGTAAAAACATGGCTTTGTTAAAGGTAAAGTGTGTAATGATGGGGCAAAGAAAGTTTGGGAAGTACTGTATCAAGCCTTTTGCGTGCAGACCCAGAGGTCACCAGTCATTTATCTGCATGTGGCTGAACTGGAAAGCCCCAATGAAAGAATAAAGAAAAATCCCTTCTTCCTGTCCTCTCATTTCTAAATCTGTCTGTTTTTGTCGTTTCTCACTCTAGTCACCAGATTTTTGCTGGGTTTTTTTTTTTTTTTTTTTTTTTTTGCTCTCTCTCCTTGCCTCTCTGTCTGTCAGTATCTATCGTGTTCATGTAAATCACAGACAAGCCTGTTAGTAATACTGAGAGAAGGGTGTTGAATAGTGTGTCGGGCAATTTGGTTTCTTACACTTTCACATAACCTAGTTCCTCTTGTCAAATGTTTGGTGAGGTGTGATTTTTTTACCGAAATTTACATACAATGCTGTGGCAATACCGCCTTGACCTTGTTAGACCTCTAACATAAAACAAAACACCAGAACCCATCGACGTCTGCTGTAAGCAGGTGCCCTGTGCGATACTTAAGTGTGTGATCATTTGTGAATTATCGTGTCAAGACCCAGCCAAAGTTAAAGAGGCTTTAATTAGTTCTCAAGTAGATTTATTGAGGATGAAACTCTCCCGTAGTCTCAGAAAAGGGCAGGATAGGAGTAAAGTGTTCTATGAATGAGCCGTTATTAGCTGTATAATGAAAGCCGCCCGGAGAAATAAAGCGGGGAGGACTGAGGGCAAAGAAATGATGGTGAAGTTTGAAACTTCAGGTAAGGTTGAGAAAAAAAGAATGTATTATTAAAGCTAGAAAGCAGACATTCATATGGTGCTTCAGGTGCATATTTTTAAATTTAGTAGAGGACTAAATTAAACTATGTTGACAGATTATATTAACATATACACTATCAGTTGATAAGCTTTTTCAATTAGCTAATGTATTGAGCAAATGTGCTCCACCTTATAGACCTTATTTACCTTCTATTCTATTCTATTCTAATTGGATGGATACACAGACAGAGCAGAGCAATATCTTGGATGTGTTCTAAGGTCATCACACATCAAAAGCTTGGCACCCACACGCGAAATCTAGAGTTCAGCTTTTGCATAAATGATGAAATTGAAACAAATTTAGTGGGTAAGTTGAAATTTTCTGTTTTTTGTCAGTAGTAAGAAGTGAGTTGGTAAAGTCTCTTGACCTTTAAGAAAGAAAGAGGTACATTCGTCATAAGTGCGTAGGAAAGCCACACAGAGAAACGATAGACTGATTATGTTCGGCACTAATGAAGCATGATTATGTATCCTGGATATGCAGTTAGCATTGAGAATGGTAATTGCATTCCATTAGGAATATAAAGTCATTTTATTCTTATCAAGTGCTTATTACCAATATGATTGCAAGGTTAAGGCTTTTTGCATGTATAAATCAATCTGAAGGAACAGGGTATGAACCTGGAGCCTGTTTTTTATCAGTAATAAAAATGGATCATGTACAGTTAGCCAGTCATTATTGCAAAATCAAAAAAATATTAAAGGGGTCTTGTATCATAATGAAGGGGTTTATTTTGCTATAACAACTGGCTGAATACACATTTTTCTACCTGCTAATTACAAGTCCCCTTGCCAAATAAATAAATAAATAGATATGAATTATTTATTTGAGAAATTATTTTATTATGTGAAATGATAGACAGCAGAGGGATGTAGGAAATCAGATGCCTGGGATGATCATAGCGATACAAATATATTTGACCACAGATGATTTAGCAAACAGAATCAAGTATTCCAGAGAGCTCTCTATAAAACATTGACGTGTCCTTTTAGTTCTTTAAAACAGCCTAGTGGACGATGCAGATTCTTTACAGGTGCAAAAAACTTAGCAACAAGTAATGCCTGCTTTTATATCTTGTGTTGTTTTTTGATATTTCCCAGACGCTTTTTGTAATTATTTCCACCACATCCAGCACCCGTTTTCCTTTAGTCAGTAGAAGTATGATTAAAAAACATGACAAAAATCCACATTCATTCAAAGCTTAATTAAAAACATCTGGCAGAGACTGCAAACAGGACTCCAGATGATGCATTTGCAAATGTGTTTGTTTATACTGTTTTGCCTGACAACCCTGCAGCCTTGCCGTAACTTTAAAGCAGCAAAATAAAATTAAATATCTGTAGGAGAATTGTCACAACATATCCAATAAATAAATAATATCATAAATGTGTCTCAGTTTAAGCATAAGCACTTGGTAAGCCAAACTTTGCCAGAGGCTTGTACTCCATCCGCGCCCAATAATATTTTCTTTTCTCAGTGTGCACAAATTAAATAAGCTTATTAGTTCTTCATTTGATCTTAATCACAGAGATCTACAGGATCAATAGTAATATGAATGTGTGATGCACACTTAGATTATCATTCTGGACACGCCCACAAGCCTTATATGCCATTTCATGCATCAGATTTGCACACATGCACAACTTGAAAACTGTGATTGCCGCTGAGGGGGCATGTGGAGGATCTCCTTCAGACAAGCACACTCGTGCACGGAGAGAGCCAGAATGACTTTCCTTTGAGGGACTGAAGTATCATTTACCTTTATTTCTGTAGTCAAGAGTGTTTCATGGAAAAAAAATCCATCCTCCGTCAACTAATGACCGAGAATAACAACTCTCAGCATCTCACAAGCCCACTGCATGTGAGAAGGCCCAGAGAGGAATGTTCCTGCACTGCTGCATGAATCAGTCTGTAGCCAGTGGCTAATGTTTCAACAAAGCCGAGGAATTATGCTCATTCCAGGCCCTTGTCTTTACACATTACCCTCTGTAACAAGAGGTGCTTACTAAGATTCCTACCCAATTAAGATAAATAATTCTAGGAGAGCTGTTAGAGTCCAGCAAGGTAATAATCGAGACTTCGTCTTCTGCTGCGGATGAACACTATCAAACGCTGCTCTAAATGTCCATTATTGTCATTCAAGCCCACTGAGAAAGAACCATTAAAAGGGCTCCATTAGTGAGTGTGCACTTTTGCCAGAGTATGTGCATGTGGAATAGTAGGATTAGTCATAGACGCTGATGATTAATACCCAGCAGAGCTGGAATGTAATGAGCCATTAAGTCTGTTTCAGTGTCAGAGGGTTGAAGGAAATGTACTAACGCTTTCTAGGCTCAGATCACAAGCCTGTACAAGGTGTGTGTGTGTGTGTGTGTGTGTGTGTGTGTGTGTGTGTGTGTGTGTGTGTGTGTGTGTGTGTGTGTGTGTGTGTGTGTGTGTGTGTGTGTGTGTGTGTCCACACGTGTGTACTCTGATTGCACAAGGTAAATGGGCTTTTAACAGTTAATAGCCAATAATTACTGGTGGAACGCAAACCCGTCGAACTGCAGGTTTGGCTTTTTGGTGTCATCACATCTAAAACCGCTGCGTAGTTCATTGGATAATTTGCTAAAATGCCAAGTTTAATGTAAACCTATATCATGCTAGGATTTAGCGTGAGGATTAGCATAAAGCAAATCAATGGCTTTTAACACTTCATCTGCAGTAATGGTTAAATGAGTGTTGATAATGATTATGCAATCGGCTATACTAGTTGCTGATGCTAATGTTGAAAGCAGTAGCGCAATGAATCGAAGTGGCCAACAATTTGAGATGGGTGTCATGGCACTTCCCTTAAGAAGAAAATGTACCATGTAAATAAAATTTGTTTGTTTCACTGTAAAACCGTCACAAATCAATGTGAGATTATAAAACAGTGCAGTTAAAGAAGCTTGCACAATTGTTTTGCTATCTTTTGTCTGTTAGCTTGATTTTTGGTTGATTCCTTTAAAGGTGCTCAAAGCGATGTCACACGTTTTTTAGGCCAAAACATTTTTTGTCACATACAACAAACATCTCCTCACTATCCGCTAGCTGCCTGTCCCCTGAACACACTGTAAAAAAACACGGTCTCTGCAGACACCCCAGGCTCCACAAACGGCAACAAAAACAAACTGGGCTTACCCGCACCGCGAAAAATAACAAACTGTTCCAGCTAATAACCGATAAGAAGGGTTTGGGGGTGCGGTTTGGGGGGTTAGTGCACGGATGAGGAGGAGGGAGGGTCTAGCTAGCCTTCGTTTTGTTTGACAATACTTTAAACTTCAACAAGAAGTGATGTCACCCGACATCGCTTAGAGCACCTTTAAAGTAATTCATTCATTGGCCATATTACTATCAGCTTTTTAGACTTATGCAAGTATAGCTCCTTGATTAATTACAGTGACAATGTAATCATGATTATTCATTTCAATTAATATGCTTAATACCGGTTTTCTATTGCAATATATTTTAAAATGTAATTTATGTCTGATGCAGAGCAGAATTTCAGCATCATTACTCCATTCTTCAGTGTTACATGATCCTTCAGAAATCATTCTAATATGCTGATTTGGTGCTCAAGAAACATTTCTTATTATTATCAATGTTGAAAAGAGTTGAAAACAGCATTTATTTGAAATAGACTTTTGTAACATTGTCTCTACACTCACTTTTGATCAATTTAATGTGTCCTTGCTGAATGAAAGTGTTAATTTCTTTTCAAATAAAATCTTACTCTAAACGTTTGAACAGTAGTGTAGATATTTAAAACAAATTGAGATTTAATACCAAGCGGGCTGTTTCTGAATTAATTTACTGCTGTTTAATTCATCAGTAAATCAACTTCACATTGATTCTGTTAGCAGCATAAATAACAAAACTGTGGTTAAAATGTTGAATAAATGACGCACATAAAACAAGCAATGTGACAAGAATGTCACTCAATCTTTCAGTGAAGCTGTTTGTAGTGCACAATAAATCTCTTATTTACAATGTTTGTCTTGTTGATTTACAGTGTATTGGGAAAGATTATGAAACCTGACCAAAATCAATGCTGTAAATTATACTTTTCTTGACGCAACATCTGTAATTGTTATCTTGATCATTTGTCTGATTTATTGTATTACCCGAATAGTAACACTCTGTAGTAGTAGTATCAGACTTAAGTGTATTTAGGTCTGTAACTGTGGTCTCTGAATGGAAACCATGGTTTCTGTGGTAATTTTAGCAATGCTTGTGTATGGAGATTGTCACAGGTGAGCTGTATGTTTTCTGTTAACGTAGCAGCGCAGACAGTTCTCTTTCATCATCTCGTGTTCGAGATCCACCTATGGGAAGGGCATCCGTACCTGACCTCTGCAGAAGCATCCAATTGCACCAAGTCTGGCTAGACAGACAGAAGCGCGCAGCCAATGCCAGGTGAGGCCACACCCCCTCACCTAAGGGCATATAACATCTGGGCGCGCTGCTATTCCTCAGTTGACATTCGCTTCTCGCGATCTCTGCATCTCACAGCTCGGTTGGATTTTTACACTGCTCACCTCGTGTCTTCAGGAGGACATATCGACCAGATCAGCCTCCGCCGGACGTGACAGTTGTTTATTTTTCAACTACTGCTGCTTTGCATTCGGAGCCGCCCACGCTCTCGCTATTTTCACCGTTTCTCCTCACGGCTGCCCGCCACGGATTTCTCCGTTTTCTTCGCTGGTATGTCACTGTCTAAGCCTGCAGCCTCTCCAGGGGATAGCATGTCACGGGCCTGCCCGGCCGCGTGTGGTGCCCTCATCGCAGCTAAGGATCTTCATCAGCTTTGCGTGGTCTGTTTGGGTCTTAAGCACGCTCGGGAAGCCCTTGAAAACCCGGAGAATTGCAGTTTCTGCCTCTTGCTGCCTAGGAAGCTGCTAAAACGCCGTCTTAAGGTGGCAGTGACACAGTGCACCGGGCTCAGCCCTTCTGACTCGGACGGGGGACACGGTGATGACGACGCGCTACCGGGGGCCTCCCGGGGCGCAACGTCTCTCGTCTGGGCTGACCAGCCCAATCCCGCCTTCCCCGAGGAGGACATCTTCGGGGACAACCTCACTCTCGTCCACGACCTGCCCGGTTCTGGCGAAGAGGAGGATGCGGCCATTCTTGGGGTTTCAGAGGACGAGGAGGCCATCCCGCCCTCTGGTGTTCCCCAGGCTACGGCCCACGCGGTTCTGCCTCAAGCCATCCTCCTGGAAGTGTGTGAGCGAGCGGCCGCTCGTCTCAACATCGAATGGCCGGCACCGCAGAGCGCCACCGACCAGGAGAGGGATATTTATGATGGGAAAGTGCTGGGACCCCCTCCCGGCCCGAGGAAACAACTCTTCCCCATCCTCCCGGCGTGCGCGAAGCACATGAGAAATTATTGGAGCGACCCGCTCGACTTCAAACACGGTCTCACGGGACTCGAGGTTAAGGACATGGCGGCGCACGGTATGGGCGAACCTCCCACCGTCGAACCTTCCATCGCCAGGCACCTTAACCCCGCTCAGGGCGGGCTGCTCGCTCCCCCCAAGCCGGTCTTGCCCAACAAGATGGACCGTTTTGCTGCCTCCGTTCACCAGGCAGCTTATAAGTCCTCGGCCGTGGCTGTCAGGGCCCTTAACGTTTCTTCGCTCCTCTCCGCCTACCAGGCGGAGATCCTTGAAGAGTTAGGGCAACAATTGGAAAAGGGAAATCCTTCTGAAACCCTGTGGAAGGAGATCCTAACGGTGAACGACCTCGTCCTCCGTAACGCTCGGCAGGCCGTCCAAGCTTGCGGGCGCTCCATGGCGCTTTCCGTGGTCGGAGAGCGCGCGCTCTGGCTGAACCTGTCGGGACTCCCTGACAGTGAGAAACGGCGCATCGCGGGCGCGCCGGTGGAGCCCGGCCGGGCTCTCTTCGGCCCCGCCGTCGCACTGATGCAACAACGGTGTGACGATAAGAAAAAGGAGGATGAGGCCTTCAAACTTTGCCTTCCTAGGAAGTCAGTCCCACGCCAGGCGCCCCCTGTGCGTTTGCCTAACCCACCGGCCACGGGACGACAGTTTCATCAGGGCAGAGAAAAGCCCCGCAACAAACCACCCCCTCGGCAACATAACCCAGCACCTACACACAAGCACTGGGGTAAGCCCGCTCCCGCCGCGGCCGCGGCCGGGAGACCTGCGAATTCCAACCCCACCGACTCGAAACGCAAGCGGCCTGCCTGATGTTCAGCCGATGGGGGCTTCGAGTCCATGTTCACGGGCCGCAAGCCCTTCGGACTCCCCTCCTCTTCTAGGACCCCCGTCCAAAAAACCCAGGGGGTCCCGCGGATGGGTCAGCTCTCCGTGTGTAAACGAGACTGCCCAGCTCGTGTGTTCGAGAGATGTGTGTTTTCCCCCCACGTTCAGGGGGCCCTTTGTAAGGGAAAGTTTAAGCTCAGTGACACCACACTGCCCACACTCTGTTCCCCTCACTCTCTCAATAAAGGCTTCGGCCCCAGTGTTTGCCCAACACAAAACACACAAAACACAAAAAAATACGAATCAAATGAATTCGTTTCGGCGGGAAAACCTCTCTCCGCAGAGAGAATTCATCTCACTGCAGAGAGAGGAAATCCCTCCGAACCCCTGCATGTCGCCTCTAGTGTACCCACTAGATGGCGCCATTGCATCACAAATAAACCTGTCGGTCTCACACAGCTCCGCTCTGGCCCGAGCGGGAGCTCTCGCGAGTCACGAAGCGGCTTGGCGAACCGTTTCAGCTCCCGAGTGGGTGATGCGTACAGTAATGCAGGGTTACAGATTGCAATTCGCAGTAAAACCCCCGCATTTCAACGGCATTCTCTTTTCTCACACGGAAGAGAACGCCTCTCACATTCTGAAAGAGGAAATTTCATCTCTCTTAAACAAGGGAGCGATTCAGGTGGTACCTCCCAATCTGATGAACCAGGGTTTTTATTCCCGTTATTTTCTGGTCCCGAAAAAAGGCGGCTCTCTCCGCCCTATCTTGGACCTTCGAGTGTTGAACAAACATTTGAGGAAATACAATTTCAGAATGCTGACACAAGGCGCACTCGCCCGTGCCATAAAACAGAACGACTGGTTCACATCAGTCGATCTGAAAGATGCTTTCTTTCACATAAGCATCTATCCTCCGCACAGGAAGTTTCTTCGTTTCGCCTACCAGGGCATATGTTACGAATTCACAGTTCTTCCGTTTGGACTCAGTTTGAGTCCCCGGTCTTTCTGTCTGTGCGCGGAGGCGGGCTTAGCACCTCTGAGAATATCAGGTCTGAGAATCCTGACTTATATAGACGATTGGCTCATCATAGCCGAATCAAAGGAGAAGGTGTTGCAGGACACCGACCGTGTGCTCGCGCACATCACATCGCTCGGGTTTCAAGTGAATGTGAGCAAGAGCAATTTCACGCCCAGTCAGAATGTCATTTTCTTGGGCTTGGAGTTGAATTCGGTCTCCATGCGAGCGCGCCTCTCTCAAGAGCGCGTTCGCTCTCTGATGAACTGTCTGACGCAGTTCAGAGAAGGGGCGAAAGTGCAATATCGCACATGTCTCAGGCTACAGGGTCTCATGGCTTCATCCACCCAAGTTGTGCCATTGGGACTTCTGAGGATGAGGGCGTTCATGAAATGGGTCTTGTCACTACATTTCAGCCCGATTCGCGACCTTTGCCGCTCGGTAACAGTGACACGCGCCTGCTCGGCGACCTTGCGCCACTGGGAGAGCGAGAACTTTTACGCACGGGGAACCCCTCTGGGGGCGGTTACGATGCGGAAAGTTGTGACGACAGATGCGTCCTTGACAGGCTGGGGTGCCACCCAGGAGGGCAGAACGGTGAACGGTCTGTGGCCAAACAGACTACGTTCAGCGCACATAAACTATTTAGAGCTTTTAACCATTTGGAAAGCTCTGAATCATTTTCTGCCTCGCCTGCAGGGACATCACGTTCTAGTACGGTGCGACAATACCACGGCTGTGGCTTATATCAACCGTCAGGGCGGCATGCGCTCGTCGAAACTCCACGCTCTAGCTTACAAGCTTTTGGTGTGGAGCAGACGGGTTTTCCTGTCGTTACGCGCAACTCACGTTCCGGGCATTCTGAACAGAGGTGCGGATCTGCTATCAAGGGGAAACCCAATCTACGGAGATTGGCGTCTTCACCCTCAGATAGTGGAAATGCTATGGATGAGATTCGGACGGGCGAGCGTAGATCTATTCGCCTCGCGCGAAAACTACCATTGTCCTATGTTCTTCTCTCTAAGGGACATGGACGCGCCCCTCGGGGTAGACGCACTGGCCCACCCATGGCCCAGAGTGCTCCTGTATGCTTTTCCTCCCCTGTGCCTGATAATTCCCTCATTGGCCAGGGTGAGAGAGCAGGGCCTGTCTCTCATTCTGATAGCACCCAGGTGGCCCAAGGCACCATGGCTGGCGGAGATAATTCCTCTGTTATACGCCGAGCCGTGGCGCCTTCCCGTTCGCACGGATCTATTGTCCCAAGCCAACGGGGAGATTTACCACCCCCACCCGGACAGGGTGGCTCTCTGGGCCTGGCCCGTGAGAGGACGAACCTGAACGCACTTGGGCTTTCGCCGCGTGTGGTCGCCACTATTCAGAATGCCAGGGCAGTCTCTACACGGTCCTTATATGGCTGTAAGTGGCACGTGTTCGAAGGGTGGTGCGATGGGCGCGGTCTCACATCTTATCAGTGCTCAGTTCCTGATATTTTGTGTTTCCTTCAGGACCTCATGGAAAAAGGGAGGTCTTTTTCCACCATTAAGGTCTATTTGGCTGCGATTTCAGCCTGTCATGTGGGTTTTGAGGGCTCTACTGTCGGGCAGCACCCTCTAATCCGCAGATTCATGAAGGGTGCACGCCGCTCGTTGCCAGTCATCAGGAGAACTGTTCCGGAATGGGACCTCTCCATGGTGCTGGAAGCACTGTCTCAACATCCTTTTGAGCCCCTGGGGAGTATTTCCCTTAAGCTGCTGTCCTTCAAGACAGCTTTGCTCTTGGCCTTGGCATCTGCCAAACGTGTCAGTGAGCTACATGCACTCTCGGTTCACCCCTCGTGCACTAAGTTCTCCCTCAGTGGAGATAAGGTTTCCCTTAAGCCTAACCCGGCCTTCATGCCGAAGTGCTTCCCTGCGTTCACTTCGGAGGTGTTGGAGCTGTCCGCTTTTCACCCTCCACCTTTTACCTCTCTGGAGGATCAGAGGCTGAATGCTCTGTGTCCAGTCCGTGCTTTACAGGCTTATATGACCAGGACCAGCGCTTTCCGGAAGAGCGACCAGCTCTTTGTTTCATGGGCCCCTCCGCACAGAGGGAGTCCCATATCGAAGCAACGCCTCTCACATTGGGTTGTGGGCGCTATAACTATGGCTTATGAAGCAAAGGGAGTGCAGCCCCCAAGGGGCATCAGAGCTCATTCCACAAGGGGCTTAGCCGCCTCTTGGGCTTTGTTTAGGGGAGTGTCACTGCAGGACATCTGCTCCGCTGCCAGTTGGGCTTCTCCTCATACCTTTGTGCGTTACTACCGGCTGGATGTCACCAGAACCTCGGTAGCACATTCGGTTTTAGGGGTTGGGTCTTCTTAGCTCTTCCCTGTACCCTGTTGAAACCAATAAGAGTGAATGGCCCGGCTGGTCATGTTCATTCTTGCCACCAAACATTTACTTCCCGTTATGGGTTTAGTTTATGTGCCTTGGTGGGTTGGGGGTACTTTCATGTATGTGTCTCATGCATGCTTCATGTCCTGCGTGTCCACAGCAGTCGGTGTGGCGTCACCTTTGCAGGTTCATGATTAATGGACGTGTCAGGCACCGCCTCCCCGGGGTGACCGTCTTTCTCTGGCTTTCAGAACCTCACTGTGAGTGTATTGGGCAATCGGGGAGCTGTCCATGTCTCTCCCATAGGTGGATCTCGAACACGAGATGATGAAAGAGAACAATAGGTTACTATCGTAACCCCGGTTCTCTGAAACATCGAGTGGAGAGATCCACCAGCTTTGCCCCGCTTGCTGCACGAGAAGCGAATATACTTACTGAGGAATAGCAGCGCGCCCAGATGTTATATGCCCTTAGGTGAGGGGGTGTGGCCTCACCTGGCATTGGCTGCGCGCTTCTGTCTGTCTAGCCAGACTTGGTGCAATTGGATGCTTCTGCAGAGGTCAGGTACGGATGCCCTTCCCATAGGTGGATCTCTCCACTCGATGTTTCAGAGAACCGGGGTTACGATAGTAACCTATTGCTTTTTACTGTCAGAAGTGTTCTGCTCAGCAGCAGAGAGTGTCTGTGGAGTCGGGAAAGAGGACATGCATCACAGAATGCATCATATGCTGTCATCCCCCAAACCGCAATGTCAGGCCTTCCTGCGGAGTGAAGGAACACAACTGCATTCCAATTCAGGACAGAATCTGAGCTGTCATTTACTGATGTTAGCTGAGATATTTAAACCGGGTTAATGGTTGAAAGGCATGGAGACACCAAGATCTGCTTTGTTGGCATAGTGATGCTGTAAAGAAGGCCTCTCAGGGTTTTGTTTATTTTTAGGGTCTCCAATGAGTTTGTCTGAAATCTGAATGAGCCAAGAGAAGACTGCTCAAGTGCTAATTATAAGGACATTAGGTCAGTGTACTCTATATCAGGAAAATGACTGCTTTGTTAAATGTGGTCATAGAGAGTGAGAGAGAGAAATGGAAGAAGATAAGGACTGTAGTTTAAAGTCCCCCTGTAGTCAATAATTATATAATTTAAAACTAATCTTTGATCACCAAAATTACATATTTAAACGTTTTTCCTTAAAAAAATTATTCATGCCTTACAATAGCTTAAATGTAACTCTACACCCTTGCCTCATTTAGTATATGCGGTTCTATGAATAAGCAAATTAGCTCCGCCTCCACTCACTCGCACCAGCGTGATTGGTTACAAGTTAGTTTGTTACATCAGAAACACCCGCGATTTCAAACCATGTTTTTGTTTCACTGGAGTTTTAAAGGAGAAAATACTCAGCAATGGTGTTGACTTATGAATTTGCTCATGGTTTGTCTTAAAGCATATTAAAAACACCACATAGACATATAAGTGTTCACTAATAACTTGATTTACACCACAGGGAGACTTTAAGATATGAGTGATGCATTCTTCAACAGCTTAAAACTGAAGTGGACAGTATATGTCCGATTTGTGAACAAACTGTTCTTTCGGAAAAACGCGCTACTACCTACATTTTTCCAAAACTCAAAAAACGTGCCTTTACATTCAATTCACTGTTAATTGAGTTCCTGCGCAAATGACCACTTGGGGCAATAAAACCAACAACTTTTATTCCTTCATAAAAAATTGGAAAAAAATCCAAGTCCAGGCACTCAGTAGTTACAAAAGTAAAAAAGCCATTATTATTTAATTGAGGGCTAAACCGTTAAAAAACACCAACGCGTATCGGCCTACTGGCCTTCATCAGGGTGTTGGTAACAAACAGACAAAATCAAGCAATACTTATAGTTGCATTGGTTTCAGGTGTGCTAGTCTGGCACTTGCAACACACATTTTTGGCCACTAGAGGCAATAGTTCAGGTCATGTCTAATGCCAGAAGTTAAATCATACAAGAACAAGGCAAAATATAAAATAAGTATTGCTTGATTTTGTCTGTTTGTTACCAACACCCTGATGAAGAGCAGTGGGCCGATGCGCGTTGGTGTTTTTTAATGGTTTAGTCCTCGATTAAATAATAAAGGCTTTTTTACTTTCGTAACCTACTGAGTGCCTGGACTTGGATTTTTTTGCCTGGTGTGGTGAACCGGTTCAATTGATTCAATTGAAAATATCTGATTCAAAAGAACAACCCAGGCTCATTAGGAAAGCATGTCTGTATCATATTTTCTGCAAAATGATATTACGCAGGTTCTCGAGTCAGCAGATAGTCCTTTTCCATCATATCAGAACACCTTGAGAAGACACTATATTTTGAACGTGGTCTTAATACTAGCAATTGAGAACTGAGTCTATATTGTTGGATACACAATCATTGGTCATTGTCTTGGGAGTATTTATCTCTGAAAGTAAGGCTCCATGCTCAATCGGCTGGTTTCAGAATAGCCCCAGTGCTCTGGTAGTCTTTCAGGCCCTTGAGTGGGCAAAAGTAGAACGCCAGCGACAGCTGTCGGAAACCCATCACAGAGCTCTGCTTTTGATGTGTGTGGGAGTGTTCCTTGCTAAACCAGTTAGCTGCCAAAGTTAACAAGATTGAGAAAGGCCTGCAGAATAAAAAGAAGAAAGGTAACTTCTCGAGAGAACGAGACGGAGCACAAACCCCTTGCATCCCTCAGCAGTTCTAATTGGTTACACGGCCAAGAGTAGTCATTTGTGGTGAGTTTGTGTGCATATGCATCATCCTTTTGTGCACAAAATGCACACATCTGAAAATCACAGCATGGAAAGAAAGCACATTCCAATTTTGAAATAGTGTGTTTGGCATCTTATGAACCTTGCAACCACATCTGGAAACATTATTCTTGGAAGACAGGTCATTATCCACCAAAGGAAGGATAGAAAACATATTTAGAGCGAGGAAAAGAAACAAAACGAAAAACAATAATTGGAGTGACCAGTTGGACTGTTGCTCTAAATGTCTGGGAATGTAGGACACAAACTTGCACCACTTTTAAAGCAGCCCCCACTACTGAATCTTCAGTCACACTGCAAAAGAAATTGTTGTGAATGTGAGTTTGCAGACTGTATTGATTGGGATGCGATCAAATGGGCTGTATACTGTGAAATACTGTTGACATAAAATGTCTTATTATTGAGTTGTCCTCGCAGGCTGCGGCATAAACAACATACGACACAACTGGTCCAGTCGAATTTGTTTTGGATTTGATTAAAAGGACTGGTTCATATAAGAAACAGTAGTTCAGGAATCAAACTAACATGCTTGTACTGTATAATCCTAAACTATTGATTCTTTTGAACCGGTTCTTTTTAGCAAATCAAAAACATACAGCACAAGTAAAATTTACATTAATTCTTTTAACCCTTAAGCGCATACCTCAGATCTTTAGTGACCAGGGACGTCATTCACTACCCTCCTCCTCATTCATTTTTTTAAGTTAACCTTCTTAGTATTCCTCAATCAATTCATTTATAAACTATTTAACAAGCAAAACAATAATAAAATATAGCTGCAAGCAGCAATTATCGGGGCCAAGCGCAAGAAGACGATAAGACATGCCAACATGGCTGGGAGTGTCAGACCAACTGCAGCGAGGAGCAATTAAAGACATTTTAACATGATTTTAGGCAAACTGTCTGAATAATCATTTACAGTCACTTATAATATGATTTAATGGTTTATCACTTTCGACCAATAGGTGGCGCAATTACGAAATTTATGTGGTTTGGTCAGAGTGAGGTGACAATGACACATACAAAGTTTGGTGTCAATGCATTGCAGAGATTAACCCTGAATAGTCATTTTGGAATCATGCCTCATTTTTGCTGCTGTGGTATACGAAAACGGTTTCATCTATCGACACAAAATCCATAACATTTTGTCGGCACGGTCTGGAGATGATACGATTTGATTTTGCTGAAAATCGGACAAATGGTCTAGGAGAAGTCCAAAAAAGTAGGTTTTAAAAGAAAATAAAGAATGCAGACAGGCAATTTGGCTGACTATGGCAAAACTTTGCCCTGTCAAACTTTTGTACCTTCAAGGCATGGTGCCGATGACTCATACCGAATTTCATAACGAAACACTTATGCATTCATAAAGTATAGCATTTTTTATCACAACATGAAATTACCATTGACTTCAATACACTATTTTGTTCCGTTATAGCACCAACAAGAGGCACTATCCCACTATTTTTTTGTGTCCTCAGAGTGAGCCCATACATGTGTGTGTCAAATTGTGGAGTTATATACATTTATATGTATAAACACAAAAAATGACCCACACCTGACTTTGTTTGCATTTTCTTCCCACTTACTATTAATATTTTGACATTTGGGCACTAGTACTTAGCCAACGACCTATGTTTCCAAACTCCCTACGGTGGTTTCGTCTCGATCGGTCAAATGGTTTTGAAGATATTGGCAAATGTTTTTTAAGCGTTAAATCACAACGCTACGCTAGTATGTTTGGTATCGTTGGACTCTGCAAGGATTATGTGAAAGATGACTCCCGTTTATATAATTTTACCACTAGGTGGCACTGGTTTGAAACTTCTCAGGCTCCTTCAGGGCATCATGCCGTTGACCCATACCAAGTTTTGTAACGATACGTTCATGAGTTCATAAAATGCAGCATTTTAGTAAAAAATTCAAAATGTCTGACGCCCAAAATGGCCAATATGGAAACATTGGATATTAGTCGACTCAGCATGACTCCCTGTAAAATTAGTTTGCGCGATATTCAAGAACGGTTTGACAAATAAACTTGAATTCCATAACTTTTTGTCGGCATGGTCTGAAGATGATCTGGTTATTTTTTTGTAAAAATCGGAGCAACCATCTAGGACGAGTTCGAAAAAGTACGTTTTTTTAAAAATTCAAAATGGCGGAAAGATTTACATGACGGAAAATGACGTCGAATGATGCAATCGAATCATCTTGAGCCAAGGAATCAGTGGGAAAAGGAATTGTGTTTAATGAAGACCTTATGGTTCAAAAGTTATTAGCATAAACATGAGTGAAACTTTGGACAGTTGGTGGCACTAGAGAGATTGAGTTAGAGACTCCAAATTTGCTAAGGTGACTGTTCAGACTGTCCTCTATCAGTGTGCCAAATTTCATTCAGTGTGTGGTTCTATGAGCTGCCATAGACTTCCATACGGAAGAAGACGAAGAAACGGAAGAAGATTAAGAACGCCAACGATTTCAATAGGTGCCTACGCACTTTCAGTGCTTGGCCCCTAATTATAAAAGAATGCCTGTGTTTCCATACATTTTTGTGTGTAAGTATATTTTTTTCTGCACAACAATAATTGAATCTTTAATGTCTGAATAATAGTGCAAATACACTTTAATCCACAAGGTGGCAATGTCTGATTCACAATGATGAAGTGACTTTCACTCATAGTTACCGCAGTCAGAAAACAAAAGAATAGGAAGTATAATCAGCAGAACTTGAAATGGCTCAGTGATGCAGAGCAAGTACTGTACGCAATCAAATATTAGACTGCCACTTAATGGTGGATCTGATGAAGAAGCTGTCAGCGATCCAAATATTGATTTTGAAGATGTTGAAAATAATAGTTTTGAAGATATGTTTGAGATCGAGAATATGATGCTGAATGTACTGGGAAATGAACTCTGACGAGGACAGTGATGATGGTATAAAACATCTGCTCAAACTGAACACTTCCAACCTTTTAAAAGTTAACAAAATATGCTTTATTTTATTCTTCTGTAATTGTTACTCTAATATCAGGAGAGTTTTATATTATCGTGGCACGTAGAGATCCATCCGTGTTGGATATAGATCCAGGTCACTAAACACCTGAATATGTAATAATGATTGGCTAAACATTCATGCATTTAAGGGTTAAAATTATTTTTTGCTTCTTATGGATGTGATTGGTGCTTTGCACAGATGCATTATAGCCACCTATCTTTCTCTTTTGTTTTCTTTCTTTTCATGGTAACCACATTGTACCTCCCACACACACGCACATATGTGCGCACTCACTCACACACTGCAGTATAGGATCCCTGAACCCACATGCCGTGTGGTTTGAATTTCTCTGAGACTGACTGAGAGAGATAAGAAAGAGAGAGAGAAAGAAAGAGAGGCGTCGGGCCCACTGATTCCATTCTCTTGGTTGAGGAGTTTCCATTTGCACACACAGCCATTTCCAATGACCAAGGACAACTTTCCTTTCATGTTTTAATTTGCGCTGCAGTAAACCGTCAGTGTTCGTCAAGGCTCAAGGCTTTTACAGGCTCGCTCTGATTGAAGGAGCCCGACAACGATATCCACCACATGCAACCTGCCTTGTGGAGCCGAGCTTTGAGGGTTTGCGCCCGTCTGTTTCGTCTGTACGGAGTACACAACCTGCCAATTTTGCCCAGTCAGGAGTTAAATCAAGATGACAAGGGTAAGAAATCTCAGGCCTGTGTCTCTGTGGGTCAGAGTTTGCTTAAGGTGCAGTCAGTGGTGGTTTTGGGAGCAGGGAGGAGCGCTGGCTGCACAATCCTCACCGCAGCAGGGCAGACAGGGGCAGCCCTGGCTTCAGCGGGGATGGAAAGAGCAGTGTTGGCTGCCACTAGAGCTCTGTAGGAATTGTTTAGTCATGCACCGATCATTCAGCAAGCAGAAGTTGGCCCCGGACAACTTAAATAGCTCAGTGTGTTGTGGAAAAGACTACTGGCAGAGACTGAAAGTAGAGATTGTGTAGTTTCAAAAGCAGTTTAAATCGGACTGATTCAGAGCTTAAGCATCCTCTTTTTATGTATGTCTTTTCATGCTGTGCTTAACCTTGGTTGTTAAGCTTTTTAAACCCCAGGCTAAATGCACTTTAACCCTGGGCAATGCAACATTTGTACTTGTAATTTTAGGGGGGGGAGTTTCTGAGAATGTGTGCCACAAAGTATCATGGCTTTTTGGACAAGGTAGCATGAATCTACCATGCTTTTTTTAGATGTACAGTGGTACAACAAAAAAAAAATGCTTTCATGTATTTTAGTCCAGTACCAAGGAATTTCTTGGAAGTACCTTGGAACACCATGTAAATACTGGGGTACATGAGTTCTAGTATATGGTATATATGAAAGATATAATTTATAATATAATAAAATAATGCATCATATTTTATACTATGAATATATAACATATTTAAAATATATATACACACACATATATATATATTTATATTTATATTTGTATACTATTATAATATTTATTTAAATTTTTTGTTACGTTTTAGTAATTTTGCAATATACCTTTTTTGTTATATTTCCATACACCTTAATTTTATTAAAAAAAATGTTTTGTCATTTTAGTATTTCAAATTAAATGTACTTTATTTCAGTTTGTTTCTAATTTTCATTTAGGTTATTCATCTAATATTTATATTTCAGCTTTATTTCAATTACTGAGGGCGATTAAAACTGTTGACAATAACAACACTGATGTTCAGTGAGATCTTGTAGCATCAGACAACCAATCATAAACTACACAGTGCTTACCTTAGTAATTATGTATACGCTATGCACAGTCGCATGTCCTGAGTCAAGACGTGTTCCTGGGTCAAAATATTTTGTTGATCCTGGAATAACATTCCTGTCGGAAGCTTTAATCCTAACCGTATCCCTACACCTAAACCTAACCCTAAATTATAGGTGAATGACACTGCTGTAGAAGCACCAAAGCCTGTTTGTAAGCCTAAACTTGACATAAACTGTAAACACGTTCTTCAAATCTGATTGGTTGATTGGAATTTTGTTCCAGGTTTAACAAAGATGTTGATCCAGGAACATGTTGCACTTCTGCATGCACAGTCACTAACCATTTGCATTTTGTTTAGTTTCAGCACCTTAGAGAAAAATGAAAATGTTAAACTGTGACAACACGTCGTAAACTTTCGTGAACAAGATACCGTACTCTTATATTTTTATTTTGTATATTTTTTTAACCATGTTATATTATTAGCTTATTGTATTCTACTTTGTGTTATTAAAGCTGGTAATGTGGCCATGGCAAGCTGAATTCATCTCAAGTCTCTAAAGTTACTTTTACCCAGGGTTTAGCATGGCACTGCATGGGGTAACAATTTCAAGCCCATTTCTCTCGTTCAATCTTGGCTGGTATATGTTCAGAGATCATGCACACCTTGTCAATACTTGTGCTTTATGCTGAGGTCTGCTCCTGACTCGTCATATTCAATCTGCACTTATTCAAATCAGCTGCAGGGCGGAAAGCTAATTTGTGTTTAGTGATATTCACTTGGCAGCCAATCCGACGAGAATCCCCGCTCCCGGTCTGATAAGATTAAACGCCTCGGAGTCATTGTGAGGAGCGATTGTCGAAGGTTTCTGATACAGGACCTGAGGTACGGGGGCAGGACAGTTTGTATACACACACAATTGATCCAGAATCCAGAGACACTTAAGTCCCTAATCACACATCCACCGATTGAGCTGCTTTGATGGGTGAAATGAGGGGAAAGGAAAAGGGAAAAGAGCTCAAGGTAATTTTTGTGACTGGATGTCTGAAGATCACATGCGCCAGCATCTCTCTCTGTGTGCCTCCTACAAAAGAACCAATAGCAGAGACCCCACTGTTTTGACAGCTAAATCACCTTCCCCAGCTAATCTACCACTGTGTGTGCGCATAAGATCATTGTTTAAAGTGTGAATGTGTACCTGCTTACGTGGGGGTGTATGTTAAATGAGAGTGTGAATAGTGCAACAGCAGCTGATCCCCGCACTGGTCGCGTGGGAGGGTTTGGGGCTTTGTTTTTGTGTGTGGTTGTGTGTTTGCTTTCTGTACGTGGCATCTTTGAGGAGGTGGTCACAGTGAGATTGTTGAGCCTTGAAGCCAGGATGCAAAATTACCTTCGAAAACAGGAACAAAAACATTAAAATATGTTTCTGTTGATTAACATTAGGTGTCATGAATATTAATAAACAACCATTTTTACAGTACTGATTAATCAAGGACAAATATTAAGTCAGTTTATATAATTGATTAAGTTAATACCATTGCTCATTGTTAATTTATGTTAGTTCATGAAAACATATTAAAGTCCCTCTATATTACTTTTGCGAATATTACCTTTCATGCAGTGTAATATAGCAGTTTGTGAATGTAAAAGGTCTGCAAAGTTTTAAGGATCAAAATGCACAACAGTTAGAGTTTTTGTTTCCTAAAAGAAAGAATCGATTCTGAACTGCCGAAAAAACCCATCAATACAAGTCTCACTTCACCTACATAACAATGTAACAAATTTGCATAATGCCAGCCTATGGTGTTTATTGGCTTCACATGAACAATGTCTACTTTGACCTTCCCTCTAACTCTAGTTGTAGCTGAGGCCTGGAAGAGTTTGGTTTGTCTTGTCGACATGTCAAAACTCTTAGCCCTGCAAATTCCCTTTGAATGCACATTAATTGATATGAAATAACAACACCATTTTTGCTGTTCTCAAGTGCTGAGGAAGCCTCTGGAGCTGAAATTTAGATATGGTAAAAGGTGTTTCGTTTCGGATACGTGCTTTAAGCAGTAGACCACTCACAATAGACTGGACTATCTGACCAATCAGAGCAGAGTAGGCTCTCGGAAAAAGGGTTTAGAGAGACTGAATGTTAGATGCTCTAATCACGACAGTCACTTACAAGCTGCTTCCAAAAGATCAGAGAACTGTGTGCAATGTAAACACAAACACTTCCATCAGTATTAGATAGTCACTTCAGTAGTGCACCTGTCTTTGATTTCATTGGCTTATGTCACTTATAGCAGATAAAACAACTTTAGATTTGAAATGTATTCCCTCTCTAACTCATTTTATTTTCTCTCCAAAACCCAATTAATTTTACTCACTTTTAAAGAGTGTTAAATTTGGACCAGGTTTGGATGCATTGTGTTGCACTGCTGCGGTCATCTGGATGACATAAGTTGACCCCGCTATGTCTGTCTGTCTCTTTCTGCACAGGGTGTGAGCGGTATGTCCGTGGATGAGAAGTCTGAAGCTCCCATGTACGTGTATGAGTCGACAGTGCACTGTACCAACATCCTGCTGGGTCTGAATGAGCAGCGGAAGCAGGGCCTGCTCTGTGATGTGACTGTGCTGGTGGAGGGGAAGGAGTTCCGCGCGCACAGGGCTGTCCTAGCGGCCTGCAGCGAGTACTTCCTACAGGGGTTCGTCACCCAAAGTGACAATGAACTGGTTCTCAGCATGCCAGAGGAGGTATGAATAAACATCCACATTGACATATTTAAAAAAAAATTGTTATCAAGCACATTAATGTTTTAATTATTTATTGTTTAAAAGTTTGGGGTCAGTAAGATATTTCTTTTATTTAAGATTAATTTTTATTGACCCAGAATGTATTAAATTTATCAAAAGTAACAGTAAAGACATTTATGTTACAAAATATTTATATTTTTAAAATACTGTATATGCAGTATTTCATTGTATTTATATTTCACAATATTATTAAAATCATCACAAAAAAATCTTACCGACCCCATACTTTAGAACGGTAGTATACGTTATTGGTAAGCCTCACAAGTTAGCTTTTAAAAGTCTGATCGAAAAATGTATTAAAATCGTGACATGGTCTTCCATGCATCCACTTCTTTTATGTATAAGGTATAAAAATGGCTATATGATTACTATACTAGCTTTATACTGTACATAAAAGCATGACTATAATTACCACTCATCACCTGTCTAACTACCATATGGCAGCAGCCATTATATTCCCCATCTTTATGAGCAATAGCCATGTCTCTCCAACGCGCACTCATGCACCTACATGAGCAGTAGTTTGTCTTCTCCCACAGCCCAAAGTGCACATTTAATGAACTAGCATCTATTGCATTATCCTTCCATCTCCACTCTCTGGTTCATGGATCCAAAATTAAGATGCAAAGTTTCTCGAAAGCAGAACATTTGCATAACAAATGGATGCATTTATTATGGTTTCTGTTATGTAGCACAGTAAGAACATAGTGTGATTTTAATGGGATGTACTTGATCCATATTATCCTTTTAGTCTGTCAAAGTACCTATTTAGTGTTTTAATGACATGTGCATACATTTAAAGTCCGTAACAACTGTTTTAAGAAAGATGTACTGTAGCCACATAGGTGCTAACGCATAAAAAAAAAAGTTTAATTGAGGCTGAGTTTTCAAAAAAGCTAAAGTTTCACAATTCAACAAGAAAACAATTCATGTAGGTAAACAAAGCAAAATTATTAAGATTTTATTCTCTAATACTGATATTAAGACTTAGTTTAGACACTAATTTCAGATGTAAAAAGTGACGAGCATTATTTTAGTTAGCAAACCGTGTTTTTCATTAGCATCCCACTGTCTCTGTCCTGACTGATGGCGTACTTTCTGGTTTAGCACATTGATGTATAAGATAATTAAATATTATAGAGTGCAACAGTCGGGTTCCGGAAGTAAAAATTCCATTAATTTTCTCCATAGAGGAATTCATTTTGAACGATAACCAGTCCAAGTTAATTTTTAAATAAAATGCTTAACATAGCAAATTCCTGGTAAAAAAAACTACATATTTGTGTGCATAAAATGCATATTTTACAAATCATTAGTTTGATTTTTAATCCATGCAATTCTTTATTGTACTTAAAGCAATGTGATGGATTAATTTAATGAAATTTAACCATTAAAACTGTGATTCAAGCCCAGCAATGAACTCCGAGGGCATTTAGCGATCGCAATACACATAACCACAGAAATGCATGTACACACACCCCTGCTTTCCGACTTTTCCTGTGATTGAGTTTTCCACAGGGGTGTTAATGTGACATAAGAACGCCTCCAGTGATGTATTCACACCTCTGCTCATATATTCTCTCTCACATGCACATACTCAGAATTGGGACACTTGTAATGTGGTTTAAGGTGGGCGTCCGTCGACCAGTGTTATTGCTAACAATTGAAATTTGTTTTTGGTAATTGAGTACTGTGGAAATAAAATAACATAAATGTTAGATAAACTTAAACTTAAAAAAAAAGAAGTGAAAATTATAAATCTTGCCTTGACAACTAGCTGAAATAAATACGTTTGTTGAAGTACCAAAATGACTAAAACTGAAAAATACATTAAAGCCATGTAGAAATATTTATTACTGAAATATAAAAATAAAAGCTAATTTAAAATATGAATAAATAATATAATAAAATATATAAACCAGTAAAATAATGCCTATGACAACATTAGTGATGAGGAGTATGTATACTATAATAATACTATATTATCTGTAATATGCCTGTCGAAGAGTATTGGCATGCCCTTGTTCTGTGATTGAGAAATGTTAAGAATTAGGAAGGAACATGTTAACAGGTTTTTCTGTTCAGAAATATAGAGTTTAATACGATTTAATCGAGTTCTAGAGACTTCCAGCTAATTGGAATACTTCTTTCATTCACATCTTGCCTCCTCCATCAATTATTCATCAGTCTCTTACTCTCATACTCTGGTGTGAGTGTGAACTAGGAGGGAATTGCGTCTTTCATAGATAAAAAAAAAGAGTCTAAGGATTTAATAGAGTGCTTATCTTCGCCTCAGATGTGACAGAAAATGTGTTACTGTCTCTTACTATTAATAGTGGTAAATGTCATGCATAGTCCAGATAAGATCAAAGTACTGTTTGTTTTAAGGCTTTTTTCAATAGCACAGAAAATTGAGGAGCATTTCATATTTTCTAACCGGTTTCTTTGTTACAGAGCCTTCTGTATTTTTTGTATAATCATGGGTGATTTGTTTTGTCATGTTGATTCAAAGTATGAATGTGTATAGACTTTGTGCTCGGAGTGTTGCACACATATGCCGCATCATCCAGTGATTTCACCACAGCACTCGGGGTTTGCTGAACATCGCCCCCTATATGTCACATGAGGCAAGTGATGGCAAAGAGAAATGGGGGGTTTAAGCTGCGATGGGGGTGTGCTGGTGGGGTGGTTGATGAAAAAAATCCACTGCAGATGAAATGTGAAACAAAGAGCACTGCCACCTCCTTCTCTTCCCCTCTGCAACACCCCCCACATCCACCCACCCCTCCCAGATGACCTTGTTATTGTTGAGTCGTGGGGACCGCATCGGGTTAGTGACATCATCTATGTTAGCCAGCGATGTTGAGCACAGAGAGAGAGAGAGAGAGAGAGAGAGAGAGAGAGAGAGAGAGAGAGAGAGAGAGAGAGAGAGGCCCTTAATCGGCTCTTTGTTGGGAATCAGATCATGAAGAGAGACAGAAAAACAGCTTCAACCCCCTACGGAGATGCAAGAAACCCTGTATTAGATATCCAGGATTCCAATACGAAGATATCCACGAAGAAACCATCACTGTCTGTACTTTCTGCCTTGTCTTTACACAAAGAGATTTTCTTTAAAGCGTTTTAATGCCTAAAAAATGAATAATGCATAGGTAGTATTTTTACATCTTGGGTGTGATATCAGGTTAATATGGTTCTTATGTCAGTAGTGGTTATTATTTGACTATCACATTAGAGGTTTTGCTTTGATGACGGCCTCGGATTCCCTCCAGCCACAGTCATTAGGAGACAAACCGCACGTTAGATCAGTGGTTTTCTAATGGTTTCGCTTTTTTACAGATTTTATATTGGACAACTAATGGCAACCCAACACCGTACCAAAATAGTTTTTGAACAAAATTGACAATTGAATTCTATTAAAATTATCATGAACTGCATAAGGCACAAAAATATCCAAAATTGTTAACATAACATAGGTCTAGTAGATTTATAAGTGATTTGCCACTCTAACACATGGAATAAACACTAGGTCAAATATTTTCTTAGTATTAATTATTACCAATTGACACATGCATGTGCATCAAAATACCAGTTTGATTGCACTGCCTTTGACGTCTACATTAAAAGATAATGAATGCTTTTTCTCCCCTTTTAAGTTGATAAGCCTACTTATTTTGCTATGCATACTTATTTGCATACATGATTAATTACATATTTTTTAAAACAATTTTTAGACTTATGCAACCAAATACATTAACACAGTAAAAGCAAAAGGTGAACCACTCATAAAATGAATAGGAGAAGTTTTGTAGTTTTGGCGGTTGGTTGGTTGGTTGGTTGGTTGGTTGGTTGGTTGGTTGGTTGGTTGGTTGGTTGGTCATTCGTTCGATTGGCTTTATGTAACTTCGGTTCTGCAATTTTATTGCAGATCTGAAATGTATTGAAATTTAATCTTGGTAAACACTTTCAGAGATTTAGGTCTGCACTTGTATTGAAGTTAAAATGCAAATTAACAACAAAAAAATAACTGCCAATGCAGTGTTACCAAGATGGTCCAATTTATTCCTGTGATGGCAACATTGCACACTAACTAACGTTGAAAAAGTGAAAAAAGCATAATACGACCCCTTTAGGAGAAGGAAACCAAGATGGCTGTAATCTACCAGTTAGTCACTCAGATGGGTGTGAATCGGTCTTATTAACTGGCGCTTTAGCAGTCGAGCGCTGTCAGCACCCTATGAATGACCACTTTGGCCAGTCGCCATATGATGAAACCGCATGTTAGGTCTTTCTCTGTCAGCTTATATCTGCCACAGATGTTCTTTTAGTACGTTCTTCATCTGTAAATAAGACATAGTTCAGCATAAACAGTATTAAGTGTGACTAATTTTCAAGGGAAACTGATTCACTTCTCTGTTCCTCTATTATATTCCTTAATCGTAGAATTTGCCATACCAGTGTAACCTCTGCTGATTCAAGTGATTCTCTCTTCTGTATTATTTTGTCACACCACCCAACAGCTCATGTTTTCATATTCTGTAAACCAGTAGTTTTACATAGTCTTGTACCTTTTGTATTTTTGTCCATTTTTCAAATGATTTTTTGATTCAAATCAGGTTTGTAATATTTTAATTCACCTCATAGATGGTTGGATGGGCTCAAGGCTTATAACTCTTTAACAAAGACTTTTTTAAAGCCCTATGGGACAAATTAATGGGAAAAATACTTCCATAACCAAAGAATATCTTGTCGCACTGCAGATTTGCTCGCTCTTGTTTAATGCAGGCACTACTGGCGACATCATTCCTCTCATGGACATTGCTCCCAAATGACCTCAGAGGACTCTGTATTTACTATTACTGTTATAATGTTGCAGCGTTAGTCTAGAGCTCAAAATACTCCGCTTGACAGAGTGTCGCTACTTCTCCCAGAGCTGTTATAGAGAATTATTTTGTACATTGTAATGGACTACTTTGTTCTTAGCAGAAGCTTTTATTTAACATGCAGGTAATATTATACAATAAATTAAACTAAAATCAATGTTTTATGTCCACTTACGTACTTATTTGGCGAGTAGCCGTATAACAAGCGGGATAATGTACAGTCATTAGCCCATCATTAGACAAAGACTCCTCCTGTACAACATCCCTTCTACCTGTTTTCCATTTTCTGTTTTTTGCAGAGTACAATTTATTTGAATGCACTCCTTCAGAGCTTGATTGGACTTGACTATTGATGTATTCCAGTGTGTGTGTGTGCATAATTGAGTTCCGCAGCTGTGCACTGCAGCTGTGTCACTGTGATTCAGCATTGCTTTAGACAGCCAGTGCCGGTCTGTGTCTGTATGTTTATGTATGTCTGTCTCTGCTAGTCTGATTCAGCACTAGTCTACAGCGACCTCAAACCACCTCCTGTTATAAAGTTTACAGTCCTCCACATGGAGCTACTTGTGAACAGCAACCACAAGAAATTCAGTACCATTGCAACACTCTGAAACCCAAATAAACACACACACATTCACTGCAAAATACACATTAATCAAAACACGTAACTAATCCCAACCCCTACTTGATTGAATTGCAAAATATCCTCATTCCTCAAAACCTGAAGGGCCTTCGTTCTGAAGGGCCTGTTAGGAGGGTCGTTCCATTTCGGCTTGGAAAAGAGATTTCCTTCTCTTAAAGGGGTCGTATTATGCTTTTTTTCACTTTTTCAACATTAGTTAGTGTGCAATGTTGCCATCACAGGAATAAATCGGACATTTTAACATATATTCAAGTAGAAAACCAACTAGAATATGCAAATATCAACTAGATTCTAATTACACTAAGTACAAATAGTAATAGCTGTTATTTACACTAAATGCAAGTAGCAATAGATTCCAATTACAATAAGTGGAAATAGCAGCATTTCTTAGCGATCTGCTATTTACACTAAGTGAAAACAGCGATAGATTCTATTTTCACTATAGCCGTATTTTCTTAGCAGTAAGTGTAAATAGTAGTTAGATGATATTTATACTTATAAATAGTGGCAGATACTATTTGCTCCTCATTGTTGTTGTAGCCTACATTAACCGTTATGCAATAATTATTATATTTATTAAAATTATTAAATGGATGCCACCTTATTGGGACAATAAAGCCCTCCCTAAACCTACCCCTAACCTATACATTTTCTTCATTTTTTATTGAAAATAAATTTCTTTCCGATTTGATATGTGATGGGAAAAGTGAAGTAGAGTGAATTCCACAAAAAGTGCATTCGAACCTCGGGTCTATTTGCATCAAGATTTTCTGCCATGCACCTTACCCCTACACAATCTAGTGTCTTCTGTAATTTTGTCTGCCCCAACCAGACATCAGTAGGCGAAGTTAGTGTAAATAGCATTTGCCAACAAGGTGGGCTATTTGCACTTAGTGGTAATTGTAATAATACATAATCTAGTATATATATTTTTTACATTTCAAGTTGTATAAATTAATGTAAGCTAAATATATTATGAATGAAAATTAATTAACAATAAACAATAGTATATTTATTTAATTATTTATAGCAATTGACCTAACCTAAATTAATACAATTATAAATATGTATTGTTAATTGTTAGTGCATGATACCTAATGCGTTTGTTAATGAATTTAACCTTTTTCTAAAATGTTGCCATCGTTTATTGGTTTACTTTTACATGTTCTTTGTATTTTTGTAGAATTATATTTTCTGCTTGTTTCTGCTACTGAACTTTTATAACTTCAGTGTTACATTTCTGTGCTACTAGCATCACAAACTAATTTTACTGTTTCCAAACAGGTTTCTCAAACACACCCCTGTTGGTTATTAGTTGGACCATATCATATACAGAAAATGTCACATTAGAGAAAACCCTAAATATTTAACCGGTGTTGCGGTTAATTGGTGATATACACAAACATAGTGAGAGGCTTTTGAGCAGGCCAGGACTTGGCTGGGATGGTCGAGGGGTAATCCTGCGGGATAGAGCAGGTCAGAGAGGAAATAACAGACTACATAAATACCATCACGAGACTATCACACATTTGCAGCCTATCATACAGATGGAGGGAGATCTGTCTTCTATCACAGCCGGGGGGGTTGGGCTGCGAGGGAAAGCCAAAAAGAGTGAAAGTCCGTCTGTTAAATGGAAATCTCAGTAAGAAGAGAAATAACTCGAGAACAGGGAAACAAGAGTGAAAGAGTCTTAAAGGCCAAAAGACGCAGCGCTGTCTAGCTTTTAAGGACAGAGAGGTCATGTCCTTTTCTCTGTCTGGTTGTGTATCGTAAACCTCATTTTGAGAGGATTATCCAGTAGAGTATCTGATTTAATCCATCGCACTATAGGGAGGGCTAACTCTAAATCTGTCAAGTGTTTACCGTCTGCTTGTGACTTTGTGTGTATGTGTGTACATGTTTGAGATGTTATACAGTGGAAACAAAGTGAATTTGGGCAGTTTGGACACATAAAATCTGTATCTGAAAACAAATGTTGCAGAATTAACTTTAGCTATTTTTCCAATTTATGGGGACCAGAAGGATAGTTATGCCAGAAATGTTTGACCTTGGCATGTTTTTTTTTGTTTGTTTGTTTGTTTTTTTGGTCCCCATGAGGAAAACGGCTTATAATTTGTTTTTTGAAAATGTAAAATACAGAAATTTTTCTGTGAAGGTTGTGTTTAGGGGTAGGGTTAGAGTTAGGAGATATATACAGCTTGTATAGTATAGAAATTCTTTATGTCTATGGAAAAATCACATAAAACGTAAAAAACCCAACGTGTGTGTGTGTGTGTGTTAGAGAGAGAGAATTATAATTAGCTGTTTGTGGGTCACTGATGTACAAGATGTCCACAATAAAGAAAATAGCATAAGGAAGTGAAATTGAAAGGAAATATTTATTTTTCCTTTAAATTAATTTAAATTAACTTCTTAAAAATGAATTGTTCATGTCTTTTCTATCATAAAGTATCATGTCCTGTTTTTTTCTGCATGTTGTTCACATAATTGTGATTATGTGGACAAAACCTTTCAAATATATATATATATATATATATGAAAGGTTTTGTATATATATATATAATATTTTTTTAAATGATAATAATAAAATGTTATGCCAGATTTTTATTTTTAAGAATTTTATTATATTACTGAGGTTTTTCTCTTCATTATGATATCAGGACAGTCATATCACCCTGACAATTTGTATTTTATGCCTCAAAGAAGAAATACATGCTCATCATAAAAGAGGAGTATTCACATCACATCAATGTAATTAAAGGTAATTGAGCTTAACATTATCCTTTCATTATTTATTTTTAAATTTTCTTAAAATGATGTACTGCCACCTTATTACATGTGGTATTTTTGGCATATTTGAAGGTCTGTGTTTCAAAGCCTACTGAACTTCCTTCCTCAATTTAGTGTTCGAACATTCAAATCGCTTAAAATGATGGCTAAAAATGCTGTCTCATTGAAGCACAGTCAATAAATGCCCTTACCGTAGCCCCGCATATTCCAGTTCAGTGTGAGCCGTGACTTTGTGCTGCACCGCGGCTCATTTGATTGTGTCTGCATGTGGAGTTTAATGTCAGGTTAGTCAGCAGATTTCATATCGCAGGCACCCCGTCTTCAGTAGAGGTTTTGTATTTTTTCAGACACCCTGTAAAGCATTCGCCACATTGTCATGCGGATCTTTGCCTCATTAACATTCATGACATGCAGGAATTTGGTGGAGCAAATTTACATAAATTAGCCGTCTCTGCTACTGAGAGGGGAAAGGCAGAATATCAAAGAGAGAGGGAATGAATGAACGAGAGGGCAGGTGTGAGGGGTTTATAGCATTCTGCGACCTTTTTATGGAAGGAAACGCTTGGCACAATTCCCGAATATTCAGGAGTTGTCAGGATGTATGATATACAATTGATTTAATTTCCTGCTTTGTAACAATATGACCCTTTTGAGGCCCAGTGAAGGAGAATAGTCTGTAGTCGGAATTAGCATAAATGTCCCAGATCTGTCGTGGAGATAAATTTGCTCCTTTGTCTGTTTCAAACATAATAAATGTTGTTAACAGGTCCAGTGGCTCATATGTCAAAGTCAGTCCCTTAATGAGCTGCAATTGTGCTTTATTTTTCCTCTTCTGTGAGCACATTTTATGTTCTCTTTTGTTGTTTGTATTCGTAGTGCTACGCGGTTAAAGTGATAGTTCACCCAAAAATGAAATTTGTGTCATCATTTACTCAACCTCATGTCAGAATTGAATGATAATTCAAACTGAACCAGTTTTTGAGTTCAACTCACTGACTCGATGGTCCGGTCACAACGGTTAACAACTGACTGTTATAGAGGCCGAGTAAATAATGAATGAATTTTTATTTCATAGGTGTTATACCTTTAAGCCTTTGTCTCAGACCATATCACCCATCCCATTGTAATTCTAACCCCTTCATCTTTTTATTCCTTTTTCACATTTCCATGCTCTTCATTCTCTTACTCCCTTTCCATCCATTTTGCCTTTCTTCTTTCTTTTCGTCCACACCCCTCATCTCTCTTTCCATCAGGCTGATGGTGTGTGTCATAGAAACACTTGTAGTAGCAGTCACAGATGGTGCAGCCGATGCTGCTTATGTCAGCTGAAAAACACATTTCAGCATTTTTTCCCCCAGCAGAGAGAGCTGTTTGTCAGCCGTAGCTTCTCCATACCTTCACACCCCCAACATCACTGTCTCTCTCCACCTTCAATCATAACCTGGAATGTCCAAATGGATCTGAGCCCATTAGAAAGCACTAAGCTGCATTGCTTGAATATACAAATGTAGGTATTTTTCCACTTTTTGATGATGATCAAATATATTTTCTAATTATCTATGTATTTGTTCCTTTTTTTAGCCAAGGACATTTAAAATGTAACTAAAACAGCAAAATATAACTGGAAGAATAAATGAACACTAGGAAGAATACTGAATCAGTTTCAGTTAAATGCTCCAACAGCAATATTCAGCTACATTTTTACTGAAACATTTTAATATGTGAAAATTCCTATGCAGAGAAAATTTAAATTGACAATTTGAACTGATTCTTGGAAATGAATCGAACTCGAATTGCTACTGAAACTTAAATCAGAGACATAATTAAAACATTGAAATAACGAAAAGAATTGCATGAAAATCATCCATAATGTTCGCAATGTTTAATCTTATATCTCCAGCTAAATTATCATGAACATATTGTGAATTTAAGGTGATTGATAAGGCTGCACTGACTGCTTTAAAATCCATTGTATGTTTGAATGAAATCTCTCCCTCTTTCTGGTTCCTCTTTCTTTCTCTCCTAAGTGGACACATTTCCTATCAAAGGGCCGTGAACATCCCATTCACACACATGCACACTCTACATGCCATCCTCCCCCACACCAATACACACTGTACACACACATACAATACACACTAGCACACACACCATCCCCCACAAAGATTAGGAGTCAGCAGCTTCCTCTCAGGAGTGACTGATTGGCGCTGTTTTGTTGCCAGCGGGCAGATGAGCCTCTCTCTATCTCTCTCTCTCTCTCTCTCTGTCTTTCTCTCTCTCTCTCTCTCTCTCTCTCTGTCTCTCTGTACTATAATGCGTCTACTGGACACAAGACAGCCCCAGATGACTCAGAATCAGTAGTCATCAGTTTTGTTTGTGTGCATATTTTTTGGATGCAATGCTTTGTTTGTGTATGATTGGATGATTTTCTCTGAAGGAGATGGAAAATAAATGTGATCTATCCATTCTAATCCTTTCTTAAGATGTGATATGTTCTTCATTCTGCTCTTTGCTATACATTTGAAGATTATCATACATCACGATACAGGTCTCTGGAATACTTGATTCGGATTAGTCAATCACAGCATTTCACAGTCAAGTGTTTCGGAAATGACAACCAGTTTACTGTTTTCCCTGGCAACCAATCTCCTATAACTGTGCTTGTCTCATGTCTTTTGTATCATTCTGCTGTATCTTTCTTCTCATATAGAACAATAATTTTGATTCAAATCAGTGTTTCATGAGCATTTATTTATGTATTTGCAAAAAAGCCATATAATAAGGAGGATAAGCCATTTAATGAGTATATTCTGATCAACCTGTCTGGGTTTATTTTGAAATAATATCCAGTTGACTGTAAATTATGTTATATTAGAGCAGAGAAAATATTTCTTACTTTGTCTCTATTTTAAATTTACATTTAAGATTAAAGTTTCAAAACAGAACCAAAGCCCAACGTTTAACACTGTGCTTGTTCTGCTTTTCAGACACTGGTAATTCCTTCTGAAAATATACAGATATAGTTGATTTATTAATACAGTTAACATTCAAATGTGTGTTTTTTTTTAGACTTAACTCAACTATTGCATTTCCTCAAAAGGTTTTACAGGAAAGAAGGCTTGAAATGGTACTACAGAATTCTTGGAATGTGAACTTTTGTGTTTGATTTAGCTATAATCAAGAAGACGTCAGTAGCTTAATCAGGAGTCTGTATGTTGTGTGTGTCTGATTTGTTTCACATTCCCCACACTATAGTAATCAGCTGTGTTTCAACTCATTGTAACAGAAAAAGCCTTTTTAACCTCAGACTTGGGTTTTCCCTCCATGCCTTGGCCGGCCCTGACTCTAAATACAATCCGTTTTTTTCCACATGGAAAAATCTACTAAACAAATTCTATGGATCTGGTTTTATAGTAGGAAAGAGATAATCTGCACTCCCTAACTAACCACAAAAAAAATCTGATAATAACAAGTAACAATAAAAAGAGTTAGCAGTTTGTTCCTATCAACAAAAGAAACAAACTCATAGTAAACAGTGTCTTGTCCTCATTCATTGAACATAAAGTGTTGATCTCATTCCCTCCCATCTATGAGCACAAGTTCACTTGTGCTGTTGAGCACGTTACGTAATTGAGGGAGAAGAGAGAGCGCTTTGTGGACTGAACAATGCCGACCCAGATCAAAGTCCAGCCATTGTAATGTGTCTGATAACGAAGAACACAACACCTACATCGATGTCTGTCCATGACGTTTTGACTCCAGCATAGCATAGGCAGAGTCTGACTCACTGTCATAGAAAGAACACAATTTGAAAAGCTGGTTTGGAATCTAAAGCTCTTGTGAAATGATTTACTCAGCTGCTACAAAAAGAAGTCTTAAATTATCTTAATTTAGAGGATTTTCTCTGCAAATATCGATAAATATGATAGTTTGCTTAATTTGATTTATTAATTAGCAGCATTCCATTCAAATTCTTTATTTGATTGACAGCTAGTCGAGAGTTATAGAGCCTACGTTTACAGGTCCCACAAGTTGCTTCACACTTGTAAAAAATAAAACCGGTGAGCTTGGGTTATTATTTTTGCCTTGTCTTAATTCATTTACTCATATGCCCTTACAGCGCAAAGACCACAGTGGGCCAGCCAAGCTTTTGCAGGCTCAGGCATTTACCTAATTATCTAGCATTAGGTCAAATGGAAAGCTTCCATATCTGTCTGTGTCTGTCTCTCTCTGTCTGCCTCTCTCTTCTCTCTCTCTCTCTCTCTCTCTCTCTCTCTCTCTCTCTCTCTCTCTCTCTCTCTCTCTCTCTCTCTCTCTCTCTCTCAGCAAGCTCTGGATGGCTGTAGTAGGGATAAGCTGTAAGAGTCCTAGAGCCTATTAGGCTTTAAGGTGCCTCACCTGAGGGATAGATGTGAAATTATGTTTACAAACCTGCATGCTTCTACCTGTTTCTACAATATCATTTCCAACAAACAGGGGGCCAAGCTGCACCTACAGGGCTGACTTGAGCAGAGAGTGGAATGTCAGATGTCTTTGTTACATAAATGAGGCTGGTCTCTTGACCTTACTGACAGACTCCACCTTTTCACTTTTTATTTCCCGCTGTATAGAACATTCGGTGCTGACCTGATAAAAGATTAACTGGCACTTTACAGTGTTTGTTTACGGTCATTTGAGCTGTCTAGTTCTCTCAGCACACTCCAAGTGCCTTGAACAATAGCATGCTGATGGTAACATTGGCAATTTCCCCTGTTTTTCTGTGTGTGTCCGCAGGTCAGTGCCCGGGGATTCGCTCCATTGTTACAGTTTGCCTATACGGCTAAGCTGCTGCTCAGTAGAGAAAACATCCAGGAGGTCATCCGCTGTGCCGAATTCCTGCGCATTCACAACCTGGAAGACTCCTGCTTTCGCTTCCTGGAAGCCCAACTGCGCAGCGAGGAGGATGGCCTGCTCCTGTGTCGCAAGATGGCGCCTGAGAGCAATCACTCGGAGGATGAGAGCATGCAACCTGAGTTGCTGACAACAACGACAACTGCAGTGACCCTGTCCGGTTCTCCACGCTCTCGTCGTTGTGCAGAGACCCTGAACTCATTGCGGCGACCAGACCATGAGCAGCTGGTGGCAACAGAAGATTTCGCTGATGGGCTGATGGACTTTGAGCGACACGGCACCTCAGACCTGCCACGATGCCCTAAGTACAGGAAGTACCAGTGGGCATGCAACAAGCACAATAACGATGCCTCCTCACACACCAGTACCTCAGGTTTTCCAAGCACATTCAAGGAGATGAGCAGGCCAGCAGTGATGCAAATCAAGCAGGAGCCACGCAGCGAGGAAGAGTCCATCTCGCTTTGCCTGTCAGGGGACGAGCAGGACGGTGGTGAAAAGGACGGTGTGGCTGAGATGGAGCTCGATGATTCGATTGCAGTGGACCAACCAAAAGGCAGCAACAAGTCACCGACCTGCCTAAGAACTCTTTTCAATAAGGACCTGCCTAGCACACCCGAGCAGCTTTTTGTTAACAGACTCATTAATGCCCAGGATAAAGGAACCACTCAGGCAGACCACAAAAAAGACTACAGGCCTTCGCTTGGCAATGAGCTTGGCATGCCTGTGGCATTCCCCAAAGACGCTGATGGTTTCCCACCAGGGCTTTCGTTGAAGTCGGATTCATGCGATGGTGTGTGCAAGCAAGAGGTGGAGCTGGACCGCCGCAGTGTCATCTTCCCTCCAGGGGCCTGTGACCGACTGGGTACTCCCACCCACTCCCATCCCAGCGGAAACTCATTGGAGAAGGAGCTCTCAGAACACATGCCAAAGGGATTGTGGGCCGGCGCCAGCCAGTCCCTCCCCAGCTCCCAGACCTACTCCCCCAGCACCATAGCCAGTGACCCGCCCCTGCTTTGCCGCCAAAGGCCCAATACCAGCTGCCCAGTGCCAATCAAGGTATGCTCACGATCGCCCCCTTCAGAGACCCGCACCCGGACCTCCAGTTCATGTTCGTCGTATTCTTATGCTGAGGACGGGAGCGGCGGGTCCCCCTGCAGCCTTCCACAGTTTGAGTTTTCATCCTCGCCTTGCCCCAATGCAACACGGTGTCTCACCGCTGACCCACAGGAGGCAGGCGGTGGGACAGATGCTCTCTTCACACGGGTGCGGCCAAAGATAAAGTGTGAGCAGTCGTATGGAACCAATTCCAGTGATGAGTCAGGGTCCTTTTCGGAGGGGGACAGTGAATCATGTCATGCTCGAGAGCAAGGCCCTGAGGTGAGTCTTACCAATTTTTCTCTTATGTGTTTACCTGTTGTCTAACAATTCCTTCCAAAAGCACACTTTGCATCTCATACCCTAGTGTTCATCTATGCAGGAACCAATTAAATGTGCATGCTGCCCTTATGCTATTAGTGACTTTCCCTTTGTCTTTCACTGATTCATTGAATAGAGCTGCTGACTGCTAATGGACCAATGAACACTGTAATCATTTTCATGTCTGGGCTGACATAAACAGAATAACTGCAATGATATTACTCTGACCTTTTGTGTGTTGTCTAGGGAAGACTAATATAGTAGTATACAGCAGAGAGGAGCAAACTGAATTTGACAATCAAGTCTGGAATGCTGTTGTGTGAAGAGAAAACACAATAACTACACACTTCATCAAAATTGAGCTAAGACTGGAATCGGGTCTCCCAGACTATGATCTGTCCTGTAACAGAAGTGCTTGGCTTACCTCTGCTCAGATTCTGAGAAAGTGTTAAAGGATAGTTCACCTAAAAGCTACAATTCTGTCATCATTTACTCACCTTCATGTTGTTCAAAACCTGTATGACTTTCTTTGTTCTGCAGAACAACAAAATGTTATTCTAAAACATGTTTCATGTTTTGTTTTGTTTTTAAATAATGAAAGTGTTGTTTTTGGACACCAATGACTTTCATCCTATGGTCAAAAACAGATGAAAATATATTTCATGTTTCACAGAAGAAAGCAAGTCAAACAGGATTGACATGAAGGTGCGAACATGATGACATAATTATCATTTTTGGGTGAGCCATTCCTTTAAAACCGTTCAAATAAAAATTCAGTCAAAACATTTGAAACAATTTTTCTCAAGTCTTATTGTTTTTCCCTTTCGCATGGCAGTGTTCAATGCAACAGTAAGGAGCATTGAAAATTAAAAGTAAAACCGGGCAAAATAGGGCAGTTAAGAATATGTCAATAATATAGCCCAATCCAATGTACACTCTAGCAGAGTAATATTGAATATGAAACTTTGTTTATATGTTGCTCACCTACCATATTACTAATAAGGGGGTGTGGGTCTGCTCTGTGCTGTGATTGGTTAACACTAAGCAACGATTCACAGCCTCAATCCTCAGAACATGTTAAAGAGAGATAGAGAGGAGAAAAGAGAGCCAGAGCACATGTGCTCACACCAAGCCCCAGTGCTTCCTAAGCTCAAGGCACACAGTGCTTCTTTCTAAAGAGATTGCCCTTTAATGGTGAGTGGCACAGTCACACGCTATTCTTCATTTTATCAAAGGTTTGGTTGATCAGTCAAACATTTGATTTATTAGCATGGTCCATGAAGCCCCTGCTGGTAGATGCTGGGTGCAGAAAGCTGTCTGCAGAAAACATTTTCTCCATTGACAGCCATTCAAAATTTGCTGTATATTCTGTTTTTTGTTTCGTTTTTTGCGGTTCAGATAGCATACAGTGCTGGTCAGAATTATTTGCCCCCTTGGTAAATATGATCAAAGATGGCTGTAAAAAATAAATCTGCATTGTTAATCCTTTTGATATTTTATTTAAAAAATTAGCAAAAATCTAACCTTTCATTGAAGTAAAATAATTGAAAGTGTGTGGGAAGTCACATTATGAAATAAATGTTTTCCTCTAAAACACGTTGGTTACAATTATTTGCCCCCTTTTATTAAATGTTTTTTTCAACCGCCTTTTCCCAAGATAACAGCTATGAGTCTTCTCCTATAATGCCTGATGAGTTTGGAGAACAACTGACAAGAGATCAAAGACCATTCCTCCATACAGAATCTCTCCAAGAGAGGAAGATCCAAACATGCCCCATTATAAGATTTCTAGCAGAAGCCGTCAGGTTTTCATTTTTTATCTGTGGGTATTTGATCAAATCCAAGATGTCCAGGACCTCTGGCAGAAAATTAGGCCCACAGCATTAAAGATACAGCAGAGCATTTCATTTTACACATGGGGTACTTTTTTTATCCCTGTGTGCACCAAACCCATCTTAAGTGTTCTGACCATAGAACCCGTCCTGTTTGAAGTTCCAGTAGTGTCAGTTACTTTTCAAACGTTCTATGGACAGATGAAACAAACAACAAAGAGCTTTTTGGAAGCAAACACTGAACCCCAGACCTGAACCCTATAGAAAATGAGTGGGCTGAACTGAAGAGAAGAAGCACCAACATTGATCTGGGAATCTGAAGGATCTGGAGAGATTCTGTACGGAAGAATGATCTCTGATCTCTTGTCAGTTGTTCTCCAAACTCATCAGGCATTATAGGAGAAAACGCAGAGCTGTTATCTTGGCAAAAACAGGTGGCAAAAAGTATTTGATAAAAGGGGGCAAATAATTGTTCCCAATGTGTTTCGGAGAAAAACATTTATTTCATAATGTGATTTCCCCCCCCCCCCCCCTTTCAATTCTTTTACTTCAATAAAAGGTTAGATTTTTGCATTTTAAAATGTCAAAAGGATTAACAATGCAGATATATTTTTTACCGCCATCTTTGATCATATTTACCAAGGGGGCAAATAATTCTGACCAGCACTGTATATGTTCTCTTGACACAAAATAAACAAAGCAAAATTATGAATTAGGGAGATGGAGAAAAATTATAAATTAAAAATGTATTCATCTAAATGACAGTCAGTAAATGAGTGTCTGTTACTGATAGTTGTAATATCACTGAAAGGTGAGACACTGATAGAAAAGAGTTTAAATGTAGAGATTTAGAATGAAGAGAAAGAATGGATAAACACGCTTGTGTGAAGCAGCTGTCTGATCTGAATGTGAGTTGAATTTCACTTGGAATGCTGTATATTTTAAAAGAGCAAATAACTCTAAAGGAGAAGGAGAGGCCATGTTTAGAGACTGGGGGTGAGACCTTTAGAAATGCATGTGGAGGCCTTGATAGAGAAAATTGTTTGTTGCCATGGTAACACAGAGCACTCAGGAACGAATTGGCTAGTTTTCAGCATTTTGTGCATTTTTTCCGTTTTATTTGTAAAAGACTTGAGACACACTGTACCCGACCTGAAACAAATTGTAAATACGTTTGTTGCCTCAAAGTATTTGCCCTCCCCACACACTCATAGTGCATCTGACTCTTCATTTGACTTTTCAATGGAGCTTTGTATTTCAACTAGTTTACTTTTCTTTCCCGTTTTGATTTAGAAACAGACCCAAAATCACTTAAGAATTCCTGACTTCACTAAATGGATTAATTTAAAGTACAAGGGGGTTGGAATTGTATCTGCAGATGTTCAAAATGAGGGTCAAGATCTTAGATAGCTGCTGAAGTTGAAAGCTCTCATGTCTATCTAGTATCTGATACACTCTTTCACTCCAGCTTTCACTCTTCTTCTCAGTTGCATTCTTGTTGTTTTTCATTTTCTCATCTACACCTAACCATTTCTGTGAAGCTGAGCTGACGCAAGTCTGAGAAAAGGACTTAAAATCTCCCTTCTTCAATTCAGAAACTTCATCTTGAGAGCAAATGCTACCTTTCAAATATGCTTTTCATATAATTCCTATGCTACATTTTTTTCAAGTATGGGCACTTAGTCCACTAGCCCTTGGTCTAGGTTGTTGTTGTTGTTTTTACCCAAGTTTAAAAATGTTTTGATCACAAATAAAGTAAAAACACTAATATTGTAAATTATTATTACAATTTAATATAAATGTTTTCCATTTTATTATATTTTAAAATGTATTTTATTCCGGTGATAGCAAAGCTGAATTTTCAGCGTCATTACTTCAGTCTTCAATGTCACATGATCCTCAAGAAATTATTCAAATATGATGATTTGGGTAACACTTTAGTTTAGGGTCCAATTCTCGCTATTAACTAGTTGCTTATTAGCATGCATATTACTAGAATAATGGTTGTTTATTAGTACTTATAAAGCATATAATAACGCTTTATTCTGCATGACCATATTCTACATCCCTTAATCCTACCCAATACCTAAACTTAACCACTACCTTACTAACTATTAATAAGCAGTAATTAAAAGTTAATTGAGGCAAAAGTCGTAGTTAATAGTTAGTTAATAATGAGAATTTGGACCCTTAACTAAAGTGTGACCATGATTTGCTACTCAAGTAACATTTCTTATTATTATCAATGTTAAAAACAGTTGCTGCTTAATATTTTTGTGAAAACCATGATATATATTTTTCAGGATTCTTTGATGAATATAAATTTAATAAGAACCACTTTTATTTGAAACAGAAATATTTTGTTACATTATAAATGCCTTTACTGTCATTCTGACCACAATCTTTGAATGGTAGTCAATAACAAAAAGAACATGTTTGATTTGTTTTTGTGATAAAAATCATGCTTATAGTTGAAGAAATTCCCATATCTCTCTCTCTCTCTTTCTCTCTCTCTCCTAGTGATATGCAGTACAAACACACAGACTTGTCAAAAAAGAGACAGTCCTTTGTTGCACAGCAAATGGCATGTAAGAGAAAGAGCATGAGAGTGAGAGAGACAGAGAGAGAGAGAGAGAGAGAGAGAGAGAGGAAGAGAGAGGAGCTGCACACAAAGAGAGATACACAATCTCAAAAATAGCTTCAGCCTGCTGCTCGAAACAATGAATTCAAAGGAGGAAGGAAGTTGTTAAACTGTAGGCTAATCATAGCACTAGTATAGTCCTTCTAGGCTAGTCTAGATACTGAAGTCAGGTCTTTGAACTTTTATCTCTTTTTCATAAGTCATATACAGTATCACTTACCCTCTGTGACCAGCATCTATTCAAACAGGAAGAGCTCAGGTCCAAGAATATTGCCATATCATTTGATTTGTCCTTACTTTAATCTGTTTCACACACAACAATACATACTTTTTGAAGCCGACTTGACACCTCTGGAAGATACTAGAGGACTGAAGTCTTACTCACTCTGACAGTAACCTGAAGATTTCACTGGAGACTGACCGGAGAGATTTCAGTTGTGGGGGCAAAAAAAGGTCCTGACTCCTGAAGTAAAAAATAACTATGCCTTACTGAGGACAGTTATCAAATCTTGAGATCTTTGAGAAGATTTATCTACCATTTTCTTTACGCTTTAGTCATTCGGTTACACTGGGTGAAGTATTGATCTCGGAGTGAGTGGGTGTGATCAGAAAATCCCACAGACGAAAATCTCACTCTCAGTTCTTCATTTTCATTCTTGAAAATCACGGTGCGAGAAGCTTTAACCCTTTAGTGAAGATGCCTGCATCGCAGGAAGTGAAGAGTGAAGTCAGAACCATTTCTGTTCCTCTCATTCCGACTTTAAAAGCCAAGCCGCTCTCTCAATATGAGCCGATTGTGGTCTACAAATTATTCGTCAGACGTCGCATTGGTGAGGTGTAAAACCGCACGATTGAAATATGTTAAGGTGAAAGCTTGAAATATTATGGACGCTCACTGTTTGCTTGTATAGAAGTTGACGTGGATATCACGTAGAGTGCATTTCAGTAATGGCAATTCTATTATATTATGTGTATATATACTGTATATATAATAGAGTTGGCATTATATACATTATCATTAAAAAGAATTCACAAAAATATTAAGCTGCACAACTGTACGTTATTTTACAGTCCTGTTTCGCATGAACATACTAAATCCAAATTTGTATATACGTTTTGAGAGCCTGATTACAAAAACAATGGTCTCACCATTAAAATCCATATCCACACAATTATATATAATGTTCTCATTGTAATTTTATGTAGCCTATAGATCTGCATGCAAACCATATTTTCCTTTTTGGTGTGATTTCAATCATATTTCAAGCAATTCAAAGCCATCATGGTGAATGGTGCGCATCTGAAGCGTCGCAGCTGAAGGAAATAATCCATTATTTATTGGCTTTAATATATCGGGCAATTTTTTGGGGTGTAGAAAACAATAACATTAAAAATTAACATATCGTGCATCTCTAATTATATTATGTTTCTCTTTCACTTCCTTAGGGAAAAAAAAAGTAATTGTTGAATAAGAAATGTTTTTAGTTTACATTTAAATTTTTGACATTAATTGCAAACTTTGGTATGTTGGGAAATCTGAGCACAGTTTGAGACTCTGTTAAGATCTCCTCTGAAACGGCATTATTGGAATCATGATTTTTAGAAGAAAAATTTGAGAAGCTGATATAAGAGATTTAACTCTTCATTTGCTCGCCATTTAATCTCATTGCCGTCTTAGAGAAAGGATGGTGCTTTTTACTCCAGATGTGTTACATTAGGAATTTACCACTGACCTAGACAGGCATTCATACATGCCATTTATCTTCGGTGTACACATACCCGCGCAAGCAGACACTTTGGTCCTGATGGGAATGAAGCCCCATGGTGACCACGGACAGGCCCATCACTCCATTAGACAGAGTGAGTGTATGCATGTGTGTCTGTCCCGTGTCTTTGAAAGGGGGGTGCATTCATGTGTGTGTACGTGGATAGCTTTCCCCCATTACTCAGCGCCTGTGGAGACTTCCAGTAATAGCAACAGGGCTGAGAGAAGAAAAACAAGAGAAGAAAGGAGGGAAGAAGAAAAAAAGAGGAATATCTTAGGGGTTGTTTCAGACTGTTTTCTTATCTGTGTCACATGGCGTGTCATTACCGAGACATGTGAAACGATGAGATGCATAGCAGCACAGTAACGATTCTGGGAATCTCTGAAGGACAGTAATGATATTTAGCAAACAGATGATCTAATTACCGCTAAAGGCATTTAACTGACCAAACGGCTAACTCTCCTTCTTGTTTGCACATTTAAATCATTTCCACACAATTTTTACTTACATTAGACTGGAAATTAAGCACTGTGCCAGTAAAATTGCTAAAATATCTGTGTGAGACCTCAGGCATTTGGCCTCGCTCATTCCAGTCACATCTTTTGTCCGTCGCCTTCCCACAATTCCCTGCTGCAGATGTCCATGCTAAGCGAAAGGAAGCAATGGACAAAAAGAGTGGGGCCACTTTGCTCCCAGTAACAGAGGAGTCCTACTTTTCACTCCAGACCCATTTCAAGAATAATGACCTAAAGAAAGAGTAAATGGACAAGAGAAGAGAGAGAGAGACAGAATCGGGATCACTTTCAAATTTATAAACGCCACTGGTGTACGTTCTGTCATCTCTGCCGGCTTTCTAAACTGAATTGGTGATAAGACACTAAATATAGACGTCACTCTTACACTACTGCCACACACACACACACACACACACACACATACACACACACACACACACACACCTCAAACCAATATACCAGAGATAGGAAAGGACACACGAGAAGGTCATAGAGAAAAGGTGTCTCCTCGGACCGTGTAAAAAGACATTTCTCTCCTTCTAGTCTAGCTTAAAAATCGTATCAAGACATCACAAATTCACACACTGCGATTCTTGATGTCGGCTGAGCTGAGAGTAGGAAAAGGTCTGTCCATCATTTATTAATGATGCTGCTCCGACCTGCCAGTGCTCCGGGCCCCCTGCTGCTCTGAGCCAGACTGGGCCAGATCTACACTTTCATCTTCTCTCAGTCCCAACCAGAGTCACCGTGAGCTTCCCAGCAGAGCGGTGCACTTCACATGGAAGAGTCGCTGCACCGCTGTGGTCCAGGTTTATGGGGTCATAATCACACTAAACCCATGTGAGTTCTTAAGTAGGGCAGCACTATATAGCCAGTATACTGGTTACACTACGGTTGCCTCATTCATTTACCACGCTAGTTTATCTGAGATTAATTTCATACCAAAAACTGATTAATAGACAATATTAAAATTCTGTAAGATTTTGTATAAATAAATTAAAATGAAAATTCTAAAACTAAATATATATATATATATATATATATATATATATATATATATGTGTGTGTGTGTGTGTGTGTGTGTGTGTGTGTGTGTGTGTGTGTGTGTGTGTGATGCTGAAAGTAAATGTAGGCATTATAATGTACAGTATGAAAATACTGTAGATATTCATTTTGAGATTTGCTAAAGATACCATTTAAAAGTGTTATTGAATCATCAGTGTTTTAAATATTGATGATGGCAAATGTAATCTAAAAATAAATACAGGGAAAATTAGCATGAACGCAATTGAAAATCCAATATCGATCAATACAAGGATAAAGACTTGAATGATTATCGATAAGGTACCTATATATTGTGCATCTGATGTATGTCAAATTATGTTCCATCTTTACATGTGGTGTTTGGTATAAATAATAATTATTATTATTTTATTCAGCAGGGATGCATTCAATTTATCAAAAGTTACAGTAAAGATATTTACAACATTGCTGTTGAATTATATTTCCTGAGAAAGAATCCTGAAAAAATCATGGTTTCCACAAAAATATTAACCAGCACAGCTGTTTTCAACATTGATAATAATAAGAAATGTTTCTTGAGCACCAAATCAGCATATTAGAACGATTTCTGACGGATCATGTGACTCTGAAGACTGGATTAAAGATGCTGAAAATTCAGCATTGCCATCACAGGAGTAAATTACATTTTAAAATATATTCAAATAGAAAACAGATACTTAAATTGTAAAAAATATTTTTTCAAAATATTACTGTTAACTGTATTTTTTTTCAGTCTTGGTTTGCATAAAATACTAGTTTAGCAAAAAAATTACCAACCCCAAACTTATGAACGTTGTTCATGTTTAGGCTATATATAAAAAAACATTTCCTGCAGATAGTGCCTGGGTGCTTGAGAGAAACCCCAGCATTTTAACAAATAAAATCTTGAGCAGATTTCTTCAGATATTAGAAACTGAGGTCACCAGTATGTAGTGTTAAGCAGGTACAAAGACAGTCTTTGAATGTCAACCTCAAAACCCTGATTGACTTTGCACTTCAGCAGATTCACCTACAGAGGACTGGCTCAATCCCTCTCGCTTTCTTAACCTGATTTTTTCTTTTTTTCATGACACTCATTCCTTTTTTTTTATCCCTCATGAAAGCTCTCTCTCTCTCTGACAACAGCAGGGTGTCTAAGTACAACATGCCCTCAGAAAGCCACCCAGGCCATGATGGAGGGAAGTCAAATGATGCTTTATATGGTCAAACAGCCTGCGTATCGTGCTCATTGTACATGAATGAGACATTGTTTCCTACTGGGTGATATGTTCAGAATCCGCTGACAGCTTAACTCGTTAACAGTTGTAATTTGCATACTCATGCCCTCTGGTAATCCACCTGACAGGAGTGTGAAATGGAAGAAAGGACTAAAGCAGCTGTGCTGCTTTTTTATCTCATTTCTCAGAAAGAACAGACAGAAAGATGCTTTCTTGTTCCTGTCTTTGCACTCTTTATTCTCAACCTTTGTTCCTGTCTGTCTTTCTTACTCTTTTGACCTCTTTGTTAATAAGTGATGCTGCTGGTTAGATGTTATAACCTTGTGTTGTTAGACCTCACTTTTTGAATGTGAAGAACTGTGTTCTGCCTCCATCTAGTGGTGACGAAATACATTGCAAGTAATTTAGGTTACATTTTAGTATGTTTTTATTTCATCAGAATTCATAGATCATTTTCAATGGCGAAAGATGTTTTTTTTTAAACAAATGCCGTAGTAAATCTCCTTCTGCCATCAGCTGTCAATCAGATGAGCTCTGATTATGTTGATTTAATGGCTTGAGGAGAAATGCTTTCATGGAAGAAAAGCAAAATGTTATATCATAGAGGTAACACATTGCTAATGTATGTCTTTACAGGTCAAGCTTCCGTTCCCCGTCGATCAAATCACGAATCTTCCACGCAACGACTTCCAAATGATGGTGAAAATGCACAAGCTGAGCTCAGAGCAGCTGGAGTTCATCCACGACGTGCGCAGACGCAGTAAGAACCGTATCGCGGCCCAGCGCTGCCGCAAGAGGAAACTTGACTGCATCCTGAACCTTGAGTGTGAAATACACAAACTGGTAAGTATAGCCTACACAAACAGCTCTCGCTGTCTCAGTCCTGTTGTGTGTGACAAAACATCTTTATTTTACACGTTGGCCTTCAGGTTGTTATCAATCCCCATAAGCGGCAGGGGAACTCATCTCCTAGGCTGTCACGTTGCCATGGCAGCACGGCTACCTGTCAATCACATAGCCGGTCCCATGCTGTTTCGTGATGGAGGCGGAGCCGACTGTCTTTGATGTGTGAAGCCATGTATGTGCATGAAGCCTGACAGCCTGCGCTTTGATGCCACATGCGCATCCTCCATATAATCTCGCAGAAAGCAGCAGGAGGGATGCCTCTGCTCCTCTTCTCCTCCTTCTGGTCTTATCTTGGAGTTTGACGGCTATATTAAAACACAACTGAAATGATGTTCTAGAATGAAGGAATTTATGAGGAAAGGAAGATTGAGATTCCATGGAGATTGAGAGCGGGACGACAGTGTTAGTGCTGCAGGGTGACCTACATATCTCAGCTGGTCCCTATAGATCACTGTACGTTCATAACAAAGCGTGTATGCATGCGTGTGTGTGGAGCAGGTTTTGAATACATTGTGAAGACCAAGGGCATTGTGGGCATCCCGAAAAAATTCTTAAAGGGATAGTTCGCTTACTCACCCTCAAGTTGTTTCAAACCTCTATGAATTTCTTTCTTCAGCTGAACACAAAAGAAGATATTTTAAAGAATGTTTGTAACCAGACAGTTGGCTAATGTCTCCTGTTTGATTATCAGTATTCTTTCAAATATCTTCTTTTGTGTTTATTTTTGGATGAACTATCCCTTTAATAGTCATACTGAATAATGTTAAATGAAAAGCAATATAATGTACATATTCTCAAAAAGTATTTATTTCTATGTACTGGGAATTTGTAATTTGTAATTGTAAATCTTGGAAAAGTCATGGAAATTTATCAAATTAATATATCTGTATTCATTATAGATATATAATGAAATATTTCAGTGCCGTGTAAAACAAAAACTCATTACATAATTACAGTTTTTTACAGTCGCTATAGGACATATTTCTCAATACTTTTTATTACATGTAAAAAAAGTAACGTAAGTAATGAGAAATGTGTCCTAGTGATTGTAGAAAACTAATGTATGCTGATATTCTATAAATATTTCAGTAAAAAATACTGTAAAACTAGCAATATTATAGCTAAAAAAAATTTTTTCATTTAAATATAATAAAATATAAAAATATATATCTTAACATTTTTAAATATATTTCTGTGATGGCAAAGAAGAATTTTCAGCATAATTTCTCCAGTCTTCAGTGTCAAATGATCCTTCAGAAATCAGTCTAAAATGCTGATTTGGTGCTTATGATTATGCATTTTTTTCAGGATTCTTAATTTGAAACATTATAAAAGTCTTTACTCTCACTTTTGATCAATTGAATTTGTTCAATTTAAAGTATTAATTTCTTTCTAAAACAAATATCCTTACTGACCCCAAACTTTTGAATGGTACTGTTTATATGTACATACTGATCTGTACAAATAATATATATTCAGTATAGTGATTTTTTACACTGCACTACAATATTTCATTGATAGAAATTGTCTTTGTTTCTGTCAGGACCACTATCGTCAAATACGATTGACAATTAGAGTACAGTTTGGATTGGCGGTATGGTTCCGTTCTGGGCAAGCATGAATAAGAGCAGGGAGAGCAGCAATAACCCCCCTTAGGGTAAACAGAACAGAACCAACATGTATGCTTTGCAGATATCATTAATTCAAGATTTTAAAGTACAACATAATTCGAGAATTTATTCTGATTCAAGGGGAATCAGAATGCCAAATCCTGACTGACGAGAGGAGGAGCTGGGGATGGAGGAGGGTAAAATTAGCTCCTGAGAAACGCGATAGCTGCTGATAATACTGAAGGAGCTTATATATGTATACAGTGATAGGCGTCGAGCTTGACTAACCTGCCCTGCCAAAACTGACGCTACGCTTGATGAGTGTTTGTGTAAAGCAGAAGAGTGCGTCATTTGAGGGTCTTAACGAAAACGCTTCAATCATGAAATTGTATTAATTAGTATAAACTGTCACTTGACCAACAAATCTGCCAGAAATCTTCTCTGCAAAATGACTTCTAAAAAATAATCCCGAACGACTTGAAAGCTCATGCAAAAATCCTGGTTATTTATTGGTCAAAAAGTGTGTGAGCTGCCTTACACACAGGTTTAAAATGTGTGTTTTATGTGTGTCCACCCCACAGGTGTGTGAGAAGGAGAAGCTCTTAACAGAGCGCAACCAGTTGAAGGCATGCATGGGAGAGTTATGGGAGAATTTCTCCTGTCTGTCTGAGGAGGTGTGTCGAGACGTGCAGCTGAGCCCAGAACAGGTCCATCACTACTGTCCCATACTGCGCCCCGGCAACACCACCTCCGTCGCCCCCGGCAACCAGGCCCTGCCCACCGGCAGCATCGACCTCACCACTTGCTCCACGCCCGAACAGAGCTTCCTTAAATCGCCCACTGCAAAAGACGGAAAACCGCGACCGGCCCAGTGGAAGACCGGAAACGGGTCTGAAGACGTAGGCAACGACAGGGAGGAGCAAGAGCCCGGCTCTGCCTACCTGGAGGCGGGGCTGTCCCTGGAACAGTCCAATCAGACTGTGACAGTAGATTTCTGTCAGGAGATGACAGATAAATGTACAACCGACGAACAGCCCAACAGAAAGGACTGTACTTAATGATGGTGGTTTGTTTCTCTGTGTTGATTTTATTTTTTTGATGTTTTTTTTTTATTATTTAATTTAGTTACGTCTTCTGACAACCCCTCAAAACTCGAGGGCTGTTGAGATGGCCAGCCTCTGCCAGTGTTTTTGATTATTTTATATACATATTTATGTCTTTGTAATTGTCTTTTTTAAAACAAAGGTTGACACTACAGTTGTCTTAACAGCAGCAATACTGTTCTCCAGGTTTTCTCTCATTCAGCCATGGCAGAGTGGCTGAGACCTTCTCACAGAACTTCACGATGGTGCTACACCTTTCCATGACAGTGCAACACTGTCTGTTTCCAATTACAGTCCATTCAGAGGGGATGGGCTCTGACCACATCTCAAATTCAGACCTCTATGGACCTAGCAGCAGCATTTCTCTCTCTCTCTCTCTCTCTCTCCTCACCCCACCTCCATTCCCTATTTCTGCCCTCTACCTCTATCACTCTTTCTCTCGTCTCTTTCTCTTTGTGGCCCTTGCCACAGTAAATTCAAACTCAGGAAATATTCTGAATGTTCAGTATAACTCATGAAAAAAAAAAAATACAGATTTTTTTTTTCTACAGCAGCTAGACTGTAAATGTCCATATGCAAAAATGTCTTCTGCATCATACGTTTGTAGTGTCTGTGTACCGCAACACTTAATTTGTACAGATGGTGGTATCTAAAAACATTCCTCCTTTGCCTTCCACAGCACTGATACGAAAGAAAGTACGACGGAAAGACGAACGATTCGAATCGCAGTTTCGCCCACCTTTTGCGTCAGCAATACTGTACCATTGGATGTTTTTTCGAGAAGTGCTTGCTCGGCAGAAAGCGTATTGTAAATAGTACAGCGCATGGAGACGGTCTCGGTAATATTGTACAGGTAGAACTTTAGATGGCTTTTTCCGTTGGTTAAATTTTCTTTTCTTTCTTTTCTCTGGGGTTTGATCAAGCACCTTTTTGCCACGAAGGGAAAATCGTTGCTGTTTCCTGTCTCGAATGAATTCCCCATGACGATGGGTGTGCTTAAACTCAGGAAACTAGCATTCTTACACTCACGCATGCACACACACGCTCGCATAAGAACCCCCCAGTGCAGCGCATAGAGCCCTTGCATGTAATCTGGATGTAAATGGTGTGCGTAGTGGTGAGCTGTTCTCCTTTAAAAGTGAAAACGTGCTCTTTTATCAGTATTTACAGTGTGCTTGCAGACACTTCCGAACAGTGTTACGTAAAAGAAACGTCATCACGATCCCACACCCTTTCAGTTTCGCCCCCATTTTACTGCTCGGACAGGAACAGGAAATGATGTTGAACTCAATTAAAGGGCCTTGCTCATACCCTTTTTTTCCCCCCTTCAGCACTCTTTGACCGTTCAGCACTTCTAAAAGGGTAGATTTCTTTTTCAGGACCCTAAAAAGTCTGAAATTGAAGCACTTAACGCGGACACTTAAAAGTGTCTCTCCTGACAGATGATCTTTAACAACACGGTATCTTTTAAAGAACGTTTTCAGGTTCATTTAAATAAATCAAAAAAGTTCAAATTGCATATTTATGGAAGACACTAAAATGCTATTTTAGAGAGCATCGAAAATCTGCTCTGAATTGGATGGAATAAGCCAATTCTTTAAAGTCGACCTATATTTCCCTTGATTGTACATTTGTTAGACACGTATATATCCATACTAATGAGATTGCATGCTGCCTGTATGTTTTATATAGTTTGTTTAGAGTTTCTTTGCCTCAAAATGTAGGCCTTAAAAAAACGGTTTGAATCTCGATGAGTTCACTCTGGTTTAGTTGAGCAAAAACTAAGAGCATTTATCTTTTTAAAAAAATGGATCTCCCAATAAGTAATGCAACACAGTTGGGAGTGCCACTCATTTGACATAGTTCCATATATTATTTGAATGACCTTTGACCCCTAGAGCTCTAAGTGTGCTTGTGCATTTGCGAGTCTGATAGTTTGATATTCAGACACGTTTCAAGTTGTAATACATCCCCTCTCCCTCTCGTATGCAAGCGCACACACACACACACATGAACATGTCGCACTGGGTGGAGTATCTCTCCTAGGGATGTAGAATCTAGAGGTGTTGTGATGGATAGTTGTGCTGTTGTTTTCATTGTGGATCTGTTCTTTCTCTTTTTCTAAAGAAATTTTAACAGTATTTGCCATTTCTAAATTGTAATCAGGTACAAGACTAGAACTAAAGATTTATGGGTCCAAGTGGACATTTGTGCACACATATGCAAATCATCCCTATAATGATGCGTTTTTCTTATATCTTGTTGTATAAATAATGAAGCGTGGAAAGCATGACCTTCCACTTGACAAGCACACTGTCGTACACTTGAGAATCTATGTCCACAATTTTGACATTTCTGGAAAAAACAAAAGGTCATACCTGCATCAAGGCTATCCAAAAGCATTTTCCCAAATCTGCTTTTATTTATGTTCCTCGCATAGCAAAGTATTTGTCGTGTACTTGTGTATTTCTGGGCTGTACGTGAAATGGCTGACTCCTCACGCTTGCACACTCGGCCTTAAGAGCCTGGGGATGCTTTGGTTCAGGCCGACACTTCAATACAGATGTGGAAGAAACGGTGGAAGAAGCCGAGAGTCTGAGTGACAAGGATTGGAATTCTGACCTCTGTTGACCTCTGTTAGCCTCTGTTACTAAAAGCTGCATCATGTTTGCCTCCACAGTGACTTCAAGGGTTCGGCCTGGTCACAGAAAGCCTCGCAGGTTAAATAAGCTTATTAGCTCTCCTCTCAACAACACTTCTACTAGTTTTTGTTGTTTTACAGAGGTTTTATGGTTGCTCTTGTATCTTGTCTCAGGGTGCGTGCCAACGTTTTTTTTTATTTTTTATTTAGTCCTAAGACATTTTTGATGGTAGCTGGTGAGCTCAGCTTTCATTTGTCACTTATTTTTGTGTCTTGCATTTTTTGTCTTCTCATAAAGCTAATGGGTGGGTAGCGTGATTTATTTGTATTTTTTTTAGAGTGTCTAAGCTAAGAATAATTGATGCATAGAGAAAACCTACTAGATTTGCACAATTCTTTTGGATTTAAAAAAAAACCCCAACAAGGGCTATGGAATATCTCGAAATGAAATCCAGCAATTAGTTTTCTTTTTCGGTTGTAAATTGGCTGAAACAGCTAATCGTTTAAGCTTTCAATCTGCAATTACGGTCAAAAGACGCGTATTTTAAGCTTCTGTAAATGTATTGAGAACCAATACTATACAGGAAAACACCCAACATCTCTTCATCTACGTAAGCTCCTGTTTAATGTCATTTGAAAAATTTGGTCGGTTTGTTTCATTCGTGCTGCTTCTCAGAAATATGAACACTGGCGTTCCAAAGGGTTGCTCAAAAACTTGCCTTTTTCACAATTTGCTTAACTTTATAAAACATTTGATATTCGGACTGAACGCGCAGGCAGAAAACGGCGTAAGAAAAAGGCAAAATGTTTACAAAAAGGTGTCATGTTTTACGAGAATTTTGCCATGTACATAGAAATCGTGAGGCTCGTTCGAATGGATAGGTTTAGCATTCTGTCTCTTTGTTTGTACGTTTTTACAAGCGAACAGAGAAATGGCCGTTTGATAACTATGCTCCTTTATCTCAAGTTGTCTTTTCGCCCGACGGGGATGCTCCAGTGTACCATGAATACAAAGTGCACCTCCAACTTTGCCTTAGAACTTCCAGAGGCCATAGTTCACATTCAAGTGAAGTGTGTATGCAGGGGCTGTGAGCCCCCATGTTTCGGCTAGCAGAGCGGACTCTCTCTCTCTCACACTTATCTACCTGTGAAATCCTTCATACCTCTCATTACTGGTCAATGACTGTATCAGCAAACTGCATCAGGTGTTTTTTCTACATGCTTTTTACACAGATTATATGGATTATTGTATTGGTAGATTTTGGTGCATCATTTTTAATGGAATAGCTCTTTGGCTAGTAGCCTGGTCACACGAGTTGTTTTCTTCTCTCTATCTCTTTCTGACTCTTTATCGCATTTTTTCTAGAAGACTGTTTTGTGTTAATATTGTCGATTTGAGGTAGCTGTTTCTTTGCTTATTCTGTACTAAGAGTTTTTACTTTTTTCATTTTGAAATGCTACATGACCCTAATGCATTTAATGACTTAAAAACCATTGTACATACGGTATTGTGCAGAACTCATTTCCATGCATTTCAATTGCTAGTGTTATATAAATTACAGATTATGTCTAGACACCATTTCTGTTTATGAAATAAAGAAACATATCATGTAGCCTACATTGTGTTGTGATTGCTTGATTCTCCTCCCATTGTTGAATGAGTGTATATACAACCATTTTTCTATAGGCTTTTTTTACTTTGTGCCTTTATTGTGTGCCGACAATATATAATAAGATAATAAATCAATTTAGACAAATAATTCATTTATTCATTTTATATAAATGTTGTGTAATATTGATTTCTTGAGATAAGGAATGAGTTTATAAAATACTAACATGTCCACATAAAAGAAGAGGTTAACTTATTTCACATTCAAATTTCACAACTGTATTCATACATTTCAAACACTCTGAGTTTTATATAATTATTTTTTGGTGATAAGGTCAACTCAGTCACTCAAACTGTAAAGAAATTGTTTAGTGGTTTTAAGATAATCAGAACCCCTATGCAAAATATGAAAATATTTTGTAGTGAGAGAATTATCCTGTAAGTCAATTCATTAAATGAAGTTGATTATACATTTGTTTGTACTTCCAGTAAATATTTGACATTGTTTTTGCCATATATTTGTAATATCCAGTGATAGACAAGAAAAACACATTTCGTGAGGAAATGGAAGCAGATGCATCCAAGATGAACCCGTTGAACAGATTGATCCAACTTAGTGTGTGTGTGTGTGTGTGTGTGTGTGTGTGTGTGTGTGTGTGTGTGTGTGTGTGTGTGTGTGTGTGTTAATGAGGTCGGTCTCAGTCAATTTACTAAAATCAGACAATAGATCTGTATGTTGCTGCCACTAACATATACTTAACTAACTTTAATTTTGTGTAACTTTAAGTGTATTAGGTCAACATTCTATAATCTCATCTTCTGCTGTACATTGTTCTAGTGTTAAAGGTTGTATCAGCGATTGTGGGTGAAGTCACTTCTGTTTGTGTTTGAATCGAGATCCCAAACAAACCAAGTTAGCTCGCCCCTCCCTCAACGAATTCCAATTGGTCAGAATCAACTCGCTCACTAGCATGCCAATCACACATACTAAACCCCTACAATCTGATATTCGCTACGCTAGAGCTATCCGAGTTTAGTCGAGCTTCACTCATATTTTTTAAAGAATTATATTTTCACACACAGTTCACATACAAAAAAGTCAGCACTAGAAGCTACTCACCTGTCCAGAAGAAACAGTTCAACCTCAGCGTCCGATTTAAAAAATTTCAAATCTTTGAATTCTCTCCACTGTTCAAAAGCCTTCCTGATTATTATTCATTTCTTTGATGAAAAACGAGAGTATTCCCTCGCCCTAATCCTCTTTCTCTTCTTGAGGATTGCCTCTTCCATGTTAAATGTATCTGGTCCGTTGATAGCATAGGGTTGATAGACGCTGCCTTATTCTTCAGGTCCGACTTCGCGTTCAGGCGCCATGCACGAGCGCAAAAACAAACAACACCCGCCCCTGTCGGTGATTGGTTGGAAGTTGGAACACTGTTTATTTAGATTTTGAGTGGTGGTTGTACCCATTTGTTTTTGTGTGCTGCCTACAGAGAGACGTTTTTTTGACAGCCTGCTTATGGGGCGGGCAGCTACTGGATCGTTAGGAAAGATTAGATGAATGTGATAATTTTTGTTTGGGCCTGAAATCGCTGATACAACCTTTAAAGGTCAAACATTTTTATAAAATGTAATTCACCACCAGATGGCAGTATGGCACTGTCTTGTGGTAAGCCTGAACTCACCTACTTCATTCAGAACTATTATTAAAAAAAACAGTTTGTGATCATAAAAAAAGGATGGATTTGAGAGATTTTGTTTATTAAATCTAGGGTAGGTATTTTTCTGAGAGGCTAGCAATAGTGAGCTAGCTTTGAAAGCAGAAGATCCCACCCTCCCTTCAGAGAGTCTACAAACCCACACCTCCAAAAACACATGAACTCACACAGCCAGAGCAAACAAAAGCATCAGAGACGACATTAAACTACCCCACTTCTCAAAGCACATAACATTATAATAATAACGAACATAAACAGTTAAAAGAGCACTGACCTGTACCACCTGACTGCTGCAGACTCATTGATAAGTGTTGCCATTGAAACGCATTCAAGTCAAAAACTAACTGCTCTGAGTATAATGTTACAGGTTTTCATCTCTTCCACATGACAGTAGTTATGGCGTGAACAAAGTATAGGCTCGTTGTTTAGGCTTAAGAGGAACTGTAAAAGGTGGCTGCTGTTTGTTTGTGGTGCTCAGTGACTGACGTCTGTCTAACTCTACATAGCATGAAACTCGCAGATGATGTGTGATGTCTGCGCGAGCAGGGTGCACGGAGGTATGAAAATGCAAGCTGACAGACAGGCAGGATATCGTATCATTGCATTCAGACCGAATTCTATGATTGGACCAAAAACATAAACAATCACTTATGTTCCTACACCTTACATAGATGATAGACATTTAGACCACTTAACTCAGTGATTGCTATCAGGATGTGAAGAGACTTTCAACCAGCATAACAAAAAAATTTTTCTTGAACAAATTGACTACCCTTCCTGTATTTAAATATTGAGGAAAGATGACCAATTGTCTGATAATAATATCACAGAGAATACAAAAGCACTTCATTGCAAAATGATTGGCAACAGACTGTTTGCTAAAAAAAATATCAAAACTTGTTTTAAGACTTTAAAGAAAAATAGCCTATATATTAAAAAGCCCTTAAATGATTCAAACATATCCAATGATAGCCACCACATTCTTTGAATTATGAAAAGAAAAAAAAGTAGGCCTAATCATTGTGAAAGCATTTATTGAGAGTAGCACTACAGTATGTAAGTCCTTTGAATTAATATGCAGTAATTATGGAGTCAATGAAAATTAAACCAGCGGAATATACAGCAATTTCCGTCTTTGCCATCCGCTTAGAAGACTGTTCCTTAATGTCACTTTTTCATGATTGAAGACAGTTCCAGAATCATGCTCTGAAAAAGAAGAAATTATTCATATTTACTGCATGAATCATTAGTCTACATATCAAACTTATTAATTTTTTTATTCAATGAGAAAGTGCAAAATTAAACCAAATGTAAAAATGTAACATCAACATAACAAAAACCTTAGTTGTTATGATGAGCATTTTGTCTCTGAGAAAAATAAACAATTTCATGATTTGACACTGTTCGTTGACACTGTTACGCAATTACTTATTAATGTCACTTTTTCTTTTTTGGTTTGCTGTACTACTGAAAAAACGTAATATTAACCTTTATCTCCATATCAAAATCTTAGTTGGCCAGACAGTGATTCATCTTTACTAAATCTTTAAATATTGTTGTATGAGACACCTTGAGCCCGGAGACTATAATGTAAATTGTGAGTTTTTAAATGTTTAGCTTAAATGTGCACTATAAATGAATAGTGATCATAAACAGAAGTTTTCTCACATGAAACGGAGCTGAGGCTTGGATCCAGAAACAGTATTTGTTTTGTCACGACTTATAACAAACGGATAGTGGATTATATGTTCCTCTACTCACCATTGACATTCTGCGTCCAGTGGCAGGGGGTGGGGTCATAGCTGGACTCTCCCCTTGAGCTATACGGTTGGCCTCCATGTCCGATCCACTCTTGGAGTCTGGACTATCAGACGAGCTCTCTGAAAGCCCCCGTGACATGAAGCTAGCTTTCCTGGCAGTGGGATAATTCCCGCTTTCCAGGGAATCACTATCCTCACTGAAGTCTTTACATTGACTGACACGGCTCTGCTTCCGTAATGCTGCTAGTATCTCTATGTGACTGGCTCTGAGTGAAGCTCTGGGCTGCTGACCAACATTTATGGGTGGTCCAGAGCCCTTGGGCCCGGACTCTTCGCTGCTGCAGGAGTGCTGACGGTTGTCTAAAGTGGACCGTCGTTCTGTGGCTCCCAGCTGTTGGAGAGCCTGAAATTCTGGCTGGCTAGGAAGACGGTTATCCTTGGGGGGCTGCTCAGATCCATTAGGGTCACCTTTTGGCTCCTCGTGGCTATATGGAGGACCAGCCATTGGCATATAGAGAGGCAAAGGTGCCATCTGTCCATCTGGCACCACTGTAAGGGAAGTATGTGTTAAATGTATATGTTTTTGTGGTGAGGAGTTTGTAAGGATGCATACTTGTTGGACCATGGAGTTTTTCTTTGACCTGCAAATGCTATCTGCATCTCCAATGAACTTGGATCCATATATGGTCTGCTTGATTTTCTTAACACCAAGATGGAATATCTCCAGGAGATTAAGGAACAGGGATACCCCTGCAATGACCAGCATGAAAATCATGAAGATGCTCTTCTCCGTCGGCCGTGAAACGAAGCAGTCCACGCTGTTGGGGCAGGGGTCACGCTCGCACTTGTATAATGGCGCCAGTCCGATACCATAAAGCCCATACTGCCCCACTATGAATCCCACCTCCACCACTGACCTGGTTAAGATATGCAACACGTATGTGCGCAGCAAGGAACCCCTCAGAGGGGCCTTCCTCACTTTCTTCTGCTCTTCCAGCTTCTTAAGCTCCTTCTCTATACATTTGTGCTCCTCCAAAGCCTCCGTCTCCTCCAGCTCCACTTTCAGCTGAGCTTTCTTCTTGTGGCGCTCCTTCTCAAGCGTTCGGAGCCGGTAGAGTGCGTGTCCCATGTACACCAAAGATGGTGAGGAGACAAAGATGATCTGTAAGACCCAGTATCTGATGAGAGATATGGGGAACGCCTGGTCGTAGCAGACGTTCTTGCATCCAGGCTGCTCCGTGTTGCACACAAACTCACTTTGCTCATCGTCCCACACATCTTCCGCAGCAACCCCGAGCACAAGCATACGGAATATAAAAAGAATGGTGAGCCAGATTTTGCCCACAATGGTGGAGTGAATGTGAACCTCCTCCAAGATACTCCCTAGCAAGTTCCAATCTCCCATTTTCACATGGCCTAAAACTGAAAGAGTGAAGGTTATAAATTACTAGGACTAAAATATTGTTTATGATACAGCCTATATTTAATAGATAGATAGATAGATAGATAGATAGATAGATAGATAGATAGATAGATAGATAGATAGATAGATAGATAGATAGATAGATAGATAGATAGATAGATAGATAGATAGATAGATAGAATTTCAACTATACTAGGTCACATAAAAAAGGGTTAGATTAATTACACCCATAAAAATAAAAACTTACATTTTAAGTTAGTGGTATTCACAGAACACTTTCTGCATCAATTCATCACACTAAAAACAATATCATAAAACTCCAGTATCCTTTCATCCTCGTGGGAGTAATTAGTGTTCCTCTGTGGACCTCGCTTTGTTGAATGAAGTCCAGTTTCTCTGTGCATTGAGCTCATACAATGCTACTATCGATCTGTGGGCTGGACAATACCCTGAGGGGGCTAAATTGCATCACAACTGTTGAGGGCAGGTCAGGGGGAACATACAATCCCAAATTACCCCATGGCCGGTGTGAAAAATGTGCCAAATATGTTAGGGTAATTAATAATGAACTGTAAAATCTGAACACACCCAACATTATCTTAATGTTAATCGAATATATGCACTTAAAATATTGGCTGTTTGGAATAGCAACCAGTATGCAAATTTCCAATATGCACACTGCACAGTTGGACTACTAAGGCTAAAATGTGCAGTATACATAAAAGCATGAAATACTGTATCCCATACTGCATCCCTTGACCTTCCATTTCCAGTGTGTCAAGTGAACTGAAAATAATTATAGCTGCAATTTGCAGCATTTTATATTGACTCATTTTAATCCGATTTTCTTAAATAGTGAAAAAAGAGATATTTTTACTCTAAAATTGCACTCACATGCAGTGTGATGAGGTCATGTGACAAGAATGTAGCATACTACTTCTTGAAAAATTGGATTGTTTCATAATACAAACTGTTTCACTAATTCTTAAAAATAGTATGTACAGTGTGTACTGTGCAGTATTCAGTAAGCAATAAGCCAGATTCCACTCTGAACATAGCACTTGTGTCTAGGCGAGACATGATGATCAATGTGTCATGTCCGATTTTATAGTCTAATGCTTTAAGGGCTATTTTTGGCTAGTCTGAGGGTGATGTAATGAGAAAGAAGCTGAAAACAACCTTCAAGAATGTAAGCCAGCTGTAGCTTAGTTCAGATAGAAATGTAATTAACTGTGGAGTTTAACAATTGCATAGCAAACACTTCACTAGGTGCAAAGTTCAGATTTAATAACAGGTTGTTGTGTGTATGTAAACAAATGTGAAGAATTTTGGACTGGCACATTCATTTAGGTTACATCAGTGTGAACAGAAGTTAAATCTAGATTTCAGAGAGGGTTGCCAGGTTTGCATAACAAAACCAGCCCACTTGCTATTCAAAACCTTCCTGATAATGGCCAAATCTTCCGCCTACGGCAACAGTGTAAAAGTAGCCCAATTCCGCTGTAAAATTTGGCAACACTGATTTCAGAGGTAAAGTAAGGTTAACATCCGCCAGACTGTGACCTAAATATCTCACTTCTGCTTGGACAATAGTATTGTCAGTGAGCTTGGAATTGTTCATTGAATCACTGGATTTATATCCCCGTGATAGTACAAAATACAATAGTAAGCCTAAACATGATGGTGATATATTATTGATAGGAACTATAGCCTACATCAACTAAAAATCAAATTGACAACAGTTGGTTAATTGTAATTGCAAAAACAGAAAAGCCAAATATCTTTTGTTTGCCATTGTTTTGATATTTTATATAAAATTGGTTTCTGACAGTAAATATATATATAATCCTGTGATGGTAAATGTTATTTTGAATTGACTAATCCAAAATAAGAGATTAGATAGGTCTTTCCCAAATCTTAGATAAGTCTTCTATGTAGTTTGAAAACTGCAAAATATTCATTTTAAAAGGAACTTGCCATAAGATTTCATAAATAAGATTTATTTCAAGATTTGTCAGAACTTACAAATATTTACAAAATGTATTTCCAAACAACATACAAGGTATTTTCCCCACATCTAGCTTTCTCTCTTTGAGAAAAAATAAAAATTGTTTAAAAAAAAAGATCATAGAAAAATCTTTGTTCAATTCAACTTTACAAATATATACACAAGGTAACACTCCCCTCATTCATCACCTACAAAAAATAAAATAAAACTGGTACTCTTAATGTTACTCTTAAGTCATCAATATGAAAATATCAAATCTTTCAGGATGACTAATGGAACAAAGATTGACCATTTAAATCCTGACAACTGCAGACCAAAAAAAAAAAAAAAAAATTCTAATATTAATCTTTTCCATTTCTACATTTAGAGCCAATTTACTCCTACACCCACCTCATTCACATAACCAGAAGGAAAACAAAATCCAAGTAATCAAAACTTGAGGCCTATAAACATTTAGGTTAAAGATTTAAAAACATTTGTAGTTCAGAGGTAGGTTTAAAAAGCATTGCAAATATCATAAAAATCAACTTACAATGTCCTTTAAATACCTTTTTTGTTCATTTAATTGCATTAAAACACGACATCTGTAGTACTTTGTGCAATGACCAACTTGCCAAAATAATGAAAAACAAGTAAATTCTAAGGCATCATACAGTGCTTTAAGCACTGAAAATACCATGAAGCGTCATTTATCTACTTTGTGGTGTCTGTTTATATCCTTGACACAGATTAATGTAAATTTCAGAGTAGACCACACTGCAAATGTTTCTAATAGATTCTTCAAAATGTTGCCTGTTTGGTGTCTGGTTTGCAGTAATTATGAATTTTATAACACTGAATGTTAACTAAAGAAAAAAAGCCTCTAAAATAACTGTATACCATTTACTGCAGATCTTTTGGTGAGTTACAACTTTAAGTGCTTTTTCAAACAGATGGACGTTAACAGATATAATACACCGATTTTCATATTCAATGTATTATATTTCTGCCATTGGATACTGATGCACGCATTGAAATCTTCACAGACTTTTTTTGTAAAGTCTGTTCAATTTCATTCTTGTTCGATCAATTCTCCATTTTCTCTTTCTTCTTGAATAGCTTCATCAATTGAGAGAATCGCTCCTCAACCTGTCAAAGAACAGCATCATTAGTTTACGACAAAGCAGTAAGCTGACGTCATATTAGAACACAATAACAAAGCATACCTGCTCTGTTGACTTCTTCAACCTTTTCGACAGAGTAGCAAATGTCTTGGGTGAAGTCCCCTTCATTTTAAGCTCGATGAGTATGTCCCGATCTTCATCCCTTTAAAAGACATCAGCTTTTTTTATTGGTTTTTTAAACTTAAGTACACAAACACACATTATGCACACAGAATTAATAACCCAAAACAGGAGTGGAAATTCATTCAACTCACCTGGTCCATGACACCACCACTTCCCCTTTCTTCCTGATTACATTCTTAGCAGACAGGCTGCTAGGGGACACCTGGGCTATTGCAGTTTTTAAGCCTTTTTCTTTGGAGGATTTTGACCTTTTCTTATGCCTGCACTTGGAATGTTTATCTTGAAATTTCTCTACCTTTTGGCGCTTTGCCCTTGGCTCCGATTGGTGCTCCTTGCGTTTCTTTGACACCCTCTTGGATATAGACTCTGGTGCACTTGGGCTCTGAGTTGTGTTCATTACATTTCCTGACATCTTCTCTGATGTTTCAGCCTCTGTTGCACTGCTTTCCTCAGAAGCATTAACGTATGCTTCTATGGTAACAGACTCCGCATTGTTGCAGGACAAGTTGTCATCACAAGCACCTTCAGGTGAGGATTTTTGGCTTGACTGTTGAGCTTCTCTTGCTTTATCTGCAATGTGACATGACTTGTTTACCTTGATTGGGCTTTTGTTCAGCATCTCTCCAGGTGCAGGACCCAAGTCCTCATGTGTCAGAGCAAGATTAGGCTTGAAAGATGGCTCTGAACATTCAGGTAACGCTGGTCCTGCTTTCCCTTCATTTTGTTTACTTTCAATTGGGCCAGTAGATGTCCGTCTTATTCGCACAATGAAATGATCATTTGACCTCTCCATTACCACAGCCTGCATTTGTAAATTAGGTTGGAATTGGAAACCGGATGGATCAGAGCCCTCCCATGTCCTACTGGGACTCGACCCACAACTGGAGTTGTCGGTGTCTAGAGAAAGGTGGATGTCCTGTTCAGTGGCATCTTCTCCATCAAGAAGAGCGTCTTCACTATAATGGGCACCGAGGACACTGTTTGAGGCAGATAATGGCTGTCCAGTTCCAGGGTGCAAGAAACTCAAGTGACTATCGGACTTTAATGGTGAGGGAATGGTAAGGGACACAGCTAGATCTTCCGCCAAGATAGAGAAGGACCTTTGAGATATTACAGTTGACTGAAGAGGAAGCTGGCATGGTTCAGAATTAGAGGGAACTTCTAACAAGCAGCTCTCATCGAGAATTGCTGGGTCTACCAGCATTTTGCTGTTTGAAGCAAACTTGTAGGGGGAAATGGAAGACCAGGATGTGATGAATTTAGATGGGGTTGTCTTGTTAGGGGTCATAATCCCAATCAAATTATCCCCTGGAAGTCCTTCTTTTTGAGGTGTGCTAAGTGGCCAACTTGTATTGTCACCAACAGGTACACTGGATTCAAGCAAATCAGACCCTTGCAAAAGACACTTGAATATCTCTCCCATTTGAGAGTCAGAGACCAAGTTGAAGGTTAAGCTTGATGTCTGCTGCTCGGTTAGAATTTCAAAGTCCGACTTATCCTGAATCGATCCATTATTTGAGAGACGTCGGACATAGGAAGAGATTTTATTGTCAGATTCTGAGGTACCTTTGTGGAAAGACCTTTCAGAGGATGAAGTAGGAAGCTGTTGTGATGTCGTCACATTTGCCGGCTGATCGTCTTCATTCATGACAGCTTTAATGTTTTTACCTCGGCTCCCAAGGCCCCTGCGAGGCAGATTATTTGCAGGGGCCTCTCTGACGAAACTTCCTGGGTCAATTTTTGACTTCTTGGCCCTGTAAAGATGCCCAGGTGTGCTAAATGGTACTTTTTCTACCGCCTCACTTTCATCCTCTTTTCTTTTAAGGGTTGCATTTTTATTTTCATTTGATACATTCTTGGATGGCTCAGACTCACTTTTGAGTGCTGTCTTCAGTTCCTTGAACAAGAAATCAAACTGCCCATCCACAAACGTCCACAACTTCTGCTTGAGGTCTCCAGCTCTCTGCTCAAATATACGATTGACGATGCCATTCTTGCTGACCTTGCTAATTATTGACGTAATAATCTTATTTAGTCTAACTTTGATGTCATTACCTTGGCAGCACAATTTATCCATGTCAACCGCATTGATAAATTCTGTAAAAGAGGCATGAGACATATCCACTATACAGCAGAAGGCAGTCTTAGTGACATTTTTCTGAAGCTTCATGTACTTTTTCCTCAACTCAACTCGAATAGATCCTAACATGTCCATAAATCCATCTAGCGTATAGACCGCTGCTTTGAATGGTGGGCTGACAGTTTTAAAGCGTCTCTTACTTGAGGTGGGACTGTCGTTAGAAGCTGACGACTTTGAACACTTGCTTTTCTCTAAATATTTAGAGGGTGGGGGGAATTTCTTTTGGGACACTCTTTTGCGAACTGCAGGTAGCTTTGGACTTGGAGTCCCTGAGGTTGGTTTTTCCTTTTCTCTTGGAGGAGTCTGTATAAACAGAGGTCCCTCTTCATCACTCTCACTCACTATCTCACCATCCTCCAGCTCATCTTCCTCAGTTCCACAAGCCGATAGGGCATCTTTTGTCCCTTTGTAGGAAGAAGCTGTGACAGAAGAGTCAGGTGACTTATTCTCCTTGTTCATGTCCATATTTACTTCATCCTTATCACTGCCAGTTGTTACAGTTGAGAAATCTTGAAAAGAAATTAACATTAGCAAGATGTACACATTAACCTGTTGGGCCAATTATTGCAAGAGACAAGCAAACATGCATTTCAATCAAATGTTCATGGAATAATTAGTGCAATTTTTGCAATTATGGGAAACATAGGCTGGGTTTCACAGACAGGGCTTAGACTAAGACAGGAAAAAAACATTACTGGTTTGCATCTTGAGACAAAACAATGGCACTGACATATAGTAAGATATATCAATGCAACTTGCTTTCAATTAAAACAGCTCAAACATGCATCTTGGTCTGGGACTAGCTTAAGCCTTGTCTGTGAAACCAGGGGTTACAATGTTAAAAAAAGCATTACTATCAAAAACAAAACAAACACTTACCTTTGTTAAGACTTTTGACATGTGGTTGCTTCTCAGCAGGCTGAGGCTGCACTTTTTTCACCTGACGGACTGGGCTTGTGAGAGGGCTGATGGGCTCTGGAATAACTCTGAGGTTCCTCAGGGTAAGCATCATGGAGTCTTCATCGTGGCAAAACACAACAGGGTTCAATGACTTTGTGTCCTGTTCTTCTTTTTCTGTGGAATCTGGCTCTAAGAAATCAGGTTGCGATGACAACATGGTATTCTCTTCAACAGTGGTGCTATTATTTGGAGCTATAGTGTTCCGACTCCATAATGGACTTTGATGGGATATTTCAGATATTTTCAAATGTTCAGATGTGTGCTGTGTTTGAATTGATTTTGCATATTCTAATGTTTCCCCTGCTCTCTTATTGTCCTGTTTTGAAGTGCCCACTTGTTCAACATCACAAATAACTTTGCTTGGGTCACCTAGATCTCCACTAATTGTACTAGACGAAACTTCCATGTTGACAGAACTCCCAGAAGAATTAATATTAGGAATGCTTTGTGACTTCTCAGAGCATGACAAATCATCTTGACAAATCCCTTTTGATGCTGGTAGTAAATCTTGAGAGTTGGCCTGACGTTTCCTTTGGATTTCCATGTGAGAAGTCTCCTCAGACAAAGTGGCAAAACGATCTTGTTGCTGACAACCATCAACTATTGAATCAGGAGTACTATCTGAAACTACCACTTTGGATGTTTTAGAGGGCAAAGTGATTGAAGACTCTCTGGGAATTATAAGTAATGCTGTCGTCTCTGTGTCATTCTCACAGACACGATTTGGAGACTCTCCTGTAAGGGTTAATTTTGATAATGAGTCTTTGTCTAACACATTGGAATCTGAAGTCTTGCCTCTTTTCTCCTCTAAGGTTTTAATAATGCATGGCACTTTGTCCACAGCCTCTTGACTTTCATTGGCATTCTCTTGTTGTACCTCCATATCTGTTTGTTTTGCTAACGGCTTCTCAGAGGCTTCAGCTGTGAAGAAATCTACAACTTGTCTAGACTGTTTGCAAGAACTGGTAAAGTCTTCTTTTTCACCTGCAGTCGTGGCATCAGGGTTCTTATCCATTTCCTCATCGCTGTGCTGGCTGTTCTTTAATTCATCTATGACATAGAATTCCTCCCCAGCGTCGGATAATCTGCTGTTATATGAGGAGGCATCTTCAGATGCCGCTCCAATGGCTTCTGTGGATTCAGAGGACTGCTTCTGTTTTTTAAGAGGCGATAGGGTGAGGTTCAATGTCTCCATGAAACTCAGTTTTCTGTCTGGACTATTATTCTTGGATGTTTGGCAGGGATTTATGCTGACAGCTACCACTGATGGTTGCACAGCATGAACAGATTCAAGATGTTTGTCCTTTTCAGTCTTACTATCTCGATCTTTTCTGGCATTTTTGTGCTTTTTACGAGAGTTCTTTCTGTCATCTTTGGTAAGAAAATATTTTGATTCTCCATGCTTCTGTACCCTATGGTCCTTCAAATGTCCACCTCTTTTTCTTTCTCTGTCCTTGACTAGGCCTATACTCTTGTCTTCAAAACAGTTCTTTTCAGAACTTCCATTTTTGACAGGGCATTTCAAATCCTCCATTCTAGAATTATCATAGCAATGAGACCGTTTGCTTTTTGTTGATGGCTCATCGATTCTGCTTGATGATTTCCCCTTATAAACATCCTTTCGTTGAGAATCAAGTCTGGGAGAAGAAAAAGCTTGCCTACTGTCAAAGGCATCAACTTGCTTCTTAGATCTTTTATCTTCATCTTTATTATCCATCTCCTTTGTACTCCTTCGCTCATACTCTTTGCTATTGTCTGATCTGTTACTGCTTCTCTCTCTACTACTACTGCAGTTGTTACCCTCACCTCTTTTACTCATCTCACTCTCCTTTGGCCTCTTTTGCTCATGGTCTCTGCTTCTTTCCATTCTGCTGCTCCTCCTCGCTGTACTGGAACTTTTCTTCTCTTTCCTTCCATGGTCACTTGAATCTGTTTTCTTCCATTTGTGGTTTTGGGAATGGCTTTCTTCATCCACCACAGTACAATCTGTACTTCTCAAGCCAGAGTGTCTTGCTTCTCTGCTAGTGATGTCTGCATTTTGATTATGCATGTGCCTTTGACTCTGTGTCTCCACATCTGCAGCTGTCTTAACTGAACTTTTGGATGGCTGTAAAGAGACAGGTGGCGAGGCTTTGTGTGACAGGGAGGAAGGGCTTTTTGATTGTTCTGAACTAGTAAGAACGACTGGAACCTCAGGCTGCTGATTTCTGTTTTCACTAGACACAGAACTATCCTTTGCAAGCTCTTTTTCAGTTACTGTGCAATTCTGTGGTTTTTCTAGATTGCCTATATGTTTTAAGGGAGGGTTCTTATTTCCCTTCAAGCAACTGAATCGACAATCAGTAGTTGTATCGGAAGCTCTCGGTCCAGAGTTATTTGTTTTGGGAGCATTCAAAACATCTGCAACTGTGGAGGGATTTTTTATACTCCCTGATGTTCTGTAAGGTCCGTAGTCTTGCTCTGGTTGGACAGTCAGGGTCTCAGCAGATTTATTCTGACAGTTCAGAGGACTTTCAAGATCAGTTCTAGGGCATCTCTGGAGCACCTCAAATGGTTGTGGTGCTGCAGTTGGCGGATATGCAGGGTGATCTGACACAGTGTTTCTGCCCTTGTGTTGATTTACTTCATCCATAGTATTATCTTGTCTAACACTTTGTGATCCTAAAACAGAACTTGAAGAATTGTTCAAACTGTGCCCTTTGTTTGCCGGACCACTTTCCATTTGAGATCGACGGAAATTTTGACCATAACTTACTCGGCTGGACCTGAAAAAACAGGGAAGGGACTTTTACATAAATCCATCCAATCCTGACACAAGCCAGGTTCCATTATCTGTTTGCTGATCTCAGTACCAGAGTTAAAGTTTTTACCTATTGCTGAGTCTGCTAATCTCCTCATCCTTACGCACAATCTCCATTCTAGCCGTCTTGACGAGAGAACAAATGTTCTTCTTCAGAAGTATGTTTTCACTGCTCAAACTTGAATTCTTTAAATATGAAGTACAAAAAAAAACAGACTCTTTATTCCAAGTTTTTGGTATTCATTATGTATCACCAGGGTCCGAAATTAGCACCCGCCAAGCGCCAAATGCGGGTAGATTTTCCGTTTGGCGAGTAAATCTCAAAAGGCTATCCGCCACACTGGCGGGTGGATGTTCCAGACACCCAAAGTCTTGCGGAAGTTTCGGGAGTCTCCCGCATATTGATAGCGGCTGCCTGATGCCCGCAAATTAGTTCAAATCTCCAGGAATCTAGAGCGAGCGAGAAAGAAAGAGCGCGCTCATACTGTGCTCCAAACCGCGTAGCGCGCGCACTGCAGAGAGCGAGAGACCTTGTGTGTGTGTGTGTGCCTCAAGAAGCGTGTGTGAACCTTCTCCACACCCAAAATAGACCAACACTAAATATATAATTTTAACTTAAAGAATTAACAAATTAAGATGACAAAAAGAAAACACTGAATCAGTTTGAAGCTTTGAAAAAAACGCTTTTTTTCATCAGACTACGTTTTTTCGTCAAATAAAAATAGCAGGCCTACCTCAATCCACAGCTTGTCTAGTTTTTACTTAAAAAAGTAATATGTCTACATGATGTGGGGTGAGTCTGGATCTCCGATGGCACAGATGTCCCGGGAATACAGAGATGACGTCTCGCTAGAGTGGCCAATTTCGGAAAGCGCCTTTCATTTGCTTGTGGATGTTTGCTTCGCCAGTGATATTGCATTGTACTTGCACTAGGCCTACTGCTATTTTAATACCACTTGGCATATTTTGCAAGTAACTTCGTCGCCCTTTCTGTCAAAATGGTCCCACACAGTAGCTACTTCTTTTCGCTTGCCTTGCTTCATTGTGCTTGCTCAGCGAAATATGTCTTTAGGCGCGTGTGGTTGCGCGTGTCGACGCACCCCATGATTTAACAAATACAGGGTATATATACTGGTTTTTTTTTACCATGCAGCAAACAAACAAAAAAGCTAAATGTGTGTGTGTGTATATATATAATTTTAAAACATAATTTTATGTTTACTTTCGGTAAAGTATCTGATAGTTTTACAAAACCTTCAAATGTACTGTTATGAGCACTAGTTCCATGCTCACATCTTCCATGTCTTATATTTGTTGCTCTGATTTGACTTCTATGTACTCTTATTCATTCAACATAATACTTATCTCAATTAAATGTACTGAAATGAATGTATATGTGACACAAAAAGGCTGTTTATTATTTTGGCCGGTAAAAAATATGCTTGGCTGGTGGATTTTTTCCATCTACCAGTCCCCGTGGCAGGTGAGCCAAAAAGTTAATTTCGGACCCTGTGTATCACTATATAACAACCATTAAAAATGTAAACACACCTTTGTCTGCAGTAGCTGTAACTTTGAGAGCAGTTCCTTAACTTGTTTTTGTGCGTCATCAAATTTTTGCTTTAACTGTAATAAAAGATAAGTACAATGAGACAATGTAAATATTCTGTCAATTTATTAACTTTTAAAGCAAATTCAAAACCAAAACAATTGCAAGCCATGCAACCATATTCAAAGTTTAGAGTTCAAGTTACAAGACCTCATTGTAAATTTAATTTACAGACCTCATTGTAAGTTGCCTCCTTTTCTTCTTGTTCTTCCCTGATAAGTTCCTCATATATATCCATTGATTCCATTGACCGTGGGGAAATGAACGGGTTGACTTCACCTAATAGAGAAAATGACAATACAACAGTTATAACAATCTAAAGAATGTATCCTTCTATTTATCTGGTACTCATGAACAAATTACTATAAACAGCTATAAAATATGATGTACTCAATTCAAAACTCATTAACGAAACCCACCTCTGTGCCCATCACCCTTAGGGCTGTTCTCCAGACCAGAGTAAATGTCCACTGAGTCCTCATTGTAATGCAGAGATTTACCTGTATCAAATACAAACACTGATACAGTCATAATGCAAAACAATTCCAGCATATATCCTACATCTGTCGAATACATGTATGTCTTTTTATTTTTACACAGAGCTGAGGCCTGAACCTGTTAAGGCAAGAAATTGGGGAATAAAACAAAAAAGATAAACCAAACAACATTATCTGGATCAAATTGCATACATATAGATTAGATTAGATTAGAAAGCACTCAGGTGGACTAAATGGCCTCAATTGCAAGTGCAGTTGTTACTGCTCATGCATGTAGTACAAACATCTACATTTAGTTTATTTTGCCTGACTTGTCTATGATGTTGTGAAATTATTAGTAAAGTTGATTATCTGCTATGATGACAGTGTTATCAAGAATACACTGAAAGTATTATTGCAGTAACACAGTAGAACAATACATTGCTGAAAATTAAATGTATATAGACAAGAATGTGGTCTTGTTAAAGTAATTATTGTAGATCTAAGATCAATTTATATTATAACTGTGTGATAAAGGCCGCAATAAATGCTAGATCCATACAGATACTTGATAAAACAATAGTACTCTACTGATCCAACCAGAAGACATGTTAAATATGTGAAAATAAAGTACATCTGTTGAGCTGTAACGTTGGAGTCTTACCTGAGGGCTGATCAATACGATCTCCACGAAGTTCATCCATTTAATAAATTTTCAGTCAGCTAATGAAAGAGTGAAAATAGTACAAGAAGTTCCTGAAAACAGTGACAATAACAGCAACAGTGGGCATGTGTCAGTTCAACTACACCACTTCCTGTCATTTACTGAAGAAACACTGTACTGAAGTAATGCAAATTTAAAGCGATGTTAAAACAAGAGTCAACTTAATATTAAGGCGAAAAGTAATAAATCACACACACACAAAAAAAATCCACTATACTTACACAAAATATAATTGCAACTGTAAGATCATGGGTTTTAATGTTACACAAACACCGATCAAAAGCGATCAAAATTCATTATTTTAAATAGTATGAGTACAAAGTGAAATTAAATGAAAGTATATGAACAATAACGTTACCTGTATCTCTAGTAGTGAGCAAACGACAACAGGCAGATAAAACAATAAGATGGACCAAACACTGTACAGCGGAGTTCAGGGTGTGACACCTATGCTATCGCGCTAGTAAAATATAATTTGAAGTCAATTAGCAACTTTCAACTTGCTTGTAGACAGTGATTTAAACAAATCTTGAAGCATATTTCCACCAGCTCCGCGCCATCCTTACACCATACACATTCGCCAAACAGGAAGTGACGTAATTTTCCCGCGGTCTCTCCTTTCCTAAAAGATAATATGGAACACACACACACACACACACACACATATATATATATAAATATTAACTACATTTCATGTTTTTTAAGCAAATAGCAAATATTTTGATAAAATAATCCAAATTAAAAATGTCTTTTAAATTCTTATGTTCATTGTTTGCCAGATATTATACTATTATAGATTGCAACGATAATCAATAAATATTAAATCTACCTGCTGTACAAAACATGTTCCATATAATAATAATAATAATAATAATAATAATAATAATAATATCCATTGCCCTTATTTCAAACATTGGCTAGTTATCTTTTTTGTGTCTTAAATGTTTCTAAAATAAGGTTACACAGCTCTGTGTTGTCTGCCCAAATTTGATGAAACCATTTACAACTGAAGAGGATATTAAATACAGCTGTAGCACACACAGAGGCTTAAGAACCGTGCCGCCCAAAATAACATATTTAGTCGAAATTATGTATGCATTTTAATGCAAAATCCTCGCACAGAAACATCTCTTTGAGGTTAGTTTGCTGCACAGGGAGCGTGAGCCGCGCGACAGATAAAGTCGAATGACCCGGAAGTGCTCTTCATTTACTCACATGTGGACAGGGTTTTTAATACTGACGGGAACGTGCTCGCTGTGTTGTGTACAACCTGGACAGCCAAGCGAGTGATGAGTCTTATGGTTCCTATCACGTAGAATACTTGGAATATAAAAGCCGTTGCCAGCCGCTGAGACATCGTCGGAAATCCCTATAATCACGACAAATGATAGAATGGAAAACCTGGAGTTGAGCCTGACGTCTCTGGGTGCAATCTCAAGACATATCGAGAAAAGTCACAACGAACTCAGCAAGTACCTCACAAAACAGGTGAGACTGAATTTCCTGGGCACTTTTATAAAACCGTTATAATCTGCATGTGTTAAACATTTAATCTGTTTAGCACATGCAGAGTACAGCGTGTGTGTCACACCACACTGTCCCACGTTTCTGTAGTACACATGCTGCTCCATTGGTGGTTTATACATGATATTCATTATTGTAATAAATAACTGACATTTAAGTGTTCTGCATACTAGTTTATTTGGGAAACGAGTCTTGGTGGGTTATTTTGGTCCTGTTGCAACATAGTTTCAATAGTTTGGGTTGTTGAAGCATGCTGCCACAGTTTATTATTTTGACAAATACACAAGAGGCAGTAAAAGAGGCACTGATTACCTTACCTTCATCAGTATTCACTTACATTGATGTGAACATAAACCAGGTTATAAATTCATGCTTGAATATCTATCATTATTTGGTACCAATCCAAAAGTATCCACATGGGAATTCCAATAGACATTATTCCAATAAAAAGTAAAGATCTATGAATTATTGTTGGAGGATCTGTTTAGATTTTCGTTTGATTCCATAGGGATACTTTAATATTATTTATTTATTTGACATGAATCATTCTGCTTGTAGATATGGAGCCAGCAGGACAGGCGGTGTATACTGGAATGTCTTGCCCAGCTCTTGTTGGAGAAGGAATACACTCTCCTCATTGCTCGTCACTTACGACCACTGATCCTGGACCTGTTGGAGAGGAATGCTGAGAGGATCAAAGTAGACATCCGGCTGAATCATGACCTCCACGAGCGCTTGTGTGTGACTCTAAGCAAACTTCTCAACATCAGTCCAGATGCTCAAGCGTAAGTAATCCTTCAGAATTTATTCGCAGCAGGGTTCCCATTTATCTTGGAAAACCTGGAAATATCAGGTCATTTTAAAACATGGAAAATTAATGGTGATAATACAATTGGAAAAGTCATGGGAGTATTTGTTTATTTGTGAAAAAACAAATTGCGAACAACCTTTTAAATCTGTTAAACCAATTCATTAGTCTGAATTATTTGTTAGCAAATTGGTACGAATTTGAATGACTTTAAAAACATAAATCGTATTTAAAGATCATGGGAATTCATTAGTCGAAAAGTATCAGATGGTGAATAACAGATGTTGTTGTTACCACTTCAGAACAAATGTCCAGTATGTCATGAACAAGTTTGAATTGTTTTCTTACAGGTTCGCAGCAAGGTATTTCAGCAGCTCTCCCCCAGTATTTCAGAGGCTGTTCTTCACCAGTGAAGAGGCTGCCTCCATCCAGTATGGGCCCAGACGGATGAAACTACGGGACCTGATGGGGGCCACTCTCCGCTTCCTCCAGAGCGATTGTGAGAAGTTCCGTGTCCTATGGGACTGGAGTGCCTGTGTTTCACAACTTCTCACCAGTGACGTCATAGTCAGAAGGTATTGCAATGAGTAGATCAGTCACAAGCTCTCACTAGAATCTAAATATCTATTTGCTAATAAAACTAAAATACTGTGTTTTTTTTAAGCTACACTGCCCAGTGCCTTGCCCTGGTGTCCCACATGACAGACAACCAGAAAACAATATTTTTGAGGAAGGTTCTTTCAAGTGAAGAGATTATGCATTTGAAAATGAAGTAAGTTTTTTGGAATTGTTCAGAAGTTATTCACTTGTGTTAACTCTTAAACAACATTACAGTATCACGTCTTTGCAGATCACTTGAGGAGACACAGCAGCTGGAAGTAGAAAAGGCTCTGGTTTTGGCCAATCAGGGCTCAGCAATATGGCGAAAAGAGAGAGTTAAAAAGATCACCCGTGGTCAGGTGGTGACAGAAGACCTGACTCAGAGCGTTACTGTGGTGTGTGGAGTGATTTTACCTAGACAGACCCCTCGACAGGATGAACAGGCAAGACAATCATTCAAAAAGACAATATTAAGCTTATAAAAAGCCAGATATAATATAACAAGAATATATGTTTTTCCTCCAATACCTCTATTAGTGTATTGTGGGAGAATATTGTATGTATTGTAATCTCACTACATCTGTCGTTATCAGACAAGTTTAAGGAATTTGGTGCTGGTGGATTCAACTTGTCAAAATCTACGGCGGCTTGGCATGGCTGTGGCATCCCAGAAACCCATTCTTTTGGAAGGGCCGATTGGGTGTGGAAAAACTGCTCTTGTTGAGTATCTAGCTGCTGTCACTGGGCACGATAAAGCCCCTGACATACTTAAAGTTCAGCTCGGAGATCAGACCGACAGTAAGGTGAGATTTGCATGACTTTGAAATGTTTGAAAATTATTTCCATTGTTTTCACCTTGCTGCTTCTAGTTTTACCATATTTTTAACTTACCTGCTGTTAAGCAGTTACATTTATATTTTTTCATGCCTCTATTTTCTGTAGATGTTGCTGGGAATGTACCGCTGCACAGATGTTCCTGGAAAGTTTGTGTGGCAGCCGGGATCCCTGACCCAGGCGGTCTCAAAAGGTTATTGGATTCTGCTGGAGGACATTGATCATGCTCCTTTGGACGTGGTGGGTGGCAAATCCACAAAAACATGAAAAACATACAGTCTTTCTTAGAAAGGTTTCTATTAGGACTGTAGAAGTCCATAAAGATGTTTTTTATTATTGAGTTATTGCAGATTTGTAGCATTTGTTTTTAGCTACAGTGTGCATGAGCTTGTGGCAGTGCACAATTGCATATAATCATTGTCATAGAATTATCACAGAATTAGTCTGTATATATATGTATATATATATATATATATATATATATATATATATATATATATATATATATATATATATATATCATTTTTTTTTAATATTTATTTTGGTAAATGGTATGATTCATAATTATAAGATCAGTCCACATTTAATCATGCCAGTGTAATTTGCTCTGTAGATATCTGTTCTGCTCCCTCTTATGGAGAACAAGAAATTGACAATCCCAGGACGCGAAGACTGTATTCAGATGGCCCCAGCTTTCCAGTTTTTTGCAACACGAAGGTAAGATATTTTGTGTGAGTATATGTTTGTATGTATGTGTGAATTATTTCTTAACTAAATTTAATGATTAAAATCATTATATTTAGGACATTTTACAGTGGAGGAGCTTGGCATCGTCCACAGAGTACACATGCTGCACTTCTGGACAAATACTGGAGTAAACTGCAGATTGGCAACATGAGCAGAGAGGAACTTAAACAGGCAAGCTGTCCCTTTACAATGATATGCATTTATTCTAGGTCCTGATGACATTTTTCTTTCTTTTGATAATCAGTCTCTATTTTTTTCTCTGTTCAGGTCCTAATAAAGAAGTACCCTAACCTGTCAGTGGTGGTGGATCATCTTTTGGACATATACTGCCAGCTAACAGGAGACCGACATCAGATCAGTTCCAGCCCTCAGGGTCCTAGTGCAGCACAGAATATATCAGATGAAAATATTACATCACTGGAGGGCAGAGGACTCTCACTGAGGTAACATGTCTTAAAAAAAATATTAAATGAGAAAATATTCAAAATCATTATTGCATAATTATAAAAATAATTTAATGTAAAAATTATATAACATACTAATACGACTGTATGCACTGCAGGTTTCCAAACCATTTCATGCCAATTTGAACCTTTCTCTAAATAGTTAGACATCATGTCAGAATTGTATTTGTTCAGTTTGTTTTATGATGCCCTTGGGCATTTACGAATATGTCTGCATAGACACGATAGACTCATCAATAAATTATGAGTGTCATTTTCGGACCTCTACATGTAACACAGTTCAGCTAAAGCAGTGATGCTACAATAAAACCCTTACTCTATGGTTGCATTAGAGCAGAGTTGAGTCTGTGTCCATTGTGTAGCTGGGCCTCAGGCAGTTCATCAGCTTTCCACTGGATCCTGCTGCAGTCAATGCCACATCGATCTCTCTCTCTCTGCCCAATCTGTGGAACCCCAGCCAGAGACACAGTTTGAAATTCAAGCCAGGGCAAATCATTTATGTAACTAGCTTTTGTATAATATATACCAAACACTGCCATATAGTGTAATACCTGTCTTGTAGAGGGTTGAGTTTTTTTTTTTTTTTATGATTTTTTTTCTTTGTACATATTTTAAGCATGGTACGGTTTGACAAATTGTTATTTTGTTTCCAGTTGTTTTGGTGTTATAGTAACTAGTCTAATAACAGGAGCAGCATTTGCCAGTGTGTGTATTAAATTAAATGGGTAGTGATGAATATGCCTCCATTTTAAATATCTGAAAGTGTGTCATATAGAGGGCTGTTCTGTGAGGAGAGGTTCAATGGTGTGGAGACCCTGCTGTTATCAATCAATACACTTCCACTTCCTCCCTCAATCCCCTACTGGCATGAGGGTCTTTGTAGAGACCCTGGGTGAAAAACAATTTGAGCAGCCAGTCTGCCAGTCAATATTTGGCAAGTGGGATTTCAATTGAAAGTAAAAAAGAAATGGTTCACCATGGCTGCATTTATTTGAATTCTGTAAATGTGAATTCTGATATGTGAAATTTGCATCCATGTTTTTTTTTAATGAACACAGGGACTTGCTGAAATGGTGTGAGAGAATCTGCTTAAATTTTGACAGCTCTTGCTCTTCCACAGCACAGAATGTGTTTCTCGAGGTGAGTGGCTGTAGTTACCAGCATTAATCTGTCACTATCATTATTTAGTTTTTTGTTTGTTGGATTATTATTATTATTATAAAAAAAATGTATATACAGTATATATTTTAAATATTTAGAAAACAAGAACATTAATACTGAAAAAGCTGTGCTGTTATAAACTTAACACGGTGGTGTTTTTTCTTCTTCTTCAGGCTTTGGACTGCTTCACTGCCATGCTCTCCAAATCTGAGAGCAGACTCAAGATGGCAGAGATCATTGGCAGCAAGCTCAACATATCCAGAGAGAAGGTAGTACTCTGCACCACTGTTATCTCTTTAGTGGCACAAGCTGTTACATGGCCATGGAAAACCTGGAAATAATGGGGAGTTTTGCAGTTCCCTGTGAGCTTCCAGGTCTGGAAAACTCATGGAAATGAGTAAAATCCTAAAAATACTGAAAATGTCATAGAAATCGCTGTAGTTCATATACTTTTTCCAGTTTTGTGTTGCTCTAAAATTATTCTATGTCTTGGATATTGCTTGTTGTGAGAACTTGTATACAGTAAAACTTGCCTTGTTGGATACATTTATAAATGACTTGGAAAAGTCATTGGTCAAACAGCAATATTACAGTAATGGCGAAAAGCACCCTGTTATATTTCTTCATAATATTTAGAGTCAAAGTAAAATCATATTTCACTTTATGTTCAATAACCTACTCTAATACTGTCAATGTTGCATTTCAGGCCCAGCACTTTTGCCAGATGTACCTGCCTGCAATCACTGTGACGGAGTTGGAGGTGTCGGTGGGCCGTGCGATGTTACTCCGCAAGCAGAGCAACGCGGTGTGGCTGAGCATGTGAGATTGCATTATCAGAGTGTAACCATTGCCATCTCCATTAATCTGTCTCCCAGTCCCTGTCTGGCACTTCCCCTTTCAATCTACTCCGTTACAAATGGTGTCACTGTGCTATGCTGTCCCCTATGTGGAAGGCACCCTGCTGAGAAATTGAGTCAACACGGCATTGATTGGTAACTGTGCTGTTTAAGACAGGGAATACAACAGCTTTGAGCATACCACAGGAAAATGTAGCTGGATTGCTACATACACATGACGCGTATGAACACTTTAACGATAGTGAATATTAGAATTATTGGAAATCTTCTCAGAGAGATCTCAATGTTGTACTGACAGGTTTTACAATTTAAAAGTTGTAGTCAGTGTTGGTATTTTTCACAAACCAAAACTATTTAAAACAGTTTTTGTTAATTGAAATAGAATAAAATACAAATATTAGGTTGGAAAACTTGAACTTAAAAAATTTGAAATGTTCGAACTCAGAAAAAAAATTAAGTTGGAAGTACTAAAAATACTTTAAAAAACAAAACTAAATAGAAATATTAAAAAACTAAAATTAATAAAAAATGACAATTACTGAATTACTAAAACTAAAATTAAAATAAAAAGTGAAAATATAAAAATAAAAGCAAAAACAAAATACTGTAATAGTATATAAATTAGTAGTATTTAAATATCACTGATGTAAACTGTACCTGAAAACCATACTTCACTAAAAGTACAGGTACCTCACAGAGAAAATGTCACCAATTCCAATACCACTTGAGTTCTGATTTTAACAGTACTTAAGTGTTTTACTCGTACTGAATGTAGGCTCAAAGATGCACTTGTCCTCCACCTAAGAGACGGATAAATAAAATGTTTTGTAAAATTAAGTACCGGTAGTCAAAGGTTTTGGCTTTGGCCTCCTCACCGGTCACAGCCATGTCCTCATCTTATAATAACATACCAGCGATTCACAACTACCTGCTAATGCACTTACATTCGTGTAAAGCTTGGTTAAGGGAAAAACCCATGAGATAAAGTACCTTCAATGCCCTGTAGATGGTAATATTGCTTATTTACTAGCAGAAAAAGTTGCTAATATTTTTAATATTAGAATACCAAAAAAGATGCCTAAGTACAGTAACTAATTACATTTTATTCAAATAGTTTACACCAAATATATAGTGTATAAAGTAGTCAAATTTATTTGTAGAGTGTACACAATGTTTCAAAGCAGCTTTACAAAAAATGATGTTAATGTTTATAATATCTTTAATATCTTCATGTCTTATAGTGGCATTTTGCAGATTAGAGCTCGGTGATTAATATAGTTTATTATACAGTAAATAATACTAAAATAACACTAGACGTAGCCAACATATTTGACTTGTATCTGCCCCACAGAGACAAACAAACATTTGCTGCCACACGGCCATCCTCAGTACTTTTGGAGCAGCTCTTGGTGTGTGTCACTAAAGGGGAGCCTGTCCTGTTGGTGGGGGAGACGGGCACAGGGAAGACCTCTACGGTGCAGTACCTGGCGGGAATGACAGGTAACACACCTAAACTACACTGAGCAAGTAGGTTTAACACTGTGCACAATTTCTCATTTCCTGCTCTGTTCTGCTGTACTCTTACAGGACACAGACTGAGAGTGGTCAACATGAACCAACAGAGTGACACAGCTGACCTACTAGGAGGGTGAGTAGACAAGAGTGATTCAGGATTCAAACAAATATGTGCAGTGCAAATGTGTGGGAAGCTGTTGGTTTATTGCTGACCTTGATCTGTAATAATTAAAGGTATAAACCAGTGGACCATAAGCTCATTCTTTTGCCCCTGCGGGAAGCGTTTGAGGACCTCTTCTCTCAGACTTACTCACGGAAACAGAACCTGACCTTTCTGGGGCACGTCCAAACCTGCTTCAGAGGCAAACGCTGGCAGGACCTTCTGAAGCTCATGGATCATGTCTGCAAATCAGCACTAACCAAGGAACTACATGATAAACCCAATGGTATTACTGAAGGTTCAAATCTATTTCATCACTTTATTAACTAGAATTCTTATGTTGTTTTTTGGTTAGGGATAATCCACAGCTAAGTGTGCATACATGATTTTAATTGATGACAATAAGGCAAAGAACCAACCGTCATGCAGAAAATCCAACACAAAATTTGACTGAAAGGGTAAAAATGACAGTTATTTTCGTCAGTTACGGCTCATTAGGTCTAGCCTTCTGTACTCTTTAAAGCCGACACAGAGAGAAAGTATGTGGTAAGATTATATTCATTTGCATTGTCAAGAGAGAGAGGGATTGTGGGTGTGTGAATTACCTGCATCTGTGCAGTGTCTCTACTAACAGTGAAGCTGTGAGTTTAATTACTTCAAAAACAGTGATGTTACCACCTCATTGCTTAGAAATAGAATGTAGCTGTTTTATTGATAAAAGTTGTGAGGCAGCTTTGACAATTTGTGTCCGTGCATGTGTGCTATCTGTGCATTACATGTCTTTCAGCCAAACATAATAGAGTATTCAGACAGACCATGGTATAAATCATTTAAAATGGGTTTTTTGTTGTTGTTGTTTTTTAAGATTGTACTGCATGTTTTCAGTGTTTTTTTTCCTGTCTTTTCTTTGTGTTTTTCTCATAGCTGCATTGCTGCAGGAGCAGTGGGAGGCTTTGGCCCTCAAACTCAGTCAGACGCAGGAACAGATTCGGGCCTGTGAATCCGCTTTGGTCTTTGCGTTTGTGGAGGTAATTGCTACTCTTCTCCCAACTTGTCTTCACCTCTTCCTTTCTCTTTTCTTTCTTGTTATCTCCTGTATGTTGTCACTGACTGTGTGTCTGCGCAGGGGACTTTAGCCCAGGCTGTGAAGAAAGGCGAATGGATATTGCTGGATGAGATTAATCTGGCTGCTGCAGAGACACTGGAGTGTCTGAGTGGATTGCTGGAGGGCAGCGCCGGTTCACTAGTGCTGCTGGACCGAGGCGATACTGGTGAGTCCTGTGCAAAGTGCTCATCTTTGGGGCGGCAGTGGCTCAGTTGTTCATGTAGGTTGTCTACAAACTGAAAGGTTGGTGGTTTGATCCCCGGTTCCACCTGACCAAGTGTCGAGGTGTCCATGAGCAAGACACCTAACCCCAGCTGCTCCCGACGAGCTGGATGGCGCCTTGCATGGCTGACACCGCCGTCGGTGTATGAATGAGGGAGTGAATGGGTGAATGTGAGGCAACATGTAAAGCGCTTTGGTGGCCATTGGGATTCATTATCATAAGTGTTGCAGTTGATTATTGGTTTTGTGTCATGTATATTCTGAGGTAATTTTTCTGTTTTCATGATGTCGTTCTGTGTAGAGCCTCTGGTTCGTCACCCAGACTTCCGTCTGTTTGCCTGCATGAACCCAGCCACAGATGTAGGCAAGAGGAACTTGCCACTGGGCATTAGAAACAGGTGAGAGAGCGGCATGACCTCCAAGGGAACTGGCTTCATGCATTCACTTAAAATAACTTTTGTAAATGTCTCCTTGGTTTGTTTGCAGATATGTTACAGTGACGTTTATACGTTTTTATAGAAGCATTCAATACTTTTTTGGGACACATGGTTTTGTGTTTATGTATCAGGTTCACAGAGTTGTATGTGGAGGAGCTGGAAAGTGAGAGTGATTTACGAATCCTGGTCTCTGACTACCTCAAAGGCCTTAACCTGTCCAGAGGAATCATCCATGGAATCATCAGGTTTGTGCACAGTTCTTCAGTAGCTCTCCATTACCATTCATATATCAACAACACGTCTTTCCTAACTATAACACAGTTTTTTGCCTTTTGATCCATACAATGAAAAAAACTGGAGTAGGATTTATTTAAAAAAAGCTTGGCTGCAATATGCTCTACTTAACAAATGTATGTTGGTAAGGATAAAAAGCATAAAAAGCGATATACAGATTCTATACCTCATGTTGCAACTTTTGGTTAGATGCTGTACTTCTTTGTTGTTCTTTTAAACAAAATCGTTTTTTCCCCTAGTTTTTATTTGGCTGTTCGTAAGGAGGCTAACACACGGCTAGTTGACGGTACGGGGCACAAGCCCCACTACAGTTTGCGTACTCTGTGCCGAGCCTTGAAGTACGTGGCCTCTGACCCCTGCTACAATATCCAACGATCCCTCTATGAGGTAATATGATTGTCTGTTTCTGCCTGACTGAATTGTCATGAGAGTCTGAAACATAGCGAGTGTAAGGTTAAAATGTGTTACTTGTATCCGTATTGAAGTGAAATTGGTCCATTCGTGTGAAGACATGAAGTTGACAATCATTGAGCATGGATATTTTACAATGTTCTTACATTAGAAGTAAGCAGCATGACTCAACAAACTAGCTGTCTCACTCTTCCATCAATGAATAGTGCTGTAAACACTGCAGTGTGCAATGTTGCTACGCTTGCAATCTAGATAACTTGATTATAACGGAGCAATCTAGTTTAGTTGCGTAACAACTCGCCGCTCTTGTCTGATGTAGATTGGATGTCAAAGACTCATCGGCACTGTGTTTTCCACAGTGCGGTGTATATCATAAAAAACTGTACACAGTACACTGTATTTTTGAGTTCACACAACAAACTGGCTTATTTATTTATCTGTCCACACCATATGGGTTTCCAGTCTCTCCTGGTCATGCATTTGCTCTCATAGGAGCATAAGTTAGTCAAATTAACTTAGTTTAAGTGTTCTTAAATTAGCTGGTGGGTTTATTTCTTTCATGGAAATCTTCAAGTGTTGTCAAATCTTCAGTTCTATCACCAGTTCACCTTTTGTTTCCATTATTAAAGCAAGTTGCTTTTTAATTATCCTTGGTTGTGGTTTTAACATTAATTTAGTTCATTTTTTTAATAACAAGGTTGTTTTACGCTTAAAGACTTCATGCCATTTCCCCTCATCACTAGTTTTAGCTCAGCATTGACCAATTTAATTTAAAGTTAATGCAATGAGTTTCAAACCTATCATTATATGATAAACTGTTCTACATTTGACTGTTTTGGGCATACGCAGTAGTTATTGAAATAATAGAAATGAGCTGCTAGTAAAGCTTCAAGTTTTCTATAGCTCATCAGGGCCCTCTACTGGTCTGGGGCCATGGACAAATTCCCAGTATTTATTTATTTAATTAGTGTGTGCTGTGTAAAGAAATTTAAAACAAACAGTAAAGTGTTTTTATGGAGATGTTTAATATCTTCTTCAGGGTTTCTGCCTGAGTTTTCTCACTCAGCTGGATCGCAGCTCTCACCCTGTTGTGCAGAAACTGGTGTGTCAATACATACTTGGAGGAAATGTGAAATGTCTGAAACAGGTAATCAGTTCAGAGCTTCAAATAGTCACATTGATCCATCTTAATATTAGTTTGAATGGATTGACTGTGAAATGGTTAGAGATGTTCTTTGCCAGAAGTGTTAGAAAATGATTTTCTTCTCTTTCTTCAGTCAATCCCTCAGCCAAAGGACCGTGTGTGTGTACAGATAGAGGAGTACTGGCTGAGTCGGGGTGACATGGAGGCTACTGTGGACCCCACTTACATCCTCACACCCTCCGTCAAGCTCAACCTGAAAGATCTGGCACGGGTGGTGGCTGCCGGGTAGGAAACCCCACCTCTAATATGTCCCCTGTGACGTTCCGTAGATCAATCCCCCTGTCGATACATATTATATATGCAGCGTTTCTCTGATCATTTGTGGGATGGTGCATAATTATCGTAAGAGACTTGATTTGCTTTTAGTTTTTTGAGTAGTTATGGTGATAGCGATGATTTTTGTCTGTTTTGGTGCCATTGGTCAGAGACAGTTGACCTGGGGCTCTTTCTTCGTACGTGGATTACTCTGTTATCAGGATTTTACTATTGACGATTTGACACAATCCCGAATTTTTAGGTTCAACGAAGATCATCCCGGAGTTGCTGTCATAGCAACAGGTCCATAAGCTCAAACTTGCTCGGGAGCATGCTTATTTGTCAACAGGAATAGATTGTTTTTTTTATTGAAGGAGTTAAGCAACATACAGTAAAACCCTGAAACTTACATTTTCCTTACTTCTATTTTTACAATAACAGCCTTTCCCCCCACCCACCAAACATCATATTGCATTTTTGTTAAGCAAAGGTGATGCTTAAAGTACTTTCTACTTTCTTACAAGAGTACCTTATTGAACCAGGAACAATAATTTAAAAATAATAATAAATAAAAAATGAATTCGAAAATAATATTATAATGTTGTGTAGTCTATCATAATATAGACACAGCCAGTTTTACTCATTGAAAGATTTCTTCATAAGGGAATAATTACCTATTAATTTTAGTCTTTCACACATGATGTACAGTAGTACAATGCCGTACATTAATTTGAAAGGTAAGATATGATGGGAGTGGTTTGATTACTTGGTAAAAAAGAAAAAAAATTCTGTCTTCTTTGCCATTAGAAAACTGTAAGATGACTTAAGAAACGACTCGGTTACTAACGTAACCTCGGTTCCCTGAGAGGAGGGAACGAGTATTGCGTAAGTAGCTTACGCTATGGGAAAACTCCTTTTCTCGAGAATATTGAAGTCTTTATGTAAAACGCATTGCAGCTGCACAGCTGACAGCAATGAACGAAGGCAGCTCGGTCATTGGCTGTGCTGCGGCAACTTGCTCGAACCAATGACGGGGCGACTCTGAATGCGCGACCAATGAGCGCGCTTCGCGCCCGCGCGCGTCAGAGCCCGCCAAGATGGGCGTGGCCAAGAGCTATATATTGGGCGCCCCGTCATGAGAGTTCTTTAGGTTAAAACGACTGAAGCGAACTAACCAAGCACAAGCACGGCAGCTTACGCAATACTCGTTCCCTCCTCTCAGGGAACCGAGGTTACGTTAGTAACCGAGTCGTTCCCTTTCGAGAGGTCTCTCCTATTGCGTAAGTAGCTTACGCTATGGGAACACCATGCAAAACGCCGTGCGTGCTGAACTTCGCCTTATGATAGCCAGAGGCAGGTGCCTGAGCTAAAAAAGCAAAGTTATCATCCAACTAGCCGGCAGAGGCGAGCTTTATATGTGGGAAAGAATACAGAGCGGCTAGAAGGCGCTCAGTGTGACACAAGCACATACATAATCTAGATACGAACTCGTAGTTCAACTAGCATCATGCTGATAGTACATTGGAATGCAGTGTCGGGACCTGTAGGTTGTAGAACCTGATAAATGTGGACGGTGAGGCCCAGCCTGCCGCCGCACAAATATCCTCGATCGGTATCCCGCTCGACCATGCCCAGGAAGAAGCCACACTCCTGGTGGAGTGTGCTTTGACTCCCCAGGGGCATTGAAGTCCCTTATCTTCATAAGCCAGCGCTATAGCTTCAACTATCCAGTGAGAGATTCTCTGCTTTGAAACGGCGGAACCTTTCGTACGGCCGCCAAAGCATACAAACAGTTGTTCTGTCTGTCTGAATAGGGCAGAACGCTCCAAATACACTCTGAGAGCCCTAACGGGGCAGAGTAGATTAGCGTCGTGTTCGTCTGCTGGGGACGATAGCGCAGTTAGGGAGATAACCTGTGCTCTGAAGGGAGTGGTGAGCACTTTAGGAATATACCCATGTTTCGGTCTAAGGACGACCCTGCAGTCGTTAGGTCCGAATTCTAGGCAGGCAGCGCTTGTCGAAAGCGCGTGCAGGTCGCCCACTCTCTTGACCGAGGCGAGTGCCAGCAAGAGCGCAGTCTTGAGCGAGAGCTGTTTAAGGTGCACGGTTCGGAGTGGTTCGAACGGAGGCCCTTTAAGAGCGTCTAGGACAGTAGCTAGGTCCCAGATCGGCACTGAGGGGGGGCGTGAAGGGTTCATCCTCCTAGCGCCCCTTAGGAAACGAATAATTAGGTCGTTTCTTCCCAATGGACGTTCCATTACAGGGTCGTGTGATGCTGTGATGGCCGCCACATATACTTTGAGCGTGGAGGGGGCGCGGCCCGCCTCCAGAAGCCCTTGTAGAAAAGCGAGTACGTTCGTAATCTCGCATGTTTCAGGGTTCAGGCCCTTGGCATTACACCAGACACTGAACACTTTCCATTTCTGGGCATATAAGCGTCTCGTGGAGGGCGCCCGCGCCTCAGCGATGGTTTTTAGTGCTCCGCTCGTGAGGTTCCTGGGAACCCGTTGAGGGGCCATGCATGAAGGGCCCACAGATCGGGGCGGGGATGAAATATCATCCCGTTGGCCTGACTGAGGAGGTATGGCCTCAGTGGAATCGGCCGTGGTGCAGATTGCATTTGCATCAGATCTGGAAACCATGTTTGGTTCTTCCAGAGTGGGGCTATCAGCAGCACTGCGTCTTTCTCCTCTCTGACCCGACTGATGACCTGCGGTAGCATCGCGATCGGGGGAAAGGCATATAAGGGACGGCTCGGCCAGCTCTGGGCGAGCGCATCCATGCTTTTCGTGAAGAAAAGAGGGCAGTGCGCGTTCTCCTTGGAGGCGAAGAGGTCGATCTCCGCTTTGCCAAAGGTTTTCCATAACCAGTGAATCGTCAGCGGGTTGAGAGCCCATTCTCCTGGGAGAATTTTGTCTCTGGATAGCATGTCCGCCCCCTGGTTCAGGGCACCTGGCACATGCGCTGCTCTCAGCGAGCGCAAGTTGTGCTGGGACCATAAAATGAGTCTCCTGGCCATTGAATGCATGGAGCTCGACCTGAGTCCACCCTGGCGATTTATGTACGATACTACCGTCATGTTGTCCGTTCGGACCAAGACGTGTTCGTTTCTCAGCTGTGGGAGCAGGGCTCTGAGAGCCAAAGCGACCGCTTTCATTTCCAGACAGTTTATGTGTAGGCGCTTCTCCGGGTTTGACCAAAAGCCGGAGACAGGCCTGCCCTCGTAAAGGGCCCCCCAACCTATTTTGGAGGCATCTGTCGTTATCATCTTTCTCCTTGTGTTCACACCCAGACTCACGCCTGACTGGTACCAGTCGGCGGCTTTCCAGTGCGTCAGGGCTTTTATACAGCCGTGGTTCGCTCTGATTAAAAGGTGGCCCGAACGCCACGCGTGAGTAGGGACGCGGCTCTTGAGCCAGCGTTGGAGAGGGCGCATATGCAACAATCCTAGCTGGAGTACGGCCGATGCTGAGGCCATGAGACCGAGCATCCTCTGAAACCGCTTGACGGGGGCGAGCGCGCCCGCCCTGAATGATGTTGCAAGGCGCCGGATGGTGAGCGCGCGCTCTGATGAGAGACGCGCTGTCATTTGCATCGAGTCTAGAACTATTCCCAGGAAAGAAATCCTCTGGCTGGGAGATAGTATGCTTTTTGCAAAATTGATTCTTAGACCCAGGCATTCTAAATGGCTGATAATCCAAGATCTGTGTGTTATTAACTGACTCTCTGATTGTGCTAGAATCAGCCAATCGTCGAGATAATTCAGTATTCGCACTCCCCTTCGCCTTAGGGGGGAAAGTGCTGCATCCATACATTTCGTGAATGTACGGGGAGCCAGGGACAGGCCGAACGGAAGTACTGTGTACTGGTACGACTGTCCCTCGAAAGCGAATCTCAGAAACGGCCTGTGATGAGGCGCTATTGGAATGTGAAAGTAAGCATCTTTCAGATCCACTGAGAGAAACCAATCTCCTGGGCGTACTTGCGCGAGGATATGCTTGGTTGTTAACATTCTGAACGAGCGAATCATTAGTGCTTTGTTCAGGTGTCTGAGATCTAGGATGGGGCGGAGACCGCCATCCTTTTTCGGGACGAGAAAATAGCGGCTGTAAAAACCTGCCTCGCTCAGAGAGGGGGGAACAGTTTCCACAGCGCCCTTTTCTATTAGTTTGCGCACCTCGGTGCGTAGAACATGTGAGCACTCTTTTCTCACTTTCGTCTCGACCACAGTCGTAAAACGTGGTGGTCTGCGAGCGAACTGGAGCGAGTATCCGTGCTTTACTATATTCAATACCCATTTCGGCATATCTGGAATATTTTCCCATGCCGCTGCGTGTACAGATATGGGCTGAATACAGGCTAGGGGCGGGCCGCTGTGACGCAGGGACCCGGCCAGCGAATCGCCTGAGCTCATAGCTCTCAGAGGCGCGGGCGCGCGCTGAGCAGCTGAGTGAATGGGCGCGTGTGTGATTACAGCAGCGCGCGCTGTGTCTGTAAAACTCGCAGCCTGGGCTGGGGTTGTGTTTGACACTGTAAGGACAGTGTTTATAAGTGGGGGTGCATAAACAGTGGTAGGCACACGCGTCACTTTTATAATGTTTCCCGCTTTTACTGGGGATGAATTTATAACTGTGTGAACAGTGCTTGTGTGTAGTGGTGCGTACATGACCGTAGGCACGTGATCTACATTCATGGGGTGCGCAGCTTGAGCTGGGAATGAATTTGGCACTGTTTTGACAGTATCTGGGAATGCACACCTTGTGGACATGTGAACCCTTAGTGACACAGGCAGAAAAAGACTCTTTTTGTGTTTTCTGTGCGTCGCCGTAAAAACGGCGTTTGTTTGCAGGTGAGCGAGCTCTGTGACTGGCCCATTGACTGCTGTATGAACATATCCAGCCGCCTGTAAGGGGACTGGGTAATGCTTGAGCTTTTGCAGAGAGAGTGGTCCGGCTTTTGCGAGACACGCACTCTCTCTTTTCATTCTTGTGGCTAGGACGGCTTTCGAGGCTCGGGGTTCAGCACAATCTTGGGCCGAGGACCCCCTCGCTTTTTCTTAGTGCGCGGCTCGAACAGAGGGATGGCGGCGATGGGCTCGCTCACGGCGAAAGCGGCGAGGCGAGCCCGCAGTGCGGAGAGACCCAGGTCGTCACATTCGGGGCATCCGCCCTTGGTCAAAGCAGCTTCTGCGTGGTCCCGGCCCAGGCAGCGAGCGCAGATGATGTGACGATCCCCGTCCGGGAGAAGGTCTCTGCACGACGCGCAGGAAGGCATTTGAAACAACGCCTTGGAAAATTTGCTCTTTTACAAGTGTCGCAGAGCGAACAGATGTAAATACTTGCGTGAGCAGTACGCCGGATGGCTCAGTAGGATCGCGTTAGAAGGCGGCTGAAGGTGCCGACGTCCTCGTAGCAAATCCCGCTGGTATGCTTTTCGACGGCGAAGCTTCAATAATCCGGAGGATCCAGCGAAGAAGGTGTTCGCTGAAGGAGATTAAATCTAAAGAACTCTCATGACGGGGCGCCCAATATATAGCTCTTGGCCACGCCCATCTTGGCGGGCTCTGACGCGCGCGGGCGCGAAGCGCGCTCATTGGTCGCGCATTCAGAGTCGCCCCGTCATTGGTTCGAGCAAGTTGCCGCAGCACAGCCAATGACCGAGCTGCCTTCGTTCATTGCTGTCAGCTGTGCAGCTGCAATGCGTTTTACATAAAGACTTCAATATTCTCGAGAAAAGGAGTTTTCCCATAGCGTAAGCTACTTACGCAATAGGAGAGACCTCTCGAAAGGGAACTCAATGAATGCTGCCACATAACAAATCTGCTTCACAGGTAAAATTAAATGAATTGCTAATTACAACATTGAAATAAAAATACAAAGTACAAATAGAAATCGAGAAATAATGGAATATGGAAATAAGTAATTGGGAATCATATAACAAACAGTACACATTTCATTTATCTATTATATATTTTATGTTGTTTTGGTTACTTGGCTGTTTCAAGAAAATTGGCAAGGTTTTTGTCAGGTGTGTGATGTTCTTTTTTTAATAATTATGATGTCATTATGTTGCTGTCTTGCCGCCAACCAATCGGTGCATTGCTGATCATGGTTTTAAAAAATCTATATATATGCTCTTTCCAATGAACACAAGAACGCACAGTAATCTCAGACAACTTAATCGAGATATTTTAATAAAATCCACAAAATTCGTTTGAAGAACCAAATTAGCCAGAGATCAGTTATCACGATTAGAAAATCTGACTGTCAAATCATCTCAGATGTATTAAGAGAGGTACGAAGAATGGACCTGGTGATTAGTTGATCTCTGCATCTATAAAGAGGTGATTTCAGGACTTTATGGGCATCAGCCTTTTCACATCAGATCACATATTATATATAATAGTATAATATAAATGTATAGAAATAACAGGAAATGGTCAAAATCTCCCTAGATTTATACTCTTTGCCACTCACAATCCTACTGGGCTATATATATATTTATATGGCTACTTGTCATTATTTTCCCTCTATCCATCTTTAGTCCTGTTAGTTCTTTTCATATTCATTACATACTAGGAATCATTTTAATATCTTAGACATTTAGACTTACATTTTTCTTTCCTCTGTTCTTGTGTGTTGTTTCTGTATTAGCATCCATCCAGTGCTCATTCAGGGAGAAACGTCTGTAGGAAAGACGAGTCTGATAAAATGGCTTTCAGCTTCTACAGGAAACCAGTGTGTGCGAATCAATAACCATGAGCACACAGATATCCAGGAGTACATCGGCTGCTACTCCTCCGATGAGCATGGCAAACTTGTCTTCACAGAAGGTAAAGATCTTTTAGTGCACACTAGGATGGAATGTATGAAGAGTATATGATTCTGTTATGATGCTTTGATTGCAAAGCCATTAAATAATAATTTCTTTATGTAATATGTAAATGCATGAATATGGTGCTAAATGCATGTTATCAAGCCAGGTTTAAAATTAAACATTCTGGGTCCCTGCTCCATCCTTTGACATAAGTCTTCAATCACTTCAGCCTATGATATTAATGAATTTTAAGCATTCACTGCCATATCACATGGTAATCTTAAATTGTTGTCTCTCTTTGTTTGTAGTTCAGTGTTCGATTGACCCTCTGTTTATGTTTGTAAAGTTTTCATGAAAACAACATGCATGTTTTTTTCCCCTGAAGGCGTACTGATCGATGCCATGCGCAAAGGTTATTGGATTATTCTAGATGAATTGAACCTTGCCCCCACTGATGTCCTCGAGGCTCTGAATAGATTGCTGGATGACAACCGGGAGCTCTTCATCGCCGAGACTCAGGAAGTGGTCAAAGCCCACCCCAGATTCATGCTCTTTGCCACCCAGAATCCCCCTGGGCTCTATGGGGGCAGAAAGGTTTCTTTAATACGTTTTAAAAACTACCACCTGTGTGTCAAGCAAGCTTGCCTTCTTGGCCTCTTGTAAACTGTAATCTGCAACAATAGTGCCAAGCGGGAACTCATTTTTAGATAGGTGGGAGGTTGTGATGTTTTGGTTCTGATGTCCCTACTCCAGAAAGGGCAAATGAATATTAATGCACTAAACGTGCCTTTCATTTTGTGCAGGTTCTGTCCCGAGCATTCAGGAACCGTTTTGTGGAGCTGCATTTTGATGAGCTGCCCAGTTCGGAGCTTGAGAACATTCTCCATAAACGCTGCAGTCTTCCCCCTTCCTACTGCTCTAAGCTCATCAAAGTCATGCAGAACTTGCAGGTGTGCATCTCATTTTGTTGTATCAGCATATAAGATTCAATTTTGAAAAATTCAGGATTATATTTTTTGATATGGTGGTATTTGTGTTAGTCTTTACGTAGAGGATCCAGTGTGTTTGCTGGGAAACATGGTTACATTACCCTAAGAGACCTGTTCCGCTGGGCTGAACGCTATAGGATGGAGGAGCGGAATGACTCCTCGTGTGATTGGCTACAGCATCTGGCTGATGACGGTAACATCCAGAGACAAACATTTGACCGCTATGGAGTAGAAAATTAAAATATGCACCGTATTATTCAAAACTTTATTGTTTGTATGTGTTATTGTTTTTTTTTTTTTTATATGTCTCTTATGCTTACCAAGGCTGCATTTATTTGATGAAAAATACAGTTATATTGTGAAATATTATTACAATTTAAAATGACTTTTCTTATTTAATATTTTTTAAAATATAATTTATTCCTGTGATGGCAAAGCTGAATTTTCAGCATCATTATTTCAGTCTTAAGTCTCACATGATCCTTCAGAAATCATTCTAATATGCTGATATGCTGCTCAAGAAACAGTTCTTATTATTATTATTATTACAATTATTATTATCAATGTTAAAAACAGTTGTGCTGCTTAATATTTGTGTAAAATCATACTTTTTCAGGATTCTTTGATAAATATAAAGTACAGTATTTACTTAAAATATATATTTTCAACAATTTAAAAGTCTATAAAAAATCACTTTTGATTAATTCAATGCCCCCTTGATTCATCAAAGTATTAATTTCTTTTGAAAACTCTTACTGAGCTAAAACTTTTAAAAAAGTAATTTATGGAAAGATAAACTTTTTTTGTTTTTTTTATACTTCATTTCAAAAATGCAAAAAAGGTCTGCACTCTAAAAAATAATTTATTGCAAACAGGAGATAAAGATTACAAACTTTTTGGCTCTTTGTCTTCGTCAGTGTACTTAATTTCAAAATGTAACAATCATTGGGTTCACTCTTTCAGGCTACATGCTGTTGGCCGGCCGTGTCAGGAAGCCAGAGGAAGCACTGACCATCCAGACCATTCTGGAGAAGCACTTTAAAAGGACAGTGAACCCAGATGCTCTTTTCTCTGAGGCTCAGGTCACCTCTCAGTTCAGTGAGTTAATAAGCACAAACACAGTTTGGCCACAGAAGCCCACAACATTCTGACATCAGGTCGATGACTTTCAATTAGGAATGTTGTTCTTACTGGTTATTCCATTGCATTATCACATAAACAGATACCAATAGTACTGCAGTTTAATGACAGTCCCTTAATAAGGCATCTCAGCTTCTCCCAGTGTGCTCTTATATAATATAGTTATTGAGTGTGAGTTTTATTGATTGTATCTTGTGATGTTCTTTTCCATCTACGCAGGTGAGATAAGACTGCAAAATCTTTTTTATGAAATGTTGAACTCTTGATTTCTAATGATACTTTCCTAAAGATCTGTTTGATTAGCTCACTGTATAACTAATGGGCAGATTGATTGTTTTGGCTGGCACAGTTTGGTATATTGATGGTTGTTGATGGCTTGGCACTTGGCAGGCCCTTTTGTGGACAGCATTGCGGGTGTCCCCGAAGAGTTCGGTCATGTGGTGTGGACCCAGGGCATGAGGAGACTGGCTGTACTAGTGGGAAGAGCGCTTCGTTTTGGCGAGTCTGTCCTACTTGTTGGGGACACGGGGTAAGCTGTGATATAATCCTCAGTTGAACCTAAATTTCAAAATCTGGCCTAATACTAATTTGTAGTTGTTGATTGGAAATGAAGATGAAAAGCTTCTTTATTAGAGTTTTTATCACATCACAAATCACATTTTGATAATGTTAATTTTAAAGATTTACTGAAACCAAAATGAGTTTTGTAGCTTGTAGTCTATGTCTGTTAATCTTTTTAAAATTAACAACAATTACTTTTGTCAGACTTGTGTACAGTCTGAAAAAATAATACAAAAATGATGTTGCACTTGGATGTCTGCACTGCACTGATGAGCAATAACTAGGAGCCACAACACTGTTTCAACAGAAAATAGAACTTTCTATGTAGCAGGAAATCTGTCATCAAAGGAAACCAAATTAGCCTTTAAAACCTTAATTTGTTATTGGTAAATAATGAATGAGATTCCAGAAGCTCAGTTGGTTTACATGTTCCTCCCAGGTGCGGTAAGACCACTATCTGCCAGCTGTTTGCCGCACTAGCCGGTCAGAAGTTCTTCTCTCTGAACTGCCACTTGCATATGGAGACGTCTGACTTTCTGGGAGGTCTCCGACCTGTCCGTCACACGGAAACTCAACAGGTAATATTCACATTTCTTCAAATTATTTAGTCTAAAAAATGTCAATTTTTTTATATGAATTTAATATGATTCAGGCTGATGCGGAGGACGGCCGTCTGTTTGAGTGGAATGATGGACCACTGGTCCTGGCAATGAAACAGGATGGCGTGTTTCTGATGGATGAGATCTCACTGGCAGATGACTCGGTCCTGGAGAGACTCAACAGGTGTGTGTTTACACTCCACACATTGTTCTGTTCTTATTGACGGACTCTTTAAAACCTTTTCCAAATCAGTTCTGCTTAGGAAATTCAAAAACAGGCCTGTATGTACTTGTTTACTTTGTTTCTTTGTAAAATTAACTGATGTTGTTCTCCAGATTTGCAACTTCTGCATCACAACAGGACAAAATAAAGCAAAAAAAACAAATCACCAAACTTCTGTACAGTTCTGTACAGATATTGGCACATCTGATATCTAAAGTGATTATGTGACTGTCTGTGTGTCCTGTGCAGTGTGCTGGAGACTGAAAAATCTTTGGTGCTGGCAGAGAAAGGCAGCGGTGGTGATGATGATGATGTTGAGTTGATCATTGCCGGAAAGAAGTTCCGACTTGTCGCCACCATGAACCCTGGAGGTGACTTTGGAAAGAAAGAGGTCAGTGCATGGAGAATTAGCTTGGCTGAAGAATTCTGTATTGAGGTTATAAAATAGCCATTGTTGGGATTCTTTAACGATTAGTAGTAATAGTTTAATAAATTGATCATGTTTGCATGGAAGCAACAAGCAAGCAGTGGCACTGATGTGTTTGCATATGTACAGCTGTCTCCAGCACTCAGGAACAGGTTCACAGAGATTTGGTGCCCCCAGAGCAACAGCCGTAATGATCTTATGCAGATCATCCAACACAATCTGCGGCCCGGTCTATCTCTGGACCAGCATGACCACCAAGGTGAGTCGCTCTACACAGAGCTACCAATTTAACAAGCCATATTCCCCCCCTTTGGAAGATTTGAATCTGATTGGTCGGTAGCAGGCAAATATCTTTGTATATGCTGTTATATAACCACTAAACTGTAAACGAAGTTGTTTTCCATGCCAACCAATCTCCTACACTGTTCTAGTTTCATGCCATTGCCATTCCTCTCTTCCCATCTCAGGTAAAGACATAGCAGAACTCATGTTAGACTTCATCGACTGGCTGACCAATCAGGAGTTTGGTCGGCGGTGTATTCTAAGTGTGCGAGACATCCTGTCATGGGTGAACTTCATGAACACAGTATGTGAGCGGGACGAGGACGGCTTCATGACAATGGGGGAGTTGGAGGAGGAGGAGCCAGAATGGGACCTGCGATTGGACACTGTAACAGCATTTATTCATGCTGCATGCCTTGTGTACGTGGACGGAATCGGCTCAGGTGAGAGAAAAAAGACCTCAAACTGCTTTTTTCTTTCTTTCATGTTTCGGTGCCTATGATTTATTGATTTTATGATTACATTATGATTTCACTTTTCTAACTTTAGTTAGTGTGTAATGTTGCTGTTTGAGCAAAAGTTAAACTGCTCAAAGTTCAAAGCAAAGGAAGGTATTTGCTTTTAAAGAAATAGTTTTTTAAGGACTACAACAAACGGCTGGTAGGGACTACACGACTTTCCTCCCGGGTTAGTGACATCACTAACCCTTAAAATTTACATAAACCCTGCCCCCGGGAACATGCAGTCCATGTTGAGAAGAGGAGTTGTTGTGTTAGAGCACATCTGTGAGTCTTCTCAAGCTGTCGCATCCGTCTTTTCGCATGCAATATAGTACGTAACACAAATGCAATCGCATGTCACTCTGTAGGCATCTTACAACAGTTCCCACACAAGTGATTTTATAGATTATCATGACAGAATATGCTAATTAAAGACTTGAAGATAGTTAACTCCACATCAGCAACATAAATTCATCAACTAACCATTTAGAAACATCCTGTTGCATTCTACATGTTGTCGATTCTTCTATAGTCTCTCCATCATTGTCCAACTCCAGTTTAAACATGAAAGGCAGAGGAACAGTTTCTGACATTTTAGTGCTTGTCTGCGTGAGGTTATCGGAGCTGCTAACACACACAAGCTCTTGAAGCTCCACCCTCTGTGCCGGGAGCTGCAACTTATTTGCATTTAAAGCGGCACACACTTAACGAACTCTCTCGTTCCTGCTGGCTTTTATGCGGTCTCTCAACGCCAATTACTGCAATCAGACACAGATGTTCATCATCTGCACTTGACCTACTTAGTCACTGCTTGGCTCCCTCCTCTCTCTCCCGCTACAGACTTTGCTAAACCACGACCCCCCCCCACAACCACCTCTTTAAATAATCTAAGTTTTTATGCTTCTATAAAATCATTTGTAGTTATTGACACTAGTGAAGGTGTAAAGACTCTGGGGCGGATCTAATCCGTGGGGAATTTGCATATCATAATTAATAATTGGTAATTAATAATTATTCATACATGTTTGGATTAGATCAGTCTTACATGTTAATAAAACTCCCGATAAGGGATGATATGTCATTTTACCTGCATGCATGTCTGTGTATCCTTGCACTTAACCACAAGTTGATTGCAATTAACTACACGGACCACGTCTTACAAAACAGGCTAAATTAATTAGCTCAATTGTCAGACTAATATTTGTGGGAATCCACCATATCATCTTACTTTATAGGATTTCAGGAAAAGCAATTCTGTGGCCACAAGAATTGGGTTTCCTGCCCTATAAACACATACTCTTTAAAGTATCTTTAATTTGTAAGCTTGTTGCTATAAGATCTTTTGACACTTAAGGGACTTGAAAATGAGCAAAAAGGCAGTACATCAATCAAATGAATATAATGAATTTAATAAGGCAGAACTACTTATGTATTTACTACGGTTACATGGGATATATGTATTTACAAACATAATAAACAACAAAACACGATAAGGCATCGATGAATGAGAAATGCATAGAGTGTGGACAATGGAAACACGTGTGAGAGGGGAAGAGGGAGAGAGAGAGAGAGAGAGAGAGAGAGCATTGGCAACATTCCCCCTGACAGTCCCCTGTCTGTAACAACACGAAAACATCATCTTAATGCTTCTTAGAAGCTCTATAAAGAGATATACTTAAGTTTCTGGGTCTCTCTGTGTCGCGGCATCCCTGTGCGTGCGTGAGCGGAGTCCTTTAGGAAGCGTCACTGGGTGCTGCTTGGCGCGCGTGTTGAACGGAGTTTCCAAGTCTTTGGGGTAACATTACCAAAGGAAAATAGTTCGGCTAAGTTCGTTTCACTTTGTGGAAGTGAACAGAGTCGACTACGGAAAACAAAACTTTGACTAACAAAGAAAAGAAATAAAGATCTACGGGGAAATCACGCGGAGTTAACGTCACATCTTCACATGGCTGGTGAAGAAGCGTGTGTGCGTGTTTCTCCTTCAAAACGAGCGCGCGCTCGTTTAAAGGTCCCTTGTAGATGGATTTGCTGAAGAGATATGTCACGCGTGTTCTTTTCACTCGTCGATTGGAATTAAACACGGAGACTTATCTAAGACTGAAAAACACAAACTAAACTAGAAACAAATAAAAGAAACCCGAAGAGCTCGCCCGGAGGCGAGACCTTACATTATGACACAAAGACAGGCGGAGTAAGAGAGCGAGCGGAGGGGGGAAGCGTCATTTATCACCTTGGAGAAACCCGGCCTCTTCCTGTTGACTTGGCCAATTAGAGGGTTGGAATTTCACAGGCGGGACTTTGGTTTTTATTGCTCTTTGTCTAAGAGAGAGACATTTGAAACCCTCATTTCGTCGGTGTTTAAGAGCAGAATCTTCACAATTCTTATAATACTAATGTGTCACAAGTTTAGCAAAATGTAATGTCAATTAACAAATGGGGAATGAAGATTGGAGTTTATCGAGACCAAACTTGCCACAAATGGATTTGGTTAAACATTAGTTGGCAAAGTTTAAAACATTATCGCATTAGAGTTGTCGAGAAACATAGACCAAACCACAAAAAGGCAACTCATGAAATAGGGAACTTGGATACATTGTTCATACAATTCTCAAGTGGATATATAATAGTATATATATATATGAATACAGGATTCATTTCTCCTCCTTGGTTAGAATTCAGAGAGGGCCACAGTTCTGTGAACATTCCTTTGGGTCGTAAACGCCGTTATCTAAGAACACCAGTGATGTTAGTTTTGGTCTCTTTTCATTTAGATGGAAAACATAGTAAACTATATTTTACTGGATATTACTGTACGTATTCTGATTGATCACACCGAAAGCATTCTGGAGGTGTCCAGAACTATGTGTACAAGTTATGGGAATGGACAGTTATATTTGAAATGCATAATGAAGGTATTTATAATTCACTTTAAGCTACGATAAAATCATAGTCATTCCAATGTGACATGGGCAAATGGACACACATAAAAACACATGGAATATATCTGGTTAAATGTCTTTTAAAGAAAAGAAGTTTCTTTTCGCTTTGGAATCCACTTCCTTTGGGACATTCCGATCAGTCATAAAATGTCTTGTAATCGGACACCACACTCTGTCCTGAGTGTGGTCTTCACTGGTGGGGGAATGTGTGTGTGTGTGTGTGTTTGTGTGTGTGTGTTTGGGTTAATTTACATTCAGAGATTTTTGGTCTTTAGCCGGATGTATTTAGTTATTCAGATTCACCCACTTAGCCCAGTCCTTACAAAGGCTTTTATGAAATTAAACGAAAGCCATATACACTGCCGTTCAAAAAATTTGGGGTCGGTAAGTTTTTTAAATTGTTTTTAAAAGAAGTATTATGCTAGCCTGGCATACCAGACACACATCAAGATGTTAACTCTTCGGGGTCGCCGATCACGCCGGCGTGATCAAGTTACATGACCAGTTTAAGACGTCGAAGCATAAAAACAAAGTCACGTTGAGCGCTGCCGTCCACTTCTGTCGAAAGTGCTGGCTTGAAATTCTATTTTACTTTTTGTTTTGTGTTGATAGACCAAGTAAAAACGGAGATATGATCATTTAAACTTTATATAAAAAAATACTGACGCGTTCGTAAAAGAACGCAAGATGGGATGCGACAGGCGTTGCATTTATTCTAATAACTTCGTCGGTTTTTGTCATAAAACAAAACGGAGAAAAATGTGTGAATCTGCTGACTCTGCTATTCAGGCTGCACATTTTAGGGAATGGAGGAGGAGCCAACTGAGCTAAGACGCAAAATTGAAAGGCAGAGGATTTACGGAGTTGATAAAGATAGACATATATACGTTATATATATAGAGAGAGATTATTGCTAGTTTTTGGAAGAGTTTGAGTAGATTTTGAGAGTAGTTTAGGAGTAGTGTAGATAGTTTAGGTAGTTTAGGAGTAGTTTAGGTAGTTTAGGAGTAGATTTAGCTAAACTGTTTTGAGGAGAGGCACAGATAAAAAATAAAAATAAAAAACACCTGATATTTGCTGTAAATAGTTGTATGTATAATTTGATTTTGTGTTCATTTTACCTATTGTATGGTATATTTGCACTATTGAGGAACCCTTCTTACTCAAGGAATGAAATCCCTGTAATGTAGATATCTGTGTAATTGTACATGAATTGTTTTGTAGAGTTTCTAAGCAAAAAAGAAAAGAAAAAAACGCCTATTGCCCCACCTGCTTTTTGCTGCATATAGTTTAATTTTATCTCAATTTTAAATTTTTTATGTTGTATTTGCACTATTTGCGAACCCTCATACTCTGGGAATGCAAGGCCTTAAATATAGCTCTCTGAATAATTGTGTGCACAACATTTTTTAAAAAGTGGCTGAGCTAAAAAGAAAGAAAAAAAGCCTATGGCTACACACGCTTTTTTTTGTAAATCATATTTTTTTTGTATATAGGTTGATTATATCTGAATTGTACCTGTATATGTTGACTTTTACAACTTGTGTTTACATTTTAAACCTTTTAAAATGCTTCATTGAGCATGTTTGTGTTTTTTGTAGTAGAAAAGCTATAATTTTTCTATTCGGATTTTGTGTTTTTTGTGTGATTTTGGGTCCAGTATGTTGATAGAGTACATCAAAGTGAAAAACTAATTGTCTGATCATATAGGTGATGTTGTGCTGAAAAAAATTATACCAAACATTGGTATGGTAAACATTTTTTTATGTTGCAAAATTTAAAAAAAATAAAAGTACTCCAAAACGGCCAAAATAGCCCAAGACTCCGAAGGGTTAAGTCTGGGAACTCTCCATTGGCATGCCTCAATCCGAGGGGCGGGATAAATGGTTGTCTTTCAAATTCCCTCTGCACACAATAGGATAGCGCTACAACCAACCAGAGCAACGAAGAAGGTGACGTAGTCTGAGCGACGGAGTCCGAGTCAGAGCAAAGCCGTTCTTTGTTCTTGTTTCAAAGAAAGTTTAACTTCAAATCCCCCAGAGTCGCGGCCAAAGCCGAATCGAAAGACCGCAGTTCGGCAGCAGCAGCAGCCATTCTTTGTTTTCAAGTAGCAGTGAACGGACGCAACTCTGTCATCATTATGTTAAGCCCGCCCGCCGACTCTATACACAATCTGATTGGCCTGACAAGTTTTGGGTTTTTCCAGCTCGAAAGTCAACGGAGAGTTGCTAGACAACACTGGCTGCAAAATAATTTTTGCTGCCGCTAGGGTGCGTCTAGATTTCTAGGCTAGTATTATGCTTATCAAGGCTTGAAAAATTATATTACAGTTTAAAAGAAATGTTTTTTTATTTTAACATTATTTTTTAAAATGTAATCTGTTTCTGTGGTGGCGAAGCTGATTTTTTTTTAGCAGCCATTACAACAGTCTTCAGTGTCAAATGATCCTTCAGAAATCATTATAATATATTGATTATCAACGTTGAATACAAGTGTGCTGCTTAATATTTTTTTGGTAACCATTATTTTCAGGATTTTTTTGAGGCATAGAAAGTTCAAAAGAAAAGCGTTGAGTTAAAATAGAAATCTTTTGTAACATTATAAATGTCCTCTCTGTCACTTTTGATCAATTTAATGCATCCTTGCTGAATAGAAGTATTCATTTCTTTAGAAAATAAGGACATTTTACTGACCCCAAACTTTTGAACAGTAGAGGATGTATTTCATTGTTGCATTTACAGATCAAATATCCCTTCCCACCCATACTACATTCCAATGACCTAATACTTTTCTTCTTGGTGCCAGGAACCACAGTGTCGGCAGCAGAGAATGCCCTGGTGGCACGGAAGGCGAGTCTGGAGTACCTGGAGAAGAGACTGAGCAGAATTACAGCGCTGGATGAGGAGATGCAAGACGCACTCCAAGTCTACGACACCAGCGTCCCCAGAGAGCCCCAGTGGGGTGAAGACTTCTTTGGCATTGACCCCTTCTTCATTGCTGCAGGTGAGGACTCTGACTCAACTTTGAAATTTTTATATTTTGGTAAAGTTGAATTTTTGTTATCAAACCATTTGTCAGATATGACTTTTGGGTTTTGTTTGCTACATTTGGTCTGATATTCCCTCAGGTCCTGAGAGTGAGGGCAGGAGTCTGTCGGACTACGCTTTGAGTGCGGGCACAACTGCAGTTAATGCTCAGAGGATACTAAGGGCACTGAAGCTTCAGAGACCCATACTCCTCGAGGGCTCACCTGGAGTGGGCAAGACCAGCTTGGTCACTGCCCTTGCCAAGGCCTCTGGGAACCATCTTGTCAGAATCAACCTGTCAGAACAAACTGTATGTCAAATAAATATAGAGTTTTGCTTTGGTAGAACCTCCCTGCACTGTAGAACTGTTGAAAACTATCACCATTACAATTTTTTTTTATTCATTTATTTATTGAAAGGGAAAAAAAACATCAACGTTAAATACACTATCAAAAGTTTGGAGACAGTAAGATTTTTTTTACTTCATACTTTTAGTCAGCAAGGATGCATTAAATTGATCAAAAGTGACAGTAAAGGCATTTAAAATGTTAAAAAATAATTTTATTTATAATAAATGGCTACTGAAAATTTAGAATTACATTCCTACATTTTATAATTTTAAAATAGAAATTGCAATAATATTTCATATTACGGTTTATATTATACGGAGCCCCTAAAGGGACGTGGTGGTGGAAAAAAATTTAGGATGGGAGAATTTTTTTTTTTTTTAATCTTTTGCGTTCCCTCGCAAAACTTTTGCGTTCCCCCGAGAAACTTTGCGTTCCCTCGCAAAACTTTTGCGTTCCCTCGCGAAGTTATTTGCGTTCCCTCGCGAAGTTATTTGCGTTCCCACGCAAAAGTTTTGCGTTCCCTCGCAAAGATATTTGCGTTCCCACTCAAACCCTGTTGTGAGCTCGGACAGACACTTCCTGTTTAATGTTCCGCTGGTAGTGCTTCAGAGCTCCGTACGTTAATGGAGCGTTTCATAGTGTTTGAACTTGGACTCAAATATAAAGAAATGCTGGCAATATTCAAATAGGCTATTCGAAATTCCCGGATCAATATTCTTGAGCTAAACGTTGTTAAAACACAAACGACACCTATTTACAATCACAGGAACCTAGACAACGAGCTAATTCTCCTCATAATATAAATTTATCTCTAAACAGCCGATTGAGAGACAAGTCCAAATAAGGGGCCGTCTGCAAAGTTCAAATCCCAAACCAATCTTCACATTTTATATTATTAAACATATTCTATAGCTTCACTATGACATTGTGGCCAAATTCAGTTCACACATCACCACTCTCCTGCTGGTTATACTACAATACTTAGTTTGATTTTAAAAAAGCATAGTTGTTATGATTTTTTATGAAATAAAATCAATAACTTCACACTGTTATGTGTAATGCCATCGGAATTCAGTAAGCAAATATAATGCATAAGCTATGATTGTAACTAGCTGCGCACAGTACCAATATAATTTTGTGTAAATAATAGGCCTACTTATTTTTTATGTGCAATTACTTCCCATACCAGCTTTCCTGTAACTCGAACAGTAGAGCGTTGGTGCATGCAATACCAAGGTCATAGGTTCGATTCCCAGGGAAGAGCAAGAACTCATCTTATGAGTTCTTGCTCTTCCTTTGGATAAAAGAGTTACATTTACAGTTATGCATTTGGAAGACAAAGTGTTGTATAACCAATATTAGAGCAGTGATGTGTGAACTAAATTTGGTGTGTTACAGTGGAGTTATTGAATATTTTTCATAATATAAAATGTGCAAAAGCAGTGTAGTATGACCAGTGGGTCACCATTGATGTGTAAGCTGAATTGGGTGGCACTACAGTTTGTAACATTGAAGTTAATGACTATTTTTGTATTTTTGAATATGAGTTGATGCTGTAGTCGTTTGTTGGGTTATATTGCACTTTGCAGATGGTCCCTTGACTTGTCTGTCAGCCGCCTGCACATAAAGATCCATTTAGCCTATATTATAAAGCTCGTTTTGAGGAAAATTGGGTTGTAGCTCGTTGTCTAGGTTACTGTGATTGTAAATAGGTGTCGTTTGTGTTTTAACAACGTTTAGCTCAAGAATATTGATCCGGGAAGTTCCTTGAGTTAAGCACTGACCGCATTTCTTTATATTTGAGTCCAAGTTCAAACACTATGAAACGCTCCATTAATTTCCGAAGCTCTGAAGCACTGCCAGCGGGACATTAAACAGGAAGTGTCTGTCCGAGCTCACAACAGGTTTTGCGTGGGAACGCAAATAACTTTGCGAGGGAACGCAAAACTTTTGCGAGGGAACGCAAATATCTTTGCGAGGGAACGCAAAACTTTTGCGTGGGAACGCAAATATCTTTGCGAGGGAACGCAAAGTTTCTCGGGGGAACGCAAAAGATTTAAAAAAAAAATTCTCCCATCCTAATTTTTTTTCCCTTTAGGGGCTCCGTAATATTATATATTTTTTTCAATAATTAAATGCTGCCTTGGTGAGTTTTTTTAAAAACATTTGAAAAAATCTGTGCTGTATCCTCTCTGCTCAGGACGTAACGGATCTGTTTGGGACAGATTTGCCAGTGGAAGGTGGGAAAGGAGGAGAGTTTGCGTGGCGTGATGGTCCTCTACTTGCTGGGCTGAAGGCTGGACATTGGATCGTCCTAGATGAGGTACAGATGAATGGCTGATTTTAGTAGCTCTATGCCAGTTCAGTCTTGAACATTTTCAGTTAGAAATGATAACTCATTGGGTTGTAAATTATTAACTGATGTTTTTTCTTTCATTTATAGCTGAATCTGGCTTCTCAGTCAGTGCTGGAAGGTCTTAACGCTTGCTTTGATCATCGTGCTGAGATCTACATCCCTGAGCTGGGCATGCGCTTCCATGTACAGCATGAGAAGACCAAGATCTTCGGCTGCCAAAACCCTTTCACTCAGGGAGGAGGACGCAAAGGCCTTCCTAAGTCCTTCCTTAACAGATTCACTCAGGTAACTTAGATCTAATTACTTTTTTGTAATTTGTTTGTTTTCTCTTCTTTCTCAGAGATCATCTGTTTTACATAGATTATTAATATACAATATTTTTTACAGCAGCTTGTATTATATGGTAATGGTCTTAGTGAGTCATACAATAAGAGACTAAAATATAAACATAGATCTGTATTTTCCTCATTCAGGTTTATGTGGATTCGCTAACCAATGAAGACATGCAGTTCATTAGTGACTCCATCTTTCCTAACATTGACAATGCGATCATCTCAAAAATGGTGCAGTTTAGCAAACGAGTAAGTGGACAACACTTCCCTTAACCAGTGGTGTTCTTCTGTTGCTCTTTTAATTGACATCTGTAGATATTCCTTTCATCTATCATCTCAAAAGAGGTTTGATTTTCTTGTTCTCTAAGCTCGTCCAAGAAGTGACAATTGAGAGGAAGTGGGGCCAGAGAGGAGGACCCTGGGAGTTTAATCTCCGTGACCTGTTCCGTTGGTGTCAGCTGATGCAGACAGACCAATCACCTGGCTTCTTCAACCCTGGGCAGCATGTTGGACTTGTGTATGCAGACCGCATGAGGACAGAGGCAGACAAGGCTCAGGTAGCCACGCTAATTCAAATGCCATTTATCACTTAAAAGATGACATGAAGATGTGGCTGTTTATCATTAATACTGTACATGTTATGTTCTCAGGTGTTAGCAGTGTTTAGGAAGGTGTTTGGAGAAGACTTTGAGCCTTACATGGGCTCTAGGCAGTTTCATATCACCCCTTTGAACCTGCAGGTTGGTCAGAGATATAATATTTAAAAAAGTTTTAGCCTTTTTTTTTACCCCTTAATTTTGGAATCAATAATATAAAATAAATCTTAAGAAACAATAGATGTGATATATAATATAGTATATTATAGGCACATTTATTTATATAGCACATTTCATACACAATAATTCAATAAATGCTTTACATTTAAAAATGGAAAAAAATAGTAGTCATAAAAACAAATAAATTTTATTGATTTTTAATCTTCGTTTTTTTAACACGTAATCTATCATATAAAATTATATTATAAGTCTAATGAAACGATGTGAAAATATCTCTTTCTCTCTGTCACCCATATGCAGGTGGGTTACTCAGTTCTGCAACGCAGTGGAGGTGCACCCATTGCTCTGGATCCTCCTCTGTCAATTACCCATTATTCTTTGCGCCCTCTGGAAGCACTGATGAAGTGTGTGGAGGTGGGGTGGATGGTCATACTGGCGGGTCCCACTGCCAGTGGAAAGAGCAGTCTAGTGCATCTGCTTGCACTGTTAACGGGACACAGGCTGAGGGTTATGGCCATGAACAGCGCCATGGACACAACAGAGCTGCTGGGTGGCTTTGAGCAGGTCAGTTGGAAATGACAAGCAAGATCTTTGTTTCACTAGCTTGGTGTTATCGTTAACCTGGTGCTCTGTTTAGGTGGACATCATACGGCCGTGGCAGCAGGTATTGGAGAACATGGACTATGTAGTTGCTATGGTGACCAGGCGAGGCCTGATGTCATTGGACGGGGCAGTGCAGGATACTGAGTTTCTGTTGAGCACATGGAGCATTTTCCGCCGCTGGCTACGAGAGGAGGGTCTGGATACCACAGAGGGCATGGTCACATTTGAGGCTTTAAACAAACTGGAGGTCATTATTGTTCTGCTGCACAAACTCAACACTAAACTCAAGGTCTTTACAGGTAAGGACACTACACTACTGAGTACTTGTCCTGTATATGCCTTGTAAACTTAAACATTTGGTTTTCTGTGACATTCGAATGTGAATTCTGCTTGTCAACTCGTCAGCCCTGTGAAATTTTTTTGTCTAACCATGTATCCATAAGAAAGGTTTGAAAATTACTTTTATTATTTAATATTAAAAATAAATATTTAAACAATATATTAAATGTAAAAAATTTAAATAAATATATATTTAATAGTTATGTTTAGTTTAGTATTTTTGAAATTATAAATATTACATTATATTTTTTAAATATAAAATACATTTAAATAAATTTTTTAAAAAAATCGTATTTTGTGCCTTATCCATTTAAAACACTTTGAGTGTCATAATCTTTTATTGTCCCCTGCAGACATGTCAAAGCTGCAGATGGACTTCACTCTACTGAAGGAGCGCTTGGCTCAGATGCAGGACGGCTGGACTCATGGTGGTTTTGAGTGGTTGGATGGGACATTAGTTCAGGCACTGCAGGCTGGAGACTGGTTGCTCATGGACAATGTCAACTTTTGCAGGTCTTTTTAAACCAATCTTTCTTAAAATTATTAAAATGCTTGAACACTATTTTTGGAGTCTCTTGGTAGATTTGTAAACACATTTTAATAAAGGATGATATGACTAATTTCAGTCAAGTCTGTGTTTTAAGGAATCAGTTGAGTAAATGATTCAATGACTGATTTTTAACACTCTTGTCAGCACTCATTAATGAAAAATATAACATTGGTGATCCAATAGAAGCAGAAATTATCTTCTAATTGTCTAATTTAATGGCTGCTTATCAAATTAGTTTTAAATAAATAGTTAAATAGTTTAAAATGAAATAAATAGTTCTGAAATATTGATTTGAGTTTTAAGTTACTTAAGAAAGAGTGCAGAGTGATACAAGACATGAAACTAGCATAACATTAAAAAAAATACTTTTCTGCTGAATGCCATGATTGATTAAGTTTTTCAGATTGACCAGTTATAATATGAAATTTCTTAAATGAACTATTTATGTGCATGTTTCAGCCCTTCAGTGTTGGATCGACTCAACGCCCTCCTGGAACCTGGCGGTTCATTAACTATTAATGAACGAGGAATTATTGATGGAACCACACCTACCATCACTCCCCACCCTAACTTCAGGTACAATCAAACCATCAACCGACACCGCTTCCAGCTAAACTGTGAAAGTACAGATCTGTGAAATATATTTTACTTAATCCTATTTCACACTGTGTTCTAGGTTGTTTCTCACCATGGATCCCACGCACGGGGAAATCTCTCGAGCCATGAGGAACCGCGGTGTTGAAATCTACATCCCTGGCGAGCATGAGGGTGTGTGCTGGGACACTCTGGATCTAAAGATGGTTTTACACACCCTGGGAGTGACTGGAGACTGTGTGTGTGACCTGCTCATCTCCATTCATTCAGAAATCAAGAAGACTATATGGGGTGCGTCTGTGATTAATAACCCTTGTTCAGAGTTTTAGTGATACTAATATTTGATTGTGTTCAGTAACTTCCTCAAGTAAATCGCTGAGACATTTCAAGTTTTGCTGATTATACTTGTGTGTATTTTTTTAGTTTTTTGTCTTTGGTAATTATAAGTGAAACATCACATCATAATTGTGTATCAGACAATGACACCCTTAGGAATGAAGGTAAATTGGACTTATTGCCTCATCAGAGATTCAATTGTTGTTTCACAGAAAAAATATATTTACTATTACGTACCTCAAGGGACGCTGGCGACCCTATACACTTTTTACAACAACAAAAAAATAGAAAACACTCTTTTTTTAATATCTTTTTCTAAGATTATAATTTATAATGAATAGATTGAGAAAAACTTAGATGGCTGATGTCTAACCTTAAAAAATGAATGAGGGTAGTGGAATGACATCCTGGGATAAGAGTTAATGGCTATTCTCTCTTTAACGTCTTCTAGACTCGCCCGCGTCATCCATGTCATCTCTGCTCCATGCTGCGTCTCTGTTGTCTGGTCAACTCCAGAGGGGTGTGGATCTGCCCAGTGCTCTTTTACAGGCCTGTGGAGAGGCTTATACTTTCTGTCAGCGCACCACTGCTAACCAGCAGGTTCATAGACATTTTTCAATAAGCATGACAAGCTAAGATACATAATTCCATAATCCCTCAAATTATGCCTAATCAACCCCTTTCACATCCTGTCTCAGCTGGCACAGGAAGTCATTGAGAGGCAGTTGGCAGTGCTGGACTCTGAGGACTGGGGCAGTGGGCTGCTGTGTGCAGGCGTGTGGCCGGACCGCATCCCCTCAGCCCTGCTGTGCACTGAGGACTCGTGTTTTTCCAGTGTCCAGAGAGACGGACAGGTCCTCCTGTACTGCCTCAACACTCTCAGCCTTTACGGAAAAAGGTAAGAACTATACATACAAATCATTTTGTTCTTTATTACCAGCCACTTCATTGGTGTTAATGAGATTGTACTTATATTTGTGCATATTAAAGACATTTCCATTTTGAATTTCTTTTTTACTATGTGTTTTTGTTCTAGTTTCAGTTTAGTTTTTCTTTATATATGTCTTATTTGTCTTTATTTTTATTTTTATAAGAACTGGCAAATTATCTCTCTGAACTCTTACGTTTTACATAATAAAATTATTTAAGCTCAAATCAGCATTTTATGTTCATCTATTTGTTTACAGATTATTTGATAATACAGCTTACTGAAACTGCAATAATAACAACAACTGATTGATAACAATTAATTAATTGTTCATTTTATTTTGTTGTAGTTTTGATCTGATTATTTCAATTAGCATAAATGTTAGGGGAAAAAATAATTTTAATAATCCCCCCCCCCCCCCCCCTTTTTGTTTTTTAGTTGTTAACCACAATAACCTTGTATAATAACCTTTACCGATTCAGGAATCGTCCACTGAGCCTAGTTGACCTGCAGAGGGCGATGCAGAGTGGTGCTGTTCTGGATGGGCTTCAGTTTTCAGGAGGTGGAGGACTGGACGGAGGAGCAGAGAATGCATTGCGCCTCCTCCCGACAGCAGTTAAAATACTGACAGAAAGAGCTTCTCACAGTGACTGGGTTCTCAGAACCAGCTGGCTCTCCCACCTTACCAAAACTTACAAACATGCACCAGGTAGGCAGTATGAAAAAGAAAAAGAATGCTTTTTAATGTGTTTGGAATAGCTTGTGTAGCCATACTACTTGAGAGCTTTTCTGTCACAGTCCTGAGATCATGCTTGTTCTTGCAGATGCAGCTCTGATACAGTTGGACGCAGGATGCACAGCGCTGAAGGCCGTATTCAACAGCAAGCTCATCGGGAAAGGCAAATGTCTAGCGGAGCTTTTGCAGCCACACAGCACAGGTACACTCATATGCAGTAATGAAAATGAAAGCAGTTCCTTTCTTAGAAAATGCCCACGGTCTAACTGTGCACTTATAATTTGTGACCTCTGAGTCCTTTTAAACAACTTTCTGCTGATCTAACTAAAGCCGTGCGAGTAGGGAAAAAACAATATCATGGTATAATATCAATCCAAATGACCAAACAATTCAACAATTCATTCAAGGCCTGATAGATAAAAGACCCACCCTTTATTATTTTCTGCTAAACATTGTGGTTCATTATGAAGTCAATCACATAATGGAAGTTAAATGCATTGAGAATGCCGCTTCATGGACTTAACATTTACTCTGAAAAAATTCAAAATCATATTCCAAAAAAACATTATTATTCAAACCTATAATATTCAGTCAGACTTGTGAAATTACTGAAAAAAACACATTCTTGATCAGATGACTACAGGATTTTGGTTGACATGCGCTGGAACAAGCAGTACCTGGACATCTTGGCCAACACCTGCAACTTTGAGGATGAGGAGAGATACATGGAATTCATGGAAGCGCTAAACGCTGTTGCCAACAGGTAAGTCCTTATTCTGTTTTACTGGAATGTTTTTGTAGTAAAAATTATATGTTTTATGTTTTGTTTTGAAAGGATCATATTGCTGATGGACCGAGAGGAGAGAGCAGCCATTAACAGCAGTGCTGGAAACAGCTCACCTCATAACAGTGCCCTGAGACTTGCCACTGCCTTTTCAAAAGGTATTCGCACACTTCCTCAGCCATGTTAAAATACCTGTTAATACTAGGAGACATGAACATACTAGTTTGTATGTGATTATTATATATGTTTGGGTTTTATAGGAACGGTGGACATAGGCCACCTGCCTCATCCAGTGTTGGTCCACCTGCGCTCGTTTTTCGACCTGTGGGATTCATTCGTACTGCAAGCCATGCAGTCGGGCCAGCCCTACATCTCTGACCACCTCATGTTTGAGGTCAGAACGGTTTCATTATAGCCACGCTGCTGTTGCTTCTGTTCTGCAGTTGGTTTACAGTGATGTGATTTGTATGTCCAGATCCTGCAGCTGCTGCAGTGGCGGGATCGTTTCTGGCTTGTGTGTAACTCGCTGTCTGCGGATACACGGGGGGTGTGTGTGCTGTCCTTGCACTGGCAGTGGGTGCACAAAAACTTAATTTTGCGACTGCCTCAGCTTTTGATGGGGGATAGTGACTATGAGTGAGTAATGGCTTTATTACATGATTAAAAGCCTTCATGTAATGTTCTCTTTAGTGTTTGTTTATATGTGTGTGTATGTTTGTTTCAGAGGCCAACAGGAATTACACACCATCTCCACAGCCATCCAGAACACACTTTCCAGCTCTGTGGCTGTGGCCTCTGCTCTGAAGGGCATTCAGAAGACTTTAGGAAAGCCACTGCCGTTCAAGGTTAGGCGATATACAGAATATGTGTGTGTATATATATACATGTCCTTCTCAAAAAATTAGCATATTGTGATAAAGTTCATTATTTTCCATAATGTAATGATAAAAATTAAACTTTCATATATTTTAGATTCATTGCACACCAACGGAAATATTTCAGGTCTTTTATTGTTTTAATACTGATGATTTTGGCATACAGCTCATGAAAACCCAAAATTCCTATCCTAAAAAATTAGCATATCATGAAAAGGGTCTCTAAACGAGCTATTAACCTAATCATCTGAATCAACTAATTAACTCTAAACACCTGCAAAAGATACCTGATACTTTTAAAAACTCCCAGCCTGTTTCATTACTCAAAACCGCAATCATGGGTAAGTCTGCCGACCTGACTGCTGTCCAGAAGGCCATCATTGACACCCTCAAGCAAGAGGGTAAGACACAGAAAGAAATTTCTGAACAAATAGGCTGTTCCCAGAGTGCTGTATCAAGGCACCTCAGTGGGAAGTCTGTGGGAAGGAAAAAGTGTGGCAAAAAACGCTGCACAACGAGAAGAGGTGACCGGACCCTGAGGAAGATTATGGAGAAGGACCGATTCCAGACCTTGGGGGACCTGCGGAAGCAGTGGACTGAGTCTGGAGTAGAAACATCCAGAGCCACCGTCCACAGGCGTGTGCAGGAAATGGGCTACAGGTGCCGCATTCCCCAGGTCAAGCCACTTTTGAACCAGAAACAGCGGCAGAAGCACCTGACCTGGGCTACAGAGAAGCAGCACTGGACTGTTGCTTAGTGGTCCAAAGTACTTTTTCAGATTAAAGCAAATTTTGCATGTCATTCTGATATCAAGGTGCCAGAGTCTGGAGGAAGACTGGGGAGAAGGAAATGCCAAAATGCCTGAAGTCCAGTGTTGCTTCTCTGTAGCCCAGGTCAGGTGCTTCTGCCGCTGTTTCTGGTTCAAAAGTGGCTTGACCTGGGGAATGCGGCACTTGTAGCCCATTTCCTGCCCACGCCTGTGCACGGTGGCTCTGGATGTCAATGATGGCCTTAGGTTAATAGGTTTTGATTAGGTTAATAGCTAGTTTAGAGACCCTTTTCATGATATGCTAATTTTTTGAGATAGGAATTTTGGGTTTTCACGAGCTGTATGCCAAAATCATCAGTATTAAAACAATAAAATAAATATTTCAGTTGGTGTGCAATGAATCTAAAATATATGAAAGTTTAATCTTTATCATTACATTATGGAAAATAATGAACTTTATCACAATATGCTAATTTTTTTAGGAGGACCTGTATATACAATTTAGAAAAATATTTCAATATATTTTAAAACCTAATTTATTTTATGCATTTCATTACATAATTTATGCCATTACTCCAGTCTCCAGTGTCACGTTCCTTCAAAAACCACTCTAATATGCTAATTAAATATTTCTTATCTTTTTTTTTATCAGTGTTGAAAATGGTTGTGCTTCTTATTTTTTGTTCAAATCGTAGTACACTTTTTTTTCCTTTGATTTAATAGAAAGTTCGAAAGTACAGAAGTAGAAATAGAAATAGACAAGTCAAATAGAAATATTTTGTAACATTATAAATTTTTTGATCAATTTAATGTGTTCTTGCTGAATAAATGGTATTAATTTCTTTTGAAGAATAATTAAAAAAGAGGCAAGCACCCAGAAATAAATTGAGAAATAAATTGAGAAATAAATTGAGAAATTCTTTTAAAAGTATCAGAAGTATTTTATTTGAATCCTGCATTCTAAGTGATCTAAAATAATTCCACAATCTTTTCCGTGCAGCTGGAGGCAGTGGCTGAATGTGCGGCCCGTTTGCGGGTGCTGTGCAGGGCTTTGGATGTTAGGGACCTGCGCCTGGACAACAGCCTCGCATCGCTATGGAAACAAGAGGTGTCTCGTCTCCGTGGAGTGGCCATGGGAATTGACTCCAAAGAGGCTCTGCTAGAAGCTTGGGGTCTAGTGCTTCAGGCCAACCTCCTGCTGGAGCCTCAGAAGTCAGGTAAACATCACATTATTGATAGTAATTTTTGAAGTGCATGAAGTGGTTGTGCAAGATCAGGGGTTTTCAAACTTTTTGGGTGTGTGGACCACTATTTGTAATCAAGAATTTTCACGGACCACCTCATAATACACATAATAAAATATATCTCCACAGAGTCCTTCCTGAATTAATCCGCACCTCTAAATAGGCTTACTAACATTAAAACTATAACTGGTCATCACATCAGTACAACAGCTTGTTAAAAGAAAGTTTACTGCACACAACGGCTGCCACATATTTAATTTATTTACTCAAGCGCCGAGGGCATAATCAGGTTCATTTCAGGGATGCAAACATGTATGGTCAAAAAAGAGAGAGCTAATCGAAGCCCTCGCCCCGCGGCAAATATCCAGATACTTTGCCGCCAACCCCTGTCACTCCTATAGGCACATATAGTAAAATGAAATTCAAATAAAGTTTTAACAAAAAAAGTTTTATAAAAAGATAAACCTCACATATTTCAGCCTTTAAATAATTTTTCACAAAAAAAGGTTTTATAAAAAGATAAACCTCACATATTTCAGCCTTTAAATCATTTTTATAAAAAGAATGAGTCAAAAAAAGATTAATTACTTGACATTTACATCTATGCACATTAGCTTATCTTTTATTATTAGCTAATAGTAAAATTCGGTCCGATTTTCCCGTGCCGTCTGTCGTTGCTATGCGCGCTCTCCACAACTTAGTTGTGCTTAGTAGCTAATAGATTTCCACCACCGAAAAACGCTTGCTGTAGCTCTGCTACAAGATTTATTTACGGAGAAGAGAAAAACACCCGTAGTGTTTGGGTGCACGTGCATTCTTACATTCTTCATTGACTGAGCTTTCAATGTTTACGGAAAGGATTAAGCTGATTTGTTTGTTCTTGTCACATGAACTGCGGTGCGTTTGCAGCATTATGAAAAGTTGAGGTGTTTTCATCTCGCTGCGCCTAAAAAAATGAGTGCGTCACTTCAATTATGAGCGCACTTGCCGCGCGCCTACATGAAATAATGAACTTGAGAGCGCAAAAGACACAGTAAAAGAAACGCAGTAAGAAGAAACACTAGCGTTTCACGCTTGCGCGCATGCTGCTGCTTTGGTGTGCAGTGTTCTGATTTGCTTATTTCCTTTTTACTTGTTTTCGTGGAGGCAATCCAGAATTACTGTTGGTGAAATTATAATCAGACAAATATTTTATATAATGGCAAAATATTTGCCTCTGCCGCTTTCCTCTTCAGAGAACCTGTTGCTATCCACCGATCCATGTTGTGGTTCTAACGGCACTGAACTTGAACGTCACGGCCGAGCACCACTAGCCTATTTTAGTAATCACACAATAACCTGACAATTTAATTTAAATTTTATATCAATATAGGCCCATATTCTTGTTACTTTTTATTATTTTTATGGGGATTCCTGGTAAAATGAAGGTAAAAAATATTATTTTATATTTTATTTTGCCTTTCCACGGACCACCTGCAGTACCCTCACGGACCACTAGTGGACCACAGTTTGGGAACCACTGTGCTAGATCATACAACCAGGCAAGCCCTGACTCCCTTAGTTTATTAACACAAAATATCTTTCTATCCAGGTGTCCTGGAGAGGCTTGTGAGCTGTGTGGATCAGCAGCAGGGTCATATGGCTTCCTGTGGCCTGCTGGACTCTCTGTCTGAAGATAATGAGGAGGAAGTGGGAGACTGTGCCGCACCAGACAGGGAGGTGTTACTGCAACTTGCACGTAGGGCTCAACTGTGGCCAGCACTGGAAGAGCTGGCGGTACTTAACCAGATGAAAGTCACAACAGACCTGCTGTATCTGTCAGTCACACCAGGGTATGTTGATGTTTCTCTATCAAATTATTAAAGGTAGGGTTGGCAATTTCAGAGAGGCTTAGCAATAGCAAGCTAGCTTTGAAAGCATAAGATCCCTCCCTCCCTTCAGAGCGCTCCCAAAGCCACACCTCCTTCAAAACACATGAACAGCAGAGTCACGAGACAAGAGACTGCAATAACTTAAATTACCTCATGTCTCAAAGCACATAACATTACAATAATAATGATGAACATAAACAACTTAAAGAGCTCTTACTTATACCACCTGACTGCTGTAGATTCATTTCGGCATTGAAAGTGTTGACATAGAAATGCATAAATCGGAGTGAGGACGTTAGCTGCTCCGAGGAGAACGTCACAGGTTTTCATCTCGTAATTACGGTTACGACATGGCATGAACGCAGCATAAGCTCGTTGTTTTGGTTCAGGAGGAACTGTAAAAGGTGGCTGCTGTTTGTTTTTGGCGCTCGGTGACTAACGTCTGTCTACAACTATGCATTGCCTCATGAAACACACTGTGATGATGTCTGCATGATCAGGGTGCGTGGAGGTATGGAAATGCATATGTTGACAGGAAGGTAGGACATTTTTTTTGGTCCTGAGATTTCCACAGAAGATGTGTACTTTTTTTAAATTATATTTATACCATTTCTATTATTGATGGCTATCAGGATGTAAAGAGAGTTTCAGCCAGTATAACAAAAAGCTTTTATAAAATAAATTGCCTACCCTACCTTTAACTATTATTAAACAATTAGGTCCGATTTCACAGACAGGGCTGTTATGTACGTTGTATTTTATTTTAGCTTTATTTCAATGAAAGAAAATTGTTTAAAAGTTTTATTTAACAACAAAACTTGATTTTGCAAAGTAGGATCTTGTAGCATTAGGCGTTCTTTGTTCTGTGTTTTACTCATATTGTGTTGTATATTTTGCTTTACAGAGGCAATAAGAAGGCAGAAGATGGTCTGCGCAGGTCCTTCTCTAATCATCTGCGTTTCTGTATGCAGTCGACACCCATGAACATCCGACAGCTGCAGCCTCTCTGGTTCCTGCTAGGCACTGAGAGGGTCTGTCAAAACTCCTTCATAATAATGATTCCGGTGTTATTATCAATGGCCATGTTTTATCTTTGAGTCACATTTGACAAGCTTCAATTGATTATTAAATATATCATACAAACAATACAATTGACTTTGGTTAAAAAAATTAGGTTTAAACTGTTTTGAGTTTAACTTATAAATGATCTATGAAGTATTCCTTTCTCCATTTACTGAGAATCATATGCTTCACTAGAAACTAAAATATTAATTTCAGTTGATCTCAGTTTTCATCCTTGTTTTTATTCCCTCACCAGCCTGTGGAGGAGCTGCCGCTGGTGTGGTGTGAGCTGCTGTCTGAGACACTGGCAGCGTTATGGAGCAGCAGTGTGACCTCTGACCCTGACCGTTGGCTGAAGTGGAATCCACTGAACTTTGAGGAGCACATCAACTCCAGATCACTGTTGGGACCATCTGATACGGTGTGTGTGTTTGAGGAGAAAGAGCTAAAAACACTGTGCTTTTTTAATTTGAATTTAACATGTTATTTAACATGAATAAATAACCTTGACATGATGTTTGTCGATGTGAAGGGTCCTGGAATCTTGAGTCGTGCGGTGTGGTCCCGCTGCATGCTGGGAGTTCTGAGCAACACTGATGCTGGCGGCCGATGGGATCCATCAGGGTCACACTTCCTGTCATCATCACGGGTGACCCTGGGCGAGTGGAGAGAGAGAACTGGGCAGCTGCAAGATCTGAATGCTGTGATCTGGGATAATATGGCTATGGCTGAGCTTGCTGACTTCAGGTAGTGACCACATATCATACCTAAACACGGATACATATGTTGAGTTTTGAAAAAAAAATTACAGTATGGGATTGCAATATAATAATATGCATTTAAGTATATTATATAAAATACATGTTTTTTATTTTAATTATTGGTGTCTAATCGATTAATCGCATATAACATGAAAGTATGTTTATGTGTATATACACTGATGCACACACACAGATATCTATATAATATATACTATTATGTAAACATACTTTTGTTAGATGCGATTCATCTATTTGACAGCACTAATTTTTATATAAACATTTCAATATACATTTTTATTGTCATTTCTATTGTGCAATAATTCATTTTTCTCTCATTCCTTCTCTCATTCTCTGTAGATTAACTGACTGTCGGTTGCAAGGACTTGTGTTGCGTAGACAGCTGCAGTCGCTCTGTGAGCTGTTGTCTCCAGGTTTACAGGAGAGCTATGCAGAATCCTGTGACAGTCTAACAGAAGGCCCGGACCCCATTGGTGCTGCCCAGGAGATTCAGATTGCCCTCAGAGAAGGCCTGCCTGAAAACATGCTCCCAGAGGGCTTTCTGGAAACCTTAGTCACATGCTTGACGCAGTTCGCACACAACCGGGCACAAGATTCAGTCCAGCTTGCCCGCTCTGGAGTTTTCTGGGTGAACATGGGTCTGCTGCAAATCCAAGTTTGGGCTCCACAAACAATTTTTGACCCTGCGGTAAAAAGGGGGTATAAACTCCGCTATGCACAAGAGGAGGTGAGACAATCTTGCAATTGGCTAATTTTGTGACATTCTAGAGATCTATTGCAACCTTTCATCTACAAATGCAAATAATCTGATGACTTTTTGTGTCTCTCAGCTTGCTTTGTTACAGGAAGAGTGGAGAGGGCGGAGTCTTTCCTCACAGCTGCTCACAGGGGCGGAGCTTGAGGAGAGTAGCACAACTGACAGCTTTCAGCATCCTCGCATCAGGTAACCAAACATTCAGCTTCCATTACTTCTGGTACAGTCTACTATGCAATTTTTAATGAATGCACAAGATATTGTACCATATCAGTTATCGTCTGATATTTAATAGTTTATGCTAAATTCCCCTGTTTTCACAACCTACTACATAGATTTGTATGGATACACAAGATCTTGGCACCATGTCAGTTATGAGAATTTTCTGACAATATCAGTTATCAGCCGATATGAGAGATTTTGGTTACACTTTATTTTAAGGTGTCTTTGTTGCAGTGTAATTATACATTTAAGTACTGAGTAATATACATTTAAGTACTGAGTAATATTAAGAAACTATGTACGTACTTACTATAGGGTTAGGATTAGGGTTTGGTTTAGTTTAGGGTTAGTTGCTTGTAATTATGCATTATGGAAAAAATTAGCTGAAAATCTCAGTAACAGTCTACTATGCAGATTTGTATGGATCCAGGAGATATCAGCACCATATCAGTTATCGGCCGATATTAGAGATTTTCAGCCATTGTCAATGAAATGGGAATTTTAATTGTGCATGCTCATCTCTCCTATTTTTACATTTAGATTACCGCTGCTGTCATGTTATACTTCAAGTCAATCTTTAAAAACATAAAAAATTTAATAACATTGTTAACCTCAATCTCTATCAAATCTCAAAATGAAAATTCATTCTCACTGTACATTATAATGTTGTGATGCCTAATTTCACTTGGTGCATTTAAAATAATTTTTGTCTTTAGTGTTATTTTTATTTTATTAGCTAAAATATTATAGATTCTGTATCTATTTCCCGGTTATCAGACACAAGAAAAAAAAGATTTGCTTATCTGTGTTGTCAAGAATTTACCTACAGACTTCCAATTTAATGTTTAAAACTCTTTTGTTGTTTGTGTGTGTGTGTTTTAGATACTTGTGGATCCGTATGCAGCAGATCAAGGAGCAGATTTGTGAACTGAGTCGTAAACAAGCCTGCCGCCCCCCTGACCCCCAATACGGTCGCTTATATCAGGAACTCCAGCACTACCTGTGCAGCATCGGCCAACCAGCTGCAGTGGGTGACCTGCTCTCCCACCTCCTGAAGGCCTTACAAGCCCCGGGACCAAAGTCCAGGCTGGGGATTCAGGGTTTGTTGAAGGAGGAGGCCGTCTGGCAGGCTTCACAGCACCGTTTTTGCCAGCGGCTGGTTGAGGAGTACCCGCTCTATCCTGATGTGGTGGTGCCCCTGAGGGCAGCAATTCTGCAGGTGCAGCATGGCATGCGACTCTTGGCATCTCAGGTGTCCTCCTCAATAACTGCCCAACCGGGTCTGATGCGTCTCGTGTCCACTATGCTAGCTTTTCCAAGTCCAGCGGCATCCTCTGATCTGGCTTGTGCAGACTACCTGTGTTCAAGGGAATGCATGCGTATGCTAAAGGGCCTGGGAAAGCATTTGCCAGCGACAGAGGTCAGCCGCGTGATCCCAGATCATGCATTGTTGCTGTTGAATGCGCTGCTCTACGTACAGAGTCACGCGCTGAGTGCCGGACATCTCAGTGCAGAGACGCAAAAACTCTTCAGACATGTTTGCCAGGTGAGATATGAAGTACAGAATCCCAAATAATAAAACCTGTGTCAAGAACATGAAAAGAGAAAGTCTAAAAGATTTTGAATTTAATTTCAACTAAACTAAATTTAAAGATGTCAAACTTTTTTTTATAATTAATAAATACATAATGTGTATATATCAATGTTATTTTATTTTATATACTATACTATATACTATTAATATACTATAATATATATATACTATTAATATTTTGAATTGGCTTTTATTTTTATACTTTTACTTTTCATTTTAAGTTTTTCTTTTAAATTATATATATATATATATATATATATATATATATATATATATCAGTTTTAATAATTACTTCAACTATTCACTTAGTTGGCCAGGTTCTCTTTTTCATTTAAGTTTTTAAATTGTTTTTAATGATTATAATAATTGTTTTTCAAGTTAAGTTTTTCATCTAATATTATATAAAGTACAGTAGTCAAAATTTTAAGTGGATCAAAACCTTTCATCAAAGTTATACATGAATTTTGAACAATACCCATTTTTGTCTTAGGATAACTTTGATTAACTTTTGTTGATCCACTTCAAATGTTGACAACTGTATTTTATTTCAGCTTTAATTCAATTTACAAAAAACAATTTAAAAATATTAGTTAATATAGTGTGTTTGTGTGTGTGTATATATATATATATATATATGGAAAATAGTATACTGGTTATAATAATATAGTAATTACTTGTTACAGTGTAATTATACATTTAAGTACCGTGTAATATTAATTAACTACATGTATTTAATATAGGGTTAGGGTTTGGATTAGGTTTGGTTTAGGGTTAGTTGCATGTAATTATGCATAATTTAAAGTAATTACTATAGTAACTACATTTAAGAAGGACACTGTAAAATAAAGTGTTACCGTTATTGATTTTATAGCCAAGAATATTATCTCTTACGGAAAATATTTACTCCCAAGTCAACTGCATTTTTTTCTACTCACTATTACTATAAGATGTTTAAACCTGCAGAGAAACATTTTCAGTTGAATTGATTTATTTAGTGCACTTCATGATACATATTCACAAAGCGGCTTTTGTGAGACAGCTATTTTGTGATGTTGACATAGACTACTGTTTTTTTTTGTTCAGGCTATAGTGAATGAATGGGACGAGCAGGAGAAGAGAGCTAGAGAAAAAGAGCAGATGGAAGCCAGTCTGTATCGCAGCCGCACTCGTCTGCACGGGACAGGCCTTACAGAGGACCAGCAGGAGGAGAGAGAGTTCAGACGCTCTTTTCCTTCCTACCACAAGGTAAAGATGGACTAAACCAGTCATCTTTTTTTATGTGTCTTTAAATCTGTTCACACGTGTTTGCATGTTTGCTGCCCTTTCCATTGTTGCAAATCAGTAAGAGTTTGTTCTTTGGCCAATAATGTATTTTCTCCACTTTTTCCACAGGATTTTTCTGATATCATTTCAGAACCTAGTCTCGATCAGCCAATAATCATAGAGGACGACGATGATGTAGATAAGGAGGAGTCTAGTGAGACAAGCAGCTTTCTGTTGGTCAGCAGCATGAGCACAGTGGTTCAGGTCCATCAGAGACTCTGCTTGTCTAACGCTCATACACTTTGGTACCAGCCCAACTCGCCAACCAATCACACCAAACACCACATCAGTGCCCTGGTTTCATCCTATCAAATCACAGCTCCACTGATAGCCCGCTTCTACCATCTAATGGGTATGAAGGCATAATTTTATGCAGATCAGAACTCCACAGGCCCTACGTATCTCTTCATCTAACCTTTCCCTTTTTCTCCCATTCTCTCTCAGACTGTGAAGTAGATCCTAAGTTGATGGGCTCTCAGCTCCTCCTCAGCACTCTGCTCCAAAACACGGTTAGCGGTTCAGGGGGTCCAGCTAGACTGATTCTGCAGAATGATGGGCCGTATGACTTCTACATAGAGCCTAACATGAGTCAGGCCCGGATCTGTCTGCCAGCACTAGAACAGCTGAGTAAGGCCGTGAAACAGCGTCTCAACGACTGGCCCGAACACCCTGCTCTTGTTCAGGTGGGAGTAGCCGTTGCTATTACTGTCATTGCTAAGTTCTAAATGAGAGGTTTTGAAATTAGGGTGCAGAGAACCACAAGGGACTTAAGAAAAGTTTAAGAGAAAAAAAATATTCACAATCATTCAAAGTTTGTGGTCGGTTAGATTTTTTTAAATGTTGTTGAAAGAAGTCTCTTATGCTCACCAAGACTATATTTATTTAATGAAAAATAGAGTAACTACTGTTATGTTGTGAAATATTATACAAATTATTTTAAAATGTATTTTATTCCTGTGATGGCAAAGCTGAATTTCCAGCAGAAATTACTTCATGTAGTCTTCAGTGTCACATGATCCTTCAGAAATCATTCTAATAGGCTGATTTGCTGCTCTAGAAACATTTCTTATTATCATCAGTGTTGAAAACAGTTGTGTTGCTTAATATTTTTGTGGAAACAGTGATGCATTTTTTTCACGATTCTTTGATGAATAGAAAGTACAGCATTTGTTTCTAATTGACATCTTTTGTAACATTATAAATGTCTTTGTCACTTTTGATCAATTTAATGCATCCTTGCAATAAAAGTATTAGAATGTTTAAAAAATCTTTTGAACAAAACAAATTTACTTTGGCTTCAGTATAGTAACAATATAAAAGACAGTTATTTCATTGTGCAAAAAATCCCTGGCTTAGTTAACATTTGAGATGTAACGTAATTGAAAGTCAGTTAGCTTGATACAGCTTTTGACTATTTCTCAAATGTCGTCTCTTAACACTTCCCTATTGTATTATCTGTCACAGATCACCATGGTGATAGAGAGGATATTAGCATTTAGTCTTTCCAGCCCTCTGGCAAAGTTTCTAAATGGTCTGGAGATCCTGCTCAGCAAAGCACAGGTAGAGAAATCCGTTCATGCACGTACATCCTTAAATTACTACTAGTCAGTAGTTTACTGGCCATCTGTGCACAGCTTAGGCCATGAGTTCAGTTTGAGAGCAGTTCTTCTCTCATTTTTCCTCACAGGACTGGGAAAACAATGCTAGCCGGGCAGTGTCTCTAAGGAATGAGCTGGAAGCTGTCACACAACTTATTATTCAGTGGAGAAAACTTGAGCTCAAGTAAGTAGTCTAGTGACGCTACTTGTTAAGGGTGGTGGTTAAAGCCTGTATGGTTGTATGGTTGGATTAGACTGCGACATGATGGTCTAACTGGTTTCAACTACTGTATCTCCGCAGCTGCTGGTCGAGCAGCCTTGATAACGCACTGAAGCGCCACGCTGAGAATTCAACCAAGCACTGGTTGTCCATCTACCAACTCATAGAGAAATACCTACAGGAGCAGAGCACAGACACCAGACATGGTAACCGACTTGCACTTTAATATGTGTACCAGTAAAACAATTTCTCCTCCAACTACAGCAAATGAGTAATTCCAATATATCACATTTAATGGGTTTGCATCGTAACACACTTTTTTTGTCCAGTTGATGATGGTGTGGAGGATATTTCCCTCTCGTCAGTCTCATCCACACTGCAGGCCTTCATAGAAGGCTCCACCTTAGGAGAGTTTTCTGTCCGCTTGTCCATGTTGCTTGGTTTTCACTGCCACGTCCTGCTGGCTCCTAAACAAGGAGGACATGGTAAGTGAATAGAGAATACTCTCTTGTTTATTTTTGTCAACAGAGATCACTAACACACATGGACTAATTTCTACAAATGTACAATTTCGATTTTAAGAGATCTTTAAAATCTTTAAAGGGGCATTCGCAAACTATTTCAACTTAATAAAACCGTTTAGAAATCATCTGGATAGTTTAATAACCTGTTCTGGTGAGAATGGTGACTTTCCCCACTCCCCCCAGCATTCCTAGACGGAAAACCAACCTTGCAACATGGGGACTAACGTCCCGGTAAGTTGGAAATAGGAAGTCTCGTGAGAAGCGAGAACGAGCGAGAAACACAAACTGCTTAACAGCAATTCGACATAAACACACACGCTGCCCTCAATGTGTATGATGTATTACCCACCTCGGTAGACATACTCCACACGATAAAGTTGGCCTGCTCCGATAATAATAAATAAATAAATGCACATGAGCAGCGGTAGAAAGGGGGAGAAGGGTGCCGCAAGTGAGTTTTTTTTATGATGTTGTTGTGAAATATACGCCTCACAGCTGTAGGGGGAGCTCGTTGAGAAAACATGCGACAACAAAAGTGAAAATCAGCAAAGAAATAGCCAGAGCTACCGAATGCCCCTTAAAGGGTTAGTTCACCCAAAAATGAAAATTAAGTCATTAATTACTCACCCCCATGCTGTACCAACCCCGTAAGACCTTCGTTCATCTTCGGAACACAAATGAAGATATTTTTGATTAAATCTGAGAGGTGGATCACTGCTACATGGGCTGCCTAAGGGAATGAAACTTGACGGCCCAGAAAGTCATTAAAGAACATGTTTAAATATTAAAGGCACATGGAATATTTAAGCATGATCTTTAATGACTTTCTGGGCCGTCAAGTTTCATTCCCTTAGGCAGCCTATGTAGCAGTGATCCACCTCTCAGATTTAATCAAAAATATCTTCATTTGTGTTCCGAAGATGAACGAAGGTTTTACAGGGTTGGTACAGCATGGGGGTGAGTAATTAATGACTTAATTTTCATTTTTGGGTGACCTAACCCTCTAAGATCTAGTGATTTCATGACCTTTGAATTGCAGCATCCATGTCCAACATGGACACAGCAATACAATGTTGATACAGTACAGTTTTTTTTTTTTATTTGTTCTTTGCTACTTTGTGTATTAGTGTTGTTTGACAAAGTGTTGACTACGCCGGCCACATTAAATGCATGACCTTGTCCTTTTATCCTCACAGACTCACTCGGGAGTTTGCTGTGGAATCTCTATAAATACTACACACAGTTCTCAGAGAGCATCCAGACCAAGATCACCCAGCTGAGGTCTCCTATAGAGAAAGAGCTCAAAGTAGGTGAAACCCAAGCAGCCAATACTGATGTCATGTATATATATATTGTTTTTATTTTTCTTCCTGTCTCTTATTGATTTGATGTAATCTTTATCTTGATAGGACTTTGTCAAAATCTCCAAGTGGAATGATGTCAGTTTTTGGTCCATCAAGCAGTCAGTGGAGAAGACACACAGGTGAGAGTGATTGACTAAAAGATTTTTCAGCAAGGATGAATTGCATTTATCAAAAGTGAGAGTAAAAACATTTATAATGTTACTGAAGATTTCTATTTAAAATAAAATAGAACATCATTTTATTTTGAACATCAAAGAATCCCGGGGGAAAATTAAGAATTTTTATTTATTTTTATTATTTTTATTAAGAATGTATTCTGAAGGACCATGTGACAATGCTGAAAAGGCAGTTTTGCCATCACAGGAATATATTTAAAATATATTAATAAAAAATCTTACCATCCCCCAAATTTTTAGTGGTAGTGGGTTTTCAGCTTAATCACATCATCAACATGAATGTTTGTTACATTCCAGCACTCAATGGAGAAGATGTAACATGTACAATTTAACATAGTGCTAAAGCAATGGGCCTCAAACTGGCTGTAATGATTTAAAATTAAAGTTATGACATTATGTCTGTGATCAGGACCCTGTTTAAGTTTGTGAAGAAGTTTGAGGCAGCACTGAAGGAGCCATGTGCACCTTGTCTGCTGGAGCATGGCAGTGGCGGCAGCATGGATGATGTGGATTCACAGCCTGAGGAGACTCCTCTGCACAGGGTTCACCGAGCACTGAGAAGTGCCCTGCCTGGAAAGGGCAGAGATCTACAGGTAACATTATCTCAAGCTGAAACAGCAACTTAGTTCAAACCAAACTGTCATTTTAAAATGTAACTTTCATCTTAAATTCAACTCTTTTGCCTATGAGACAATTGCTTTGTATATAATATAACATCTATAATATTTCCTGATATTGACATTTTTTTAACTCTCTTGTCCATATCAAGACTGATGGTCCAGAAGAACTCTCACCTGATAAAGAGCCCTCGTCTCTCCAAGCCCGTCTGCCTGTCCTTACGAGGAAGATGAAGAAGCTGTGTGTGCAACTGGTAAAGAAGACCTCTCTGCCTGAGCTCTCAGAAGACCTGGATCAGTTCACAGGTATCACTTTTTGCCCTCACCCAAAGGCTCATAACTTAAGAGATTATTTTGTCTAATCTTCTTCTTATTAAACTAGATTATTTTATGCCATTTTATATGGCTAGTCATCCTACCTAGAGCTTACTCGACATGTTCAAGTTATCAAAAGCATACTTAATGAATGAATTGTGAAAATCTCATATGAACCTGAAAATGTAACTTTCTCTCCAATTTTTTATTGTCTAGCCGAGATAATTGCAAATGTGCAAGCACTGCAGAGCCTTTCGGTGGACCGTAGCATGGAGCAGGAGAAGCAGAAGGCGGAGGTGAAACACTTCCTCCTGCAGAAACAGAGAGCACTAGCAGATCTCTACAAGATGCTTGCACAGATCGGTCAGTCTGAGTCATTTCTTGTTGTATTAGAGAATTTGTTGTTGGTTGTGAAAAAAACCCGTAAAGATCGTTGTTTAATTATAATTTAATTAATTATAAAGGTTTGAGCTTCGTTTTGTGACAATTTTGAACAAGGAATGAATAACAAAAATCTGTTCAGTCATTTGTGTGCCAATTCTCATAAGAATTCGATACAATTTGGAGTAGTAGTGAAAAACGGAATACTGTACTTCAAAATGGCCACTACTATAATGGATGGCATCTTAATGTAAGATGGTGAATGTGATCAGCATGGTGAGACGAATCAGGTGTGCTAAGTTCCAGTTTTCTTGAACAAAGGGTTCAAAAGTTATAACCATTTGAAAAGTGTTTTGGTTTTTTCGAACTGGTGGTGGTGCTATACAGTTGGTCCTAGATACTCCTAAATTAGAGTTTGTGAGTTTAGAGTTTTACTATTTTGTACCACCTCTATAACTGTGCAAATTTCATATTTCTATGATGTATGGTTTATAGGGCTGCCATAGACCCCCATATGTAGATGAAGCCAGCTGATTAATTGTTTTATTTCTCTCCAGGTCTGTCCTACCGTAAGGGTCTGAACTGGGGTCGTACTGCAGACCCAGATGAGACACTGTGTCTGCAGCCAGTGGAGATGAAGATAGCCCTGTCTACAGTCAAGACACAGGACAACACCGAGCACACGTACGTAACCATCATCTATAATAGTGTCTTCTATAGAGCTCAGGGTCAGAGCCTGATTTTGATAGTAATTAATGTCCACAGGTTATTTGCCGAGATGACGAATGCATGGGAAGGCTGTGAGAAGTATTTCTATCGATCCTGGGCCAGGCGCAACACCATGATGACAGCATTACAATGTGCCGTTAAGGTGAGGGCCTTAAATCAGCTCCGATATAATCTGATAAATTTAGCCTCTGCTTTAGATTTGATGTTGATGATAGTTGTGTTTTGTTGGTTTCATGTAGTCTTCATGTAGTGCTGCGGTAAGGGATTGGTTTTTATGTCTTTCTTTGTTCTTCTAGGAGCTTGGTCTGGGAAATGTAGAGCGATGTCGAGGTTTCACCTCTCACCTGTTTAAACTTTTGTTGAGGCAAAGGCAAAGACTTGCTGGTCTCACAGAGCACTGGGTCCATCTGAGGTACTGTCCTTTCAAGATACATTAGAGGAAGAAAGATGAAGAAATTAATAATTTTATTTAGCAATATTGCATTAAATTGATTAAAAGTGACTGTAAATATATTTACAATGTTCCAAAATAAAATAAAAAAATCTGTGAAAATGTATCATGGTTTCCAAAAAAATATTAGGCAGCATTTTCAACATTGATTATTTTTTTTATGCAAACGTTGTGCATAAGAGACTTACAAATCATACTGAATTTTTGAATTGCAGTGTATAACTTTGACGTGCCTGTCCTCTTGTATGCCATGACACTGCATGTTTTCTGATTGCTCTCTGTTTAAAACAACAGGAAGTTGATCGACAGTGTCCAGAGTATCCAGTCTCACACGGCTGTCTCTGGAGATGATGTCAGCGGTCTCCCTCCTCAGGAGCCTCTCCAGTGCTGGATCAACCGGGCTCAGTCTTCAGCGCTGCACTGCTCGGTTGTGCTCCGGCAGCTCTCTTGGATCTTCCAGTGCTGTCCTGAAGGTTCTTCTGCAGTGCCCGCTGAGGCCAGGGAGGGGGAAGTTGTGCAGGGTCAAGCCACACTGAGCCACCCGTCTCCCCTGGCCCCTCACATCCAGCCACAGGCGTGTTTGCTGCGGAGAGGGGAGCAGGCTTGGAAAGAGGTGGAGCAGAAGGTGGAGAACCTAATGAAGGAAGTGAAAGACCTAAAAGAGAAGTTGGATGGATTGGCCCAGGAATCCACAGAAAGAGTTATCCATAGCTGGTGAGCTATGATCTTGCATAAATAAAAATTAGTTTTTTGTGTTTGCATTTCAGTTTGCTCTTTTTTTTTTTTTGTTCGTTTTTTTGAGACCCAGAAATCGTGGCCATTTCTATTGCTATTTTTCTAGCAAGATATTGTCCGCCAACCCTCTTGAGTTTAATCTCTAGTTTAAATCCACCTTTCTTTAAACTTATAACATCATTCATGATTATACATTTATCTTCTCTCTCATCCTCACAGGGATCACTTCACACTTTGCTGTTCCTTGCTAGACCGGCTGGGCATTGTGGTTGGCCAGATGCCGGTTGTAGAACAGCTCTTTATTCCTGACAGAGTTCTGGTCCCCCATACCCAACCTGCCCTAATCAGTGGTATCCAGGCCGTAAGGAACGAGGTGGAAACCTGCCTCACAGAGTTCACCACCTGGAAGACTCACCTGCTCTCTATCAGACAGTCACAGAAACGTAAGAGCATAAATATTAGGTGAAAAACTTGAAAGTTAGAAATGTTGCCTTGGCAGCTAACTGAAATAGAATAAGTTGAAGTACTAAAAATAAATGAAAGCCAAATAGAAAAAAAAAATCATCTTGCTTTCATTATATTTTTTGTCATACAGTATTTAGTATGTCATGTTTGACATACAGAATAGCATGTGTAGTCTATGCTGATTCACATTTATCCACCCATTTTTTCTTGTCTGCATGCAGGACGTTCCAATCCATTTTCTGCTGAGTTCTCTGGGCAGTTAGAGAAAGCAATAAACATGATTCTGTGTGCGGTTCAGACCATTGTTAAGAGGAATGAGAGAGAAAAGCAGGAGGATCAGCAGTCAGAATGCAAGATAGGTACAGTAGGAATTCACCCAGGATTTTACATGGAGCTCGTTTGAGGGGGATCTGTTTGTCTGTGTGCTCATTTTGTGTGTTTCTCTAGAGAGTGACTCAGAGGTGGCAGAGGAGTTCTTGAAACCAGGACACTTGAGCAAGTTACTGGAAGAAGACCTGAGTGGAGACATGTCTAGTCTCTCATTACCGGAGGTTAATAAAGTCGTGACAGAGCTGCTAGAGAGACTTCGATCACACAGGGATGACTGTCAGCCCCACCGACTACAGGTCAGTTGACATCACATCACAGTATTGTCTGCAAACAGTTCATTTAAAAAAAAAAGTTGAAATGTGTATATTTAATGTTTTATATGAAGGAACTGAAAGAGGCGTGTAGGAGTGTGGTGCGTTTGGAGCCCATGCTGTGTCTGTATTCCGAGTTGGTGAGGTATTATCTGGCTGTACTAATGGGAGCTCACCGTACCACCGGAAAGCTGCTGTCCGTTCTCGCTAACATCTTCACTGAACTCGCACAGAAGGTATATTGCCGTCTATTTCCCTTAACTGGTCACTGGGGGATTCTGAAACGGAGTAGTGACTACTTGCTACATTGTCATACGACTTTAAAGATACTTCCCCCATATGTATGTCATGCCAGAGATCACTGTCTGTACATTTAATTGGGTTGGACTGTTTCTCTACAGTTGTTAGTCTTGAAATGTGGAGATAAAGATTATATTGATTTTTGTTAACCCTGTCCTTTTGTTTGTCTCTTTCTCTCCCTCTCTCTTGTATCACTCTGCAGGGTTTCTGTCTGCCCCAGGAGCTGATGGGAGGAGACGGTGAGGGAGCGACAGAGTTCCATGACTATGAGGGTGGAGGAATAGGAGAGGGTGAAGGAGTAAAAGACGTCAGCGACAAAATCGAGAATGAGGATCAGGTACATTAGTATGACTGAAGCACTGTTCAGTAAGAATTTGTACTAGGGCTGTGTATCGCCAATAATCTGTCGATACGATACATATCACAATGCAGGGGTCATGATACGTTATATTTCAATACTGTTAGAAAGAGGATATATTGTGTTATTTCTTGTTTTTTTACGAAGTGGATCTAATTTTAGAAAAACTGTCATAACACCACCATATGCATAAAAACGGAGCAAAAAAGGTTTATTTTATTTAATCAGAACAGTGGAATCTGCATTTGCATTCAAGTCCCTGTAACATACAACATCATCAGCACTGATATATACACGCACACAGACTGTACATATTCTTAGATCCTGCTTTAAAGGGTATTGTATAAAGTGCTAATATAAATAAATGGACATCGCTATGATCAGATGTTTTCTTGACTGTTTTCTCACTGCTGTCATTTTTGGGTCACACTTTAGTTTAGGGTCCACAGGGTTCCCACGGGTCCTTGAAATCCTTGAAAGTTTATGAATCTGAAAAAAATATTTCAAGGCCCTGGAAAGTTTTTGAAAATAAACATACACAGATAAAGGTCCTTGAAAGTGCTTGAATTTATTTGAATTGAATTTATAAGTTTTCTGGAATGTGTTATTTCACCAACACTTCGTAGCCTATGCATACAAGCTTGCTTGATTTACGTTAAATTGTGTGCATTTACGTTAAGTTATATTAAGTGTTTCCTGCGTGAGGTAGGCTACGTTGTCATGACTTTCAGGCGCGCACGAAACTACTACGATGGTACCTTTCATACTTTCATGCAAAAATTTATACCAGATCATTTAATAATAACAGTATAGGATGTACGAATATTCTTCAGTTTTATGCAAAACAGAATACGACAAATAGAATATCAGATCTCTGTCATATGGCCAAATATCAATGCAAAAAAAAGAAGCTTGAAAACTGTAACAATTTATCTTACAAGTTAACACGATGTAACCTTGCTCTCACTTGAAATGTGTTCCCACATTAAGTCCTTGAATTTGAGGGTATTGGACCTGGAAAGTCCTTGAAAGGTCCTTGATTTTGAAGTTAACCAAGGTGTGGGAACCCTGGATCCAATTCTCTCTATTTACTATGACTTTTGCATCAATAAACTTCTAATTACTGCTTAATAATAGTTAGTTAGGTAGTTGTTAATTTTAGGTATTGGGTAGGATTAAGGGATGTAGAATATGGTTATGCAGAATAAAGAGTTATTATGTGCTTTATAAGTACTAACAAACAACCAATATCCTGGTAATATGCATGCTAATAAGCAACTAGTTATTTGTGAGAATTGGACCCTAAACTAAAGTGTTACCCATTTTCGTTGTGTGTTTTTGTTATTGAGTTGGAAGCGCTCGTCACATAATTGCATAGTCATCTAAACTCCTCTCTCATCAGCGCGGATGGCACTGGGATGTTAAGTGAGCTCTTTAGATTCTGTGTGTTTCCAGAGTATGGGATTTTGGCATGGCTTTTTTTGCAAACATCATGACTCTTGTCAATCTCCTTAGTAATTTATTTATAGTGGAAGTCAAAATGACTCCACACTAGAGCTCTGCTGGGTTTGCTAATGTTAGGGGTGCACCCTTGCGCTTCCAGTTTATGTTCTGAGATAACCACACTGCTATCTAGTGGTCAGGGTTTAAATTGAACACAAACCCAATGCCACGAATCTAGGATGTAAACAAATAAATATCGATAGTGTTTTTGAGAATTGATAAAATATTGGCAAACATAATATTGAGAGTACATTTTGTACTCCTAAACATCTGAACTGGAATTGAACTAAAACAGAATTGGTATTGATTGAACTTAAGTTTTTACAACTGAATTCTGAAGTAGTTTGACTCCTTTGTTCAGGTTGAAGACACCTTCCAGGAGGGTCAGGACAAGAAGGAGGAGGAGCAAGACAAACGGGACATTAAAGAGGAGGACAATGCCATTGAGATGTCTGAAGATTTTGATGGAAAGATGCACGATGGCTCAGACCATGAGCCAGGTGACTGAGCCTACTATTGAATTAGATGATAGACTGAACTGAAAATTGTTTTAGTTGATGCAAATTGTACAATATATAACTTGAATTTCACAGTCTCAACCAAACATTAGAGAAAACATTATAACTATAATCTCTCATCTCCGGTTTAGGGGAGGAGGATGAAGAAGACTCTGATAAGGAAGAAGATGAGGAGCTGGATAAGAAGATGGGGGATCTGGGAGATGGTCAGACAGATACTCTAGACGAGAGGATGTGGGGAGATGATGAGGATGATGATGATGTTGATGGTGATAAAGAGGAAGAGTCCGGTCCAGGAATGGATCAGGGAGAGTCAGAGCTGGTTGCAAAGGATGACAACATGGATGCTGGAGAGTCAAAAAAAGATAAGAACCAGGACAAAGATCACCCAAAAGATGAGGAAGAAAAGGAGACAATCCATGAACAGGTGGACGAGGTCAGTCCTTCACCATTTCTTTCTATCAGATCTGTCTCCCAGTAAAATAGAGCATACTATATATATATATATATATATATGCATAAATGTTTTACAACTTGTTTTTTTGTGTGTTTGTAGCGTGAGTTTGATGAGAATGAAGTAGACCCGTACCACGGAAAGCAGGAGAAGGCAGCTGAACCAGAAGCAATGGACCTTCCAGATGAGCTTAACCTTGATGAAGATGGCAAGGATGAAGAAGGGGGAGAAGGGGATGGTATGTTCAACATTCAGACATCTTCTGAGTTTTTTTTTTTTTTAATCCCTAACAGAAGGTACGCTACTACTCAAAAGTTTGGGGTTGGTTGGATTTTTTAAAAAAAAATTATGTTCACCAAGGCATATAACTGTTTAGGCAATAACTGTTTTCTATTTTAATATATTTCTTTAAATATTTAAAATACAAATCTTTTGAAACATTAAAAACGTCTTAATTGTCAATTTAATACATCCTAGCTAAATAAGTGTTAAAAAGTGTGTAAAGAAAACATGCCCTAAACTTTTGAATTTTGAATGAGTGTGCATGTATTAAAAAGTTGTTGTTTTTTCACACACTTTTTCATTTTACTCTTGTTTCAGAGGAGAATCCGTTTGATATAGATGACAAACTCATGGAGGTGGATGAAAACACTGGAGAAGAGAAAGATGGATCGGAGGAAGGTGGCGATGAGATGACAGATGAGCAACAGGATGGACAGATGGAGGAACATGGAGAAGACGACAAATCAGAAGAGAAGGAAGGAGCAGAAATATCAGAGGATCAGGAGTCTGAAACGGATGAGAGAGGAGAGAATGAGGGAGAGGAGGACAAGGAGGAGAAGAATAAAGGTCAGGAAGAAGGACGAGAGGAGGACAAGTCCATACCGGCTGATCAAGGCCAGAAACCAAAGGTTTGTTGTTCAAAAGTGAATTACAAGGAGATATATAGAGGGGAAAGATTTGCTAATTATTTTAATCTGACATTTCACAGGAGGAAGAGGATGGGGGTGAGGATGATGATGATGATGATGATGCACAGGTGGAATCTTCAGAGAGGAAGGAACATGCATCAGATGGACAGACAGGAGAGGAGAACGTTCAGAGTGACACCGCAGTAGAGCTGGCTGGAGCCGCGTCGGAGAAAGAACAGGCAAAAGAGGTACACAAAAAGAGACTGGCTTAATATTTGCACATGTCAACCTTACAAAAAACAGGTTATATTTTCATAAATCTCTCCAAGGTCATGGAGAGAAAAAAAAAATATGGTCCTGGAAAACCTGAAAATATCAGGGACTCAAAAATAACCATTCTTTTTTATATAGAATTTTGCAGTGTTTATTACAAATGATTTATTTATGGCAATCTTTTTTTATTTGTTTTATTCATGTACCCTTTTTAATCTTTAATCAAAAACATAAAACCCCTCCTCACCCTTGCAATGGTATCTCTTCTCTGATGACATGAGCACAAAGCATGCGGACAGGACAATACTCCCTCCCGTCCTATCAATCACAAGATTGCATTAATCAGCAAACGTCAATGATCAATTCCTGATGGACAGAATCAAGTCCCGCCCTTTAGTTTCAATTTAAATATATACTTCACCATAAGGAATAGACAATCGCTATTTCATTTCATGCTGACATTTAAAATAGATTTTCAGGCCTGGAAAAGACTGAGATATTTAATGTAACCTTAAAATGAAATTTAAAATGACTAAAAATGTATACCAACTAAAGAAATTCATTGTAAATTGTAATGTTATTCTCAGTTAAGTAAATCAATTATGTTAATGTGCCCATGTCCACAGGAGGATGGCAGTGGGGCAGCAGATGCCAGTCAGTCTGAAGGGCACGACTCCAAGCTGATGGCCAGGATGAGTTCACACAAACAGAGGCAAAAAAACACACAGGTCAGAGTGTAAAATAAAAGTCTCATAATAAAAAGATAGTTGTTGTATGTGTAAAACATAGAAAAGCTGATGACCACTCTTATTTTTCTACCAGAGCTTCAAACGCAAACCTGGACAGGCAGATAATGAGCGCACGATGGGCGATTATAATGAGCGTGTGAATAAGCGTTTGCGTACGGTTGACAACAGAGAGGAGAAAACGCAGGATCAGACTCAGACTGACACACAAAAGGAGTCTGACCTGTATGAGCACGTAAAACAAGGAGAGGAGAGATACGACGCTCAGACATATGGTGAGGACTTGTGTACAATTATGTATATTCTGACTTTTATTTTCTGTAAAATACATTTACTAATTCAGTAACATTGAACTGTGGCGCTTATGTGAGGCAGGTTCCTATCCATGTAAACAGTATTTAGAAGAGATACCACGTGAGTCACGTTTCACTTTTGACATCTGTTCTTCATAGATGCTGCCAGTGCAGAGCAGCAAAAGCCAACTGGTGTGAAACAGGAAGAGGACAATGAGGAAGATGACATTGCAATGGATGTGGAGGAGGAGAAGGACCTGCAGTCAGTTGAAGCCCAGGAGCTTAAACCAGAGAAACTAAATGATAATAAAGCCTCTCAGAAAGGTACAATACACTCATCCACCAAGTGCTTGTACAAACATGCATAACCTATGTGTCCATGTTGAACATTTGTCTGTTCTCTCTCAGGTCTGGAGTGCGGGGATTTGGAGGCACAGAAACAGGCGGATGAGGAAGAGAATCAGAAGACAGAGACAGAGAGGAGCAGTAATGAAGAAGAGATGAAAGAGAGGAGTGATGAGTCCACCATCCACACTGTACCTGAACTACTGATGGACATGCAAAAGGTATGTTGTTTTATGCTTAATAAAATAAATCAGATATTTAAAAAAATAGCTTCAAATATATTACAATGTAAGTAGTTATTTTAAATTGTAATAAAACTGTTTACTGTATTTTTTCAATAAATAAATGCATCCTTAGTGGTCATTAAAGTCTTATTTTAAAAACACTTTAAAAAATCTTATCGACCCCAAACCGCTACCGGGACCACTAATGAAATTGCTCTTATTTTACAGTCTGCATATCAATTGTATAGTAATTTTGTGTGTTATATCAGGCACCACTGAAGAACCCAGAAGAGCTGAGAAGAGAGATGGAGCTGCAGTTGGAGGCCTGGCAGAGACAGACTTCAGGATCCCAACAAGAGGTGACATCATAACACCAGTCACATGACAATTGAGCTGCTGCTCCTCATCTCACATATTCAAATTGTTATGTTTAAATATTTTTTATTCATGCCATTTTTTGTTGTTGCTCAGGAGAGTGTGGCAGCAGTGTTGTGGCATCAGTACCAGACCCTGACGTCTCCTCTGTCCCAGGAGCTCTGTGAGCAGCTCCGCCTCGTCCTGGAACCCACGCAGGCTGCCAAACTCAGGTTGGTCCCTCCACCTTCCCATCCAACCTCTAATGAAGCATTTCTACCTATCCTGTTCTCTCAAGATCACAGGAATGATCATTTAAAAAAGTAGCTTCAATAGCACTGTCAATTCACTGGTCAGGTTTATCAGTTCAGAACTGGAAAATGTGGGTCCTGCAGTTTGTAATAGGTCTCCTCAAGAACACTGTTTAATGATCTCAAACAGGGGAGACTTCCGCACAGGCAAACGGCTGAACATGCGCAAGGTCATTCCTTACATCGCCAGTCAGTTCCGTAAGGATAAGATCTGGCTGAGGAGAACAAAACCAAGCAAGAGAAACTACCAGATCTGCCTGGCTGTGGACGACTCCTCCAGTATGGTGGACAACCACTCCAAACAGGTACAGTATCCTAATATTGCTTTGATATTGCGACAGCCCTACTTCACATGTATTCAGCAGGTGATATTTAATATCTAGAGTTTCACTACACTATTATTGCGAAGAACTTTCTTTTTACTATTAACAATATTATCACAATATTTATAGAAATGAAAAAATGCTTTCAGTCAAATCTTTAGCTATGTTTATTTATTTTTATTATTTTTATTTTTTTTATACTCAAAATATAAGTGTAGGAAGGTGTTTGTCAACCAGATAGTTACTGCCGTTGGATTCTTCTCAGTATTATCCTTTGTGTGGTATTAACCTGATATCAATGTCATTTTTTACACAGTTGTCTTCATGTATTATCGGTATATTGAAACACCCCTAATGGGAATCCTTTAAAAGGAAGGATGTTACCTTTTAATAAAACTATGATTGATCATGTGTCTGTCTCTGTAGCTGGCGTTTGAGTCGGTCTCTGTCATAGTGAACGCTCTCACACTTCTGGAAGTGGGCCAGGTGGCTGTGTGCAGGTGAGTTCATATTATTTGTCCACAAGCACAGAAATATTGGTGCAAAGATTCTCTCAAGATTAAATTCCTGGTTGATTAATTAATTCATGCATGTATTCACTCACTGAATTATCCATCTTTTAATTCTCTTGCTGTAGTTTTGGAGAGAGTGTCCAGCTGCTCCATCCTTTCCACCAGCAGTTCAATGACCAAACAGGAGCAAAAATACTGCGGCTCTGTCAGTTCCAGCAGAAAAAGACCAGAATAGCTCAAGTAAATAATTTGTCTTTAGTTATTATTTTTTACATGTATTCATAAACTGACTTGTCGGGTATTATCCCACACCAACATGAAAGTAATTAAGAAAAATTGTATCTTTAAGTTTTTAGAGACTTCAACAAATATGTTCATGGCAGCCAAACAGCAGATACCTGGCTCAACAAACACCGGTAAAGTAGTTTACAACAGAATGCTGTAAACAAAGCAGTCCTAAGTTCTAGGTATTATTTATTTGCTTACATCAATTTCTGATCTAATACACTCTTCTATTGTTGTTTTTTGTCCCTTTCTCTTAACAGAAACGTCTCAGTTACTGCTTGTAGTATCTGATGGCCGGGGTTTGTTCTTGGAGGGCAAAGAGAGAGTCGCAGCTGCAGTTCAGGCCGCTCGCAGCGCAAACATTTTTGTCATATTTGTAGTGCTGGATAATCCAAACTCTAGGGTGAGGGATCCATTTTGATCAAAAGGATCTGTGTTCATAGTGCTATTTACCTAAGTAAAAGTAAAAAAAAATGTTTTAATTTTACACACATTATCTAAATGTATGTAATTAGGAAAAATTAAAAGCATGCAAGCATATAATCCCCATATATTTATTTTAAAAAGTTTGCTTTTTTTTCTTCTTTTTTTTTCTTTTTTTTTTTTTTTTTTACTTCTGACAGTTAAGTAGCCTATAGAAATGTTTAGAATTGCAATTCCATTTATTGTAATGTAATTATTATAATTACTTTTTTGTAATTATTAAAATTATTGTAAGTATAATTAAAATAATAACATGCAATAAAATGTAGGATGTATATTTGTTTGAATTAATTCTCGATTCTCTCCATGCTAGGACTCCATATTGGATATTAAAGTGCCCATATTTAAAGGGCCGGGTGAACTTCCAGAGATTCGGTCCTACATGGAGGAATTCCCCTTCCCCTTCTACATTATTTTGCGAAATGTGAACGCCCTCCCAGAGACCCTGAGTGATGCATTGAGACAGTGGTTCGAGCTCGTCACCGCCACAGACCTGTAATGGACCACATGGAAGCAATTTTGCAGGGGCCAGAAGACACAACTGTAAAACTTAAGTTCCGCTGCTGCTAGTCCTCCTCAAACATCAATACACACACACAAAGACATTAGACAGGCTGCTGTACATGTGCCTTTTTCTTAATTTTGTTATTTTATTGAATTTGTAGTTTGATTGAAGTGGTTTCTCCTTTTCATCACCGCAATCACTAGGAATTGTTTTCTCTTGTTGTTACCATCAATCAACTTTGCACATTTTTTTTTTATTGTTTATTGAATTTTGGTTTGTTTTTGGTTTGTTTTTTAACTGCAAGGAAATGTGATGCCCGTGTATGGAAAAACTTCAGTTAGACTGACTGAATGTTGTCTGAGATACCTCCAATCCTGCAGTATTTCCCACCCCTGTTCTTGTCCTGTTTGCATCCAGTTTGTAAATGTGAATGACAAATTTAGTGTGAACGGCACTGCCAATGTTTGATAATATCATATGCAAATATCAAAAGTACATCTGCATGTCAGTATTCACCTTCAGACCCGTTAATGGTTATCCAGAAAAATGTGCCTTTACAAAAACCCACATTCCCATCTAGACGGTTCTCAATGGAAACTGATGAACTCATCAGCTTTGTACATTTGAAAGGATTCTGACTACTGAATCACTGGTTATTTCTTCTTTACAACCAGGAGCACAATTTCTGCCAGTGAAGAAAACTTTTGAAGAATCTTCTAAATTGTCTGTGATTTCAACCAAAACTGTTCTATATCCTACAGACCGTAGATATTTAAACTCATAGCTGCATCTCTTACTAGACACATCTAGTTTTAAACATTTTTAAAGTATTTTGATTCAGTTACATTTTGCACACACTTTTCTGCTCGGTCTGTGTCAGAGAAAGCAGGATCAAGAAAACAAACTATTTCATCATGTACACATTGTCCAAATGCAACAGTAACCTGATGTGCATCTTTGGTCTCCTGTCATCTTACTCATCTCGGTTCATGAAATGATAAATTGCTGATAACTGTGGAAATAACAATTAAACATTTTGGACATGTTTTCATTATGGTCTTTGATTTTGTAATGAACAGCCGCCAGTGAATGTTGTTGTTGTTGTTGTTGTTTTTTAAATGTTAGTTACAAAGAGCTGTTCATAATAACATTTGGGAGACTAATTCACATAAATTTAGATATGTGAATAACAACTTGATAAGTACAAAGTGAATCACCTCAAATGTGAATTTTGAAGCTTTTGTTGTAAAGTTTCTACATTACAATTTTGGAAAGCATGTAAACTCATCAACGTTGTGGTTGTAGTCCTTGTTTAGCAGCGACTTTTGAGGAATGAGTGTAAACAGTTCTATTTAAAACGTTTATTGTAGCATATAGACTTATACCCAGAAAACAAGAGAACACAACATTTCCTCGGCATAGCCATAACGTTACCTTTTAACAACAACAATGTTAATGTTTCTAGGTTAGTTCCATTTTACTATGGCAATATTGCTGTCTGCATGTGCACAACATTGTAACAATGTTTTATTGCATTATTTTCCACTAGTTACATTATTTTTAATATATATATATAGCTTTATGTATATATATTTGTTTCTATATTTAGTTGATTTGGTTTATATTACGTCGCCCTACTGTACTTTTATTTTGAAAAGAGATTCTAGCTCAATTGACTTTTATGTTGAAAAGCAGGACCGCGAGGGAACCTTGTAGCTACATTTGCTTCCGGCTTCACAATTTTAAGTGCCCGTCCCAAACAAGTTAACTTCTGAAGTGAACTCATGAGTGTGTGTGGATCCTAAGTTATTTCAAATATAATCGTCGTCCAAAGCACCACACAGGAGATTTGACCCCTTATGATACTTGTATGCTGTGCCTTTTTCAGGATACTTGTCCTACTTAAGAGGCTGGTCACTGTACAGGTTTGTTCATAATTAACGTTACACAAATTGCTAATAAACGTAAGCTAGTTTTGACGTATGTTCATATTGTTAAATGTTTGGCGCATTTTCCTGGTAATAGCTGAAACGTTCATGCATTGTTGTATTTTTCCCATGTTTGTAACGTTAATTGTGTGATTGGCTGATTTCTGACATATTTTGCTTTCATCTGTTTTTAGCATACAAATTATAGTTAGTGCACATGTCTATCTAAACACATGATAACTCTTTATTTTGATGGTCCCTTTTGAACATTCTTTTGACTAGAAGCAACTTTGCAACCACATGTCAACTAACCCATTCGAGTATTAGTAACGTTAGGCTGTCTGCTTAATATCAGCTAACACTTGATACCCCAAAAGAAATTCTACTGACTATAAGTAACTTTGCATCTACATGCCAACTTATTCTAAACCTAACCCTACCAGTCTACTAACACTCTAATGAGGCAAGAGTTAGTTGACATGTAGGTGCAACGTTACTTGTAGTCAACAGTGTTAAACGGACCATCATAATAAAGTATAACCAAACATATTTCCATACATCTTCAGCTGTTCCACTTGCAGAATGAGTCTCGGGGAGATCAATGAGAATGTGAAGCTGGCTCGAGAATATGCGCTGCTGGGGAACTACAGCTCTGCAGTGGTCTGTTATCAGGGGGTCCTGGAACAGATCAAAAAGTACCTCTACTCAGTCCGAGACTCCTCTCTACAGCAGAAATGGCAGCAGGTTGTAGTTCCTCCTGTCTATGGCAGCAGGTTGTAGTTCCTCCTGTCTATAATTCAGGCTATGATGCTTCCAACTTGTTGTAACTGGCCTTTGTGTGTTTATGTGTCTCATCAAGGTTTGGCAGGAGATAAATGAAGAGACAAAACAAGTTCAGGAGATCATGGCGACACTTGAGAGCTTCCAGCTGGAGTCGACCCCATCCAAACCCAGCAGCTTTGGCCAGGAGAAGGACATCATGCCTGTTCACGTGGAGCACAGGTACACAACACGTCCAAAAACACTCCTGACAGTCATCACAGATCTCACAAACTCTTTTACTCTTGTGTACATATTTTCTGCATCGAATAGTTTTTAAATGGTGTACATTTAAAGTAAGAACTCTGTGTTTGAACATATGTGGTGTTTTGTGTTGTATTTTGGTCGTCAGACTTTGCAGAGTTTAGACCAGTTGGGTTTTATTCAGGTACCTGATGGATTGTGCCTAATGAAGGGGTTGAAATTTTGCATGCTCTTGGTTGTCATAAAATGTTACACTTCAGTGCGTGGACATCTACCTTTTTTGTTTGTTGTTAAACCTTAGCCCAATATGGGTTTCAGATGTGAACGCCTATTTGATATTTTTTCTGTTCGACCTTTTCACTCGAGTTCCCACGATCAAGGATCTTGAAAACCTTGAAAAAAATCTCTGAGATCATAGATACCTTGGAAAATAAAGTTTGAAAACATTTATCCCAAGGCCTGAAAAAAATATTAATGGGCATTAATTATAACATTTTAAAAGTATCAGAAAGATCATGGAAATATCCATACTGAATATACGTACATTTTTAAAGGCACACTATGCAGGAATTCCGTTTTTGTCAAACAGCGACCCCTAGAGTCGCTGTGGAGTACTTGTATTTAACGTTACTGTCGTAAATCCCACTCACGCAGAGCTTCTCTGCACTCACTGCCTGAAAACCCCCCTCCTAGACTCCGAAGATGTCCATTGACCAGGTAATGTTTCACGATTTCATACAAATATTAGGCTACTGCATAATTGTATATATTGTGCTATCGAAGATGAACTACAGATGATGGTAATAGGATAATAATAAGTTTGCCAAGCATTAGCCTACTTTATAGTAATAACGTTAAAGTAGCCTACCTCGTTTTAGTGCTTATAACGTTTTTACATGGTTGCAGCTAAATAAATAAGTAAATAGCCTAGGCCTACTATATAATTTCATGTGTTGTTTTTTTTGTGTGTGTAAAGTAAACATTACAAAATGTCAGATGACATCAATAAAGTCACATGTACGTCGCATTATTTCATGACATTGGCCGTTATGATGTCGTTAGACATGATTATTGCAATTTATCACAATAATTTGCAAATAGCACTCGTTTACACTGTTTACAACGTGTAGGCTTATCTATGTCTTGATATTGACAACTGTTCTCATGATAATCGCAGGAATGAACTTCAACAGTGAAAGCCTGACCGAGTGGGACTCTTGTCCGGTTCCTCACGCTGCCAGATTCTCGTTTCCTTTTCCCAGTCTCTTCTAACCGCGTTTTCTTTGCTTTTTCCATCGTCAAGTATCACGTCTGAAATGCCCGCAAGTGTCTTCGTGCTTCATATGTTGTTGTTGATGTGTGTGACGTGGTTGCCGTAAAGCAAGTCGTGATTCTCGCCATATTTGTCGGGGGCGCTCCTCTCAAACTTGCATTGCTGCTTTTTCCAGCGGCGTCCCCCCCAAGCTTTTACTACCTGGATGATTCGCACTACTATGAGTTTGTTTACCACCGAAATGACTTTGAAGCTGTTATATTAAGGTACAATTCTTGCACAGTGTGACTTTAATTATGCTAATTTAATCAGTTAGATATTGCTTAAGACTTTCTGTCTTATTGGAGACATTTTTAAAGTAATAAATGATAAAATAAAATGTATACTTGTATGATTTCTTTTTATACAGTATTTCAATCAAATTGAAAGCAAAGGAAATTCATTGACCACACTTTGTGCGACTCCTGTCTTTAGTAGTTGTTGAGTTTTAAAGCCCACATCAGCTCTCTTGTTATGTGAGTAAGATTAAGATCTGAATGGCCTCCTACCGTCTCGCAGCCCCTCATACTCCTTCATGCCTCCCTTGAGGCTATTAAAGATCTGTTGAGCTTGTTATATAAACCATAATCTGATTATGAAGTAACATTTGAATGACAGATTACAGCCCCATTAATTACGGACATTTCATTCCATTCAGCAAAATTTAAATAATATTGTTGAAGGGCCCCTTCAAAGTCAGCACTGTATGTCCTGATACTATGTGTCTGTGTGCTTGTGAACAGGTCATCTCCATGTGTAGTGCGCAAATCCTCTGGGCCGTACAAAGACAGCAAGGGCCATGGAAACAGGTTAAGCGCCGGCCCCCGCGGCCAGCCACGACCCTCACCGCGCGTCACCAATGGAGACAAGGGAAAACCTCAGAGAGGCAAAGAAAAGAAAGAAAACCCGTCCAAGCCAAAAGATGACAAGGTAAGGATCCATTTCCCATCTCTGTCTTCAAACTCCTCACATTCACAATATTTACTCAAAGGATCAGATTACGCTGTATTAACAATATTTACCATGTTAACCTGTGTTACCGGTTTCTTACATCAAAGCAAACAGCTTAGAAAGAGTTTTAAAACATTAAAACATAGCAAGTGTTTCCTTTGTACTCTTGACTATAAGCACCTTGGTTTTGTCCAAAGACTGAAACAACAGTGAACAAAAAGTTTACTGTATTTGCTGTCTTGCAACTTCATTCGTTTGAAGCTCAATGTGATGTTTGATTTGTGCCATTTTTCAAAGCCATTTGCAACAGTGTCTGATTCAGTGGAAAAGACTCTGGCAAAGAAATCATAGTTAAAAAAAAGATTTGACAACTCTCTGCTCCCTCCCTGTAGAACAAAGCAGAGAGTGTGGAGACGGAGGTGAAGAGGTTTGACAGAGGAGGAGAAGACAAAGACCTGATTGACATTCTGGAGAGAGACATCATCTCCCAAAACCCCAATGTCACATGGTGGGTTCTTTCTTCAAAAATGCTTCCATTTCTCATATATTTTCTCAAATGGCCTGTTTTTTTAGTGAGATCATCATACATAATGGTGTTTCATTTTTATTATAGGGATGACATTGCTGATCTGGAGGAGGCCAAGAAGCTGTTGAAGGAAGCAGTGGTTCTGCCCATGTGGATGCCTGAATTCTTTAAAGGAATAAGACGCCCGTGGAAAGTAAGAACCCCAAAGAAAATTGCATTTGCTTTATGGATTTCACAAAGCTCCATCCCAAAACTTCCAAATATCAGGCCAATGTCATTTCTTCACGTTTTATTGTGTTCTGTAGTTGGTGCCCTTGAAAATGCATTTTCTCTTATTAATGTACTTTGGTACATTATTCATGTTTATACACTTACTGTTCAAAAGTTTGGGGTCTGTAAGACTTTTTAATGTTTTCGAAAGAAGTCTTATTTGATCAAAAATAGAGTAAAACAGTAGCATTGTGAAATATTATTACAAAAATATATGTTGTCTATTTAAATGTATTTTAAAATGTAATTTATTCCTGTGCTGGCAAAGCTGAATTTTCAACATCATTACTCCAGTCTTTAGTGTCACATGATCCTTCAGAAATCATTCTATCCTGGCTTGCTGCTCAAGGAGAAACATTTCTTATTATTATCATCAGTTGAAAATTGTGATCGGTTCTTTTTTGTCAAGATTTGTTTATTCTTTTGAACAAATTAATTCATCCTTGCTGAATAAAAGTAATAATTTCTTCCACAAAAAATCTTACTGACCCCAAACTTTTGAATGGTAGTGTAATTGTTGCTTGGTTGGGACTGTATTATTTAACAGCAATGTAAAATACTTTCATGTGTGTTACCATCCTCTTTTATGGTGATCTTTGCTGCATTACACACAGTATTTTTAACACAATAACTGAACTCGCATATGGTTTTAGGGAGTGTTGATGGTGGGGCCTCCAGGAACAGGAAAGACATTGCTGGCCAAAGCTGTTGCCACCGAATGCCGAACCACATTTTTTAACGTGTCCTCCTCCACCCTCACCTCCAAATACAGAGGAGAGTCTGAAAAACTTGTACGGCTGCTGTTTGAGATGGTAAAATCACACACACTTCCTGTATCCCCCCTCATTAATACATCTAAAATGTTACCCGAACTTGCTTTGTTTTATTACTGTACATGTTTGCATGTTTATACAGGCACGGTTTTATGCCCCCACCACCATCTTCATCGACGAGATAGACTCCATATGTAGCCGCAGAGGAACCTCAGAAGAACATGAAGCCAGCAGACGTGTCAAAGCTGAACTACTCGTCCAAATGGATGGTATTTCTGCATGCAAACTGTAACTGTACAGTTTTGATTGAACAACATCCTTTTTTGGGGGGGAAAAAATCAGCAAATACACCTCTTTTGTTATCCAGGTGTTGGAGGGACGTCTGAATATGACCCTTCAAAAATGGTTATGGTTCTGGCAGCCACTAACTTCCCTTGGGACATTGATGAAGCTCTGAGACGGAGATTAGAGAAGAGAATTTATATCCCACTGCCCTCAGGTGTTCAGAATTACCCAGAATTCGTCACTCATCATACCATATTTCATGCCAACAGCTTAATCCATGTCAGGTCAAGACCAATAAATCTAATTGAAGTATTTAAAATCACATTGTATTTCCGTAGCTAAAGGCAGAGTGGAGTTACTCAAGATCAGTCTGAAGGAGCTTGAGTTGGCCAATGATGTTAACATGGACAAGATTGCTGAGCAGTTGGAGGGGTACTCTGGTGCTGACATCACCAACGTTTGCAGGTGTAGCCATCACTTTATTATGACTTTGAGTTGAGCCTGAAATTATTTTCAATGTTTAAAGTGCCACAGTTCTAGAAGTAATTAAATGTTTTTAAATAATTGCAGAGATGCATCCCTGATGGCAATGAGAAGGCGGATTGAGGGTTTGACCCCTGAGGAGATACGGAACTTATCAAAAGATGACATGCACATGCCCACTACAATGGAGGACTTCGAGGCGGCACTGAAGAAAGTGTCCAAGTCTGTATCTGCTGCTGATATAGAGAAATACAAGCAGTGGATAACGGAGTTTGGCTCCTGCTGATGATGTCAAAGAACCTTGATTTTTTTCTTCTTTTTTTCACAATCGCTGTTAGCACTTTATAAGACTGAGGGCCAGTTTCCCTAAATCTCATAGTGCATTTCCATTCTGGGACAGACTGAATTCAAAGAGCCTAGACAAATCTTGCTATAAATGAAGTGTGTTTGTATGGCTGTACAGATTAATAGTTTAATATTTATTAGTAATAGGTTGGTAGTAATAGAGCTGGTTAACTGGATACAGGTTATATTCACTCATGTTAAAATACATTTTTAAGGATAAAGGCAGAACTAATTTCCAGGAAATTAAAACTGGTTTTAGTGGTCCTATTACAAACTCACTATGTGTTGCCCTATTATAGTGTGTATAGACAATAGTACTGAGGTTGTGGGCATGTTTTTTTTTTTTATTGGCTTGATTTGTCTCTTTCTGTAAAATCACTGCATCTGACCAAAGACCAGCAAACCCTTCAATCTCCAAACGCTCCATTAAGTGAAGAGCTAATGAATTTGCAGCTGTGCCACTATGGTTGATTTAAAGGCCAAAGTTTCTAGAGTTGGACAATTGTCTTAAGTGATGAGACCAGAGTGTCTTAAAGGTGTGTTCAGAGCTTGACTTTTATGCACACTATGGAGAACCAGTTTCTGGTTTATTTCTTAAGTGACATTCCATTGACATGATCAATTTGAAAAATTATATATTTTGTAGAATAAATATTTTTTAAATTTGAACAGGACTGTTGTTTTTATTTAAAATAAATCACTGAGATTTAAACTAATTTGTGAAGAATTTACTAAAACTGTGAAGAAAACAAGCCATAACATGCTTCAGAATGACAAGTTACAGATTTCATTAACAGCAAATGACAAGGCTACATGTGTACAAATGTACTTTTGAAATGCTTAAAATGACAAACGTTTTGACCCACTGCCCAAAAACCAAAATGTGTTCATTTAACTCGTGCAGATCAAAGCTGAAATGTATTGCTGGTTTTGATCTAACCGCAATATCTCAAGCAACATGAATATTACATTAAGCAACATGGGCAGTTTCATACAGGCCTATAAAAACAGTAAGAAATTAGGAAAAGATACATTTAAATAATATGGAGGTGTTAAAATTACTTTGATGGTTAATTACATGAACCTTAATGGATTCTTCTTTTCCCCATTAGTGTCATATCCTTCACCTTTTCATGTCATTTCCATTCATCAGGCACAGGTAATTCACTGTATTACCGTAAAACAAACAGAGGGGGAGAAGCAGGGACATTTTAGGTACTGTGCTTATTTAAAAGTGTGCACCTTTCCCATTCCACCTCACACTTCCCCCCCCCCCAAGCACAGTGTAGTCAAGAATAAAAAAAAGTCTGATTATGCTTTCACACAGATGCAGATGTGAAAATAGAAATCTGTTTCTTTAGGAAATGTTGGAGAATTTTTTTTCTATTTAAAGTGCTACACTGAAGTCATTGGTATTGTCGACCAGATAAAGCCACACAGCCAAACTGATGAGAACACGTCCATCACTTTTCTATCAAAACGCTTTTTTCTGGTATTTCTCCCTCCATGTTATCTATTAGACTCTGTTTTTCATCATCTGGCATCAGAGTCTCTGGATTCAGATGAAAGAATCCCCTATGAAAGACAGAAAAGAAAAATGTTGCATATTAGTCATACATGTTATCTAGCAGACTGCATGAAACTCCACTTCTAATTGGTTCTTGAGATGAGATCTAATCCAGCTCTGCTCAGGTCTATAGTACCAAGTGAACAAAAAACCCTGATTGAGCTATAATAATACTCAGTGCTTCAAATCATATCATTCGAATATCACCTATATGGACGTGCATTTATTATAGGGTCTGTTGAGAGACCCAGTAGCAGGTTGGTGCAAGTTGTACCTGTGTTCACAGGAGGGGAACAGAACATCCAGGATCTTAATGATGATAGCTGAGCCTGCAACACCAACCACCACCACCCACATGATCAAGAAGAAGAGTGGGACTGAATCATACAAGAAGCGCCGAAGTTTATCTCTCAGCTCCACAACCCACTGACACGCCACCTGCCCAAAAAACAATAAATCCAACGGGTCTGTGAAAATGACACTACTGAGAAACAGGAAATTAGAATGGAATATTACAGTATTTACTATAAATGATTTATCAATGCACATCTGTATTTTTTAATTAATCTGCCCTCGTAATATTTAATCAAAATAACATCCACTCCTTCGTGCAGGAACATCTCTTCTCTGATGACATGTTTACTGGCGCGAGGGTGGGGCAACCTGTCACTCACATGACATCACAGCAACAGCAAACTACAAACATCCAACAATTCAATCAATTCCCGATGGACAAAGTCAAGACCTGCCCTACATTTTTTTCTTGTTTGTGAAGCTGCTTCACTCAGATCCGTTTAATGCCAACTTAAAGAAGTATCTATACCACATTTAATATACCCCAAGAGTTCACAGTGGTGGTGCAGAAGCACTTACACTGTAAGAGGATATGGACCCACTTAGAGGAACCCCAAGCAGCACTGAATCGGAAGTCCTTTCCTCTTCCTCTCTGGACTCATACAGTGTTTCAGGGTCCATCCGCAAGGGTGTTTCAGGAAGTTTCCCTGGAGCTGCAATCTCCTCCTGGGTGGTCTCTGCATGTTTGAGTAGGTAGTGGCTAGTGGTGTTACGCACTTGGTCTTCAACTGTGAAGAAAACAATACATAGAAATTCTTTCAGTTAAAGCACCACAGTCACTTTTCAGGTTACAAAGAGACATTACTGTATATACCATTTAATCTACCTGTATTGTGTATGGTCGCATCAGTAACCAAGACATCATTCTCTTGTGGAATGACGGAGAGCTTGCTTCTTGATAAAGGGTAAATATTGGAGACCTGTGTGATCTTCTCAGAACTCTGGTTCCACCGGATCTCCACCTCACACACGTCAGGCTGCTGAACCTATGAAATACGACATTAAGTGCTTGATCATATTCACGTGCACTGCCTCAAGCTGGAGTTTGGTTTCTTTTCATAGCATTAATGCTGTCATTTTGTTTCAAATTACTCTGTGAAAGCCATATAACAGAGAATTAAATTACGTCAGTCATCATTTATAGGGTTACGGTTTAAACCTTTTCATCTGCCAACTGGATTATCTCCTGACTCAGGAGGAGTAACAGAACCTGCTCTCCAGCATCATTCTGAACATATGATTGATTGATCATCAGCCTCAGCTCACTGCTGACCAACCCATCCGCCGGATTACCAGAGCTCACGTTATAACCATCCACTGCAAACACAAAGAACAGTAATAAACATGGTCATGGTTACTGTTTCTCTTAAATAGACTTTAAAAACAAGAATACTTTTGATTAATACATTTTAAAAAGAAGACAAAGATGCATACACAAAAATGCAGGACACATCATCCTTGTGACTCCTGTAGACTTGAGAGGAGCTCCATTAATAAATGTTTCATTGTCCAAGAAACCTATATTCAAATTAATCTGAAAGAAAGATTGAGAAATCATTTTAAATGATCTCTCCTTCACAAAACATTTTTATGGATGAAATGCACTATTCCTCCAAAATACTTCTTACCTGTACACTGTACTTTGTCTGGCTATTTTCACTAACAGCTGTAACATTTAACACGATTGTCTCCTGTGAAAAAAACAACATATATAATAACAAACGCGTTTGTTTACAATCTTTTCCTGAAGTTTTCAAAGCTGATGGCCACAGCTTTGGGCAAATAAACCGTGAATATTATATTTACTTAAATGTGTCCGTGACAGACAAACCATGGTTTAACGTTAAGCATCTTTATAAAACCAAATTAATGTCAAATAACTTTTCCGTTATTTATTATCGGATAAGCATTTTGTGTAGCTACACATGTGATGCAACAGAAATACATTAAACTACCTCAAATATGTGAAATATCACCCACCGTGGTTACTTGTTTCGATTGGGTATTGGACAGGATACACAAGACGATCAGATAAACCTTCGTTAAATGTATTTTCCATGTTGACGCCATTTTTTTTATCACGCTAGTTACCAACAATACGTCAATTAAAATGCGCGGATGACGCTCTGTGCGTCAAATTCCGTAATACCCATTTGTGATGACGCAGATTTGTTTTTTAAAACTCTTGAGCCTCCTATTGGTCTTTAGAGGTACTACATGAAGCCTCACACACTAATAGCCTCATTTTAAAATAACAAAGAACTTTAGGATTTGCAGCCTTTTTGTTAGATGAACCCCTGTGAACAGTTATTTACCTAAAATACCCCGTTACATTTTAAATAATTTGAACCTCATAAAACTATAATGAATTTCAAATTTTTCCACTTTCACTTGTGAAATATTTCTGTTGATATTTGTATTATTTTTGCATTTAAATAAATGATTAATTTAAAAATAAAAAAAATTATAGATTAAAATTTCACGAAGATCACAATTTTATGAGCACCTAGTGGTCAGAAAATCCCTGGATGGGGAATCACAATGTACCTGTTTTATTCAGTCCTCAGATTCTCCCTACTCAAATCTGTGTGAACAATGTTTGTGTAATAATACCTGTCTAAAAATAGTATATTTAATAAATTTTGGGAAACATTTTGGGAAATTGTAGAATTAAAAAGTCTAATATGCCTATTTCATTAGTATTTGGTAACACTTTATTTTGATGGTCCCTTTTTGAACATTCGGTTGACTATAAATAACTTTGCAACTATATGTCAACTAACTCTAATTGTAGTATTAGTGAGACTGTCTGCTTAATACCTGCAAACTCTTTATTGTGATGCTCCTCCAACAGACATTACTGACTAAAAGTAACTTTGCAACTACATGACAACTTATTCTAAACCTAACCCTGTCTACTAATACTCTAATGAGAGTTAGTGGACATGTAAGTGCAATGTTACTTATAGACAACAGAATGTGTTAAAGGGACCATAAAAAAAAAGTGAAGCCCATTGCTCTGCTCAGATTTTGCTGAATTCTTCCAACTCAAGGAGCTAACATCAAACAGACGGGGTGGGAGGCAAAACAAATATTTAACTAAAAATTTTAATATCATTTTAGGTATTCTTTGTTTTAATTCAGAAGAAAACATACCTAATAAACAATTTTAAAAAGTTTTGTTTTACAAACAAAAAAAATTTTTCCAGTCAAACTTGTACTCCTTTTTTATTACTCTCAAAGTAAAATAAGGATACATAAGTCAGTTATTCAAGGATTCAAGGATTTTATTGTCATTCCAAAAACATGGTAACCTACATGATCTCGAACGAAATTAGTACTGAGGTCTGGTTAAAACCATCTCAAGTAAATAAAAGATCAGCAACTCATAAATAAATAAATACAAATACACAATCGTACCCAGATACACACTAAATCTTGAAGATATAGTATAAATTAAGGTATGTTTGTCATGCCTGTGACAGTGAAATTTTTAGTTGCAAAGAATAGCCACACATGTGTTTCAGTAAATTTGAAGTCACAGAAAGAAAAGAGTTGAGGGTTAAGAGTTGTAAACTTGTAGACTTTTTTTCGCTTCCACAAACACAACACAACAGTAACACCTTCTCAAATTCTTCATTGCAGGTGGACAAATCCTATTCTACAAATCACAAATAAAGAAACTCGTACGCTCACTTTTTTGCTACAGTTCCTGCAGTGAATATGGTGCAAAATACATTTACACAGCTGCATCAAAAAATGTGAAGTCACAGAGAATTTTTGCTCATCCGCAAATCAGTGTGTATATTCAACCAATGAGTGTTGCACACTCACTTGTAGAATATTTTCTCACAAATGTCTTATATATTTTTCTAGCATAAACACAAGTACAAAACTACAACTGCTTGTATCTTCTGCGATGAATCTCAAACACTGTTTTTCGCCTTCAAGTGACAAGTTTTGCACGCTCTCCCTCTTGCACCATTGATCTATGTGAAATGTGGAGTAAAAGTGAGTTGTGCATTTGTAGAGGCAGTGGGCGGGGCCTACATTAAAATTTGTTTCCCGGGCATGCGCAGATTATCCTAAAACACCTTTTCAGATGACTGCCTAAGTTGATTTGTGGATATGTTTGGTTTGTGTTATATAAGTATACGTGTCATTGTTTACAGATGTAAAAAAGTGCCTAGATGTGCTTAGATGCTAAAAATGTGTTATCATTATTGATCATTATATCACACTAGAAAATTACTTGTCAAATAAATAAAACATTATGAAACATTCATTTAAGTTGAAATTGTTTTATTAGCTTACTCCTACAGATTGCAGTGATGCATGACATGGTGAAAAATGACCTGAAATAATACTGAAAATAGGTTAAGATGAATGTTAAAGTTGCCCCCTATAAGCACAAGTGACCCCTGCCTGGCCTATCTACAATCAAATACGACTATACAATCAAAATCATCACATTACTACTTTCTACTCAAGGACCTTGACAGAAATGTAGTGGAGTAACAAGTACGATATTTGTCTTTCAAATGTAGTGAAGTTAAAGTAAAAAGTTTCCAGAAAAAATAATACTCAAGTTAAGTATACAGATACTCAAAAAGTGTTCTTAAGTACAGTACTCAAGTAAATGCACCTTGTTACTGTCCACCTCAAAGTAGCAGTGGAGTTTTTGTGGCTCTCTATTCTCTTTAAGCTATAATGAAAAACTTTTACATTCAAATGTATAGTTTATTCAATAACATACAATTATAATTTGAGGTCCAGTAAAGCGTCTATTCTACCAATAACATGTAAAAAGCAATACTACCGTACACTTATCTCTTTATTGCTCCAGCAGTGGTTTATCTTACCTTCAGTGTATCAAAGGCCTGTTTCAGCTCATTCATTCTGAACCTCATTGGTTCTTGCGGAAGCTCAAACGTGCTGTGTAACACGAGAATGAACCTCATTGGTTCTTGCGGAAGCTCAAACGTGCTGCGTAACACGAGAATGAACCTCATTGGTTCTTGAGGAAGCTCAAACGTGCTGTGTAACACGAGAATGAACCTCATTGGTTCTTGCGGAAGCTCAAACGTGCTGCGTAACACGAGAATGAACCTCATTGGTTCTTGCGGAAGCTCAAACGTGCTGCGTAACACGAGAATGAACCTCATTGGTTCTTGAGGAAGCTCAAGCGTGCTGCGTAACATGAGAATGAACCTCATTTGTTCTTGAGGAAGCTCAAACGTGCTGCGTAACACGAGAATGAACCTCATTGGTTCTTGCGGAAGCTCAAACGTGCTGCGTAACACGAGAATGAACCTCATTGGTTCTTGAGGAAGCTCAAGCGTGCTGCGTAACATGAGAATGAACCTCATTTGTTCTTGAGGAAGCTCAAGCGTGCTGCGTAACATGAGAATGAACCTCATTGGTTCTTGCGGAAGCTCAAACGTGCTGCGTAACACGAGAATGAACCTCATTGGTTCTTGAGGAAGCTCAAGCGTGCTGCGTAACATGAGAATGAACCTCATTTGTTCTTGAGGAAGCTCAAGCGTGCTGCGTAACATGAGAATGAACCTCATTGGTTCTTGCGGAAGCTCAAACGTGCTGCGTAACATGACAATGAACCTCATTGGTTCTCGCACATCAAGCAAACATGCTTGAGTTTCTGTTTACAAACTTTTTGAAGTGTCAAAGTGGTAGTTGCATAGCTGTCTATGGAGGAACAAATTTGAGTGCCAGAATTTACTTTTATTTGAAGATATAAGAAGTTTTAAGCTGAAGTCTGATGTTTAAATGTTTCAAACCTTGCTGGCTGAGAATAGTTATGGTAGCTTGTTTCTGCCACAGAATAAAAAATTAAATGGCAATTGCAATTGGTTACATGCAATGTGTGCAAGTGTAGCTAGTTAATCTAAACAATCTATTTCTCTTTCTCCAGGATGAAGTGGCATGTTCTGCTGTAGTCTGTTGAAACAGCATCCACGCCTGATCACAATGACTCAGTAGAGCTCACTGAGTAAACGTGTCAGTTAAACTTTTCATCTCCAATCCTATCTGTATTTGTGAGAATTGGTGCTGTCCTCAGTTGAAAGATAGCCTACTTTACGGCTTCATTATCGAGTTAACCCTCTGGGGTCGACAAACGCGCGGGCGCGTTTTGCTGGATTTTTTCAAATAGCAGCAAAATACATTTAAATACTCCATCATTTATGGTCATACAGACTTAAATAATATTAAAAATAAACTGTAAAATAACCATGCATAAAATTCTTTCAAAAATACAAACATGTAGCTACATACATGTTGCTCACATATTATCGTGAGCATCCACGGAGGAAAAAATAAATTAGCTCCTGAGTGCAGCATAACTCATATTGTTAAATGGATAAAACGAATTACATATTTGTAATGGACGTCAATTTTATCAAAGACACAGTTCACATTCATAAATTTGAAATCCAGAAAAAGTGGCTGGTAAAAAATACAAGTGGCTGGTAAAATTGGGCATCCACCAGCCACTGTGGCTGTTGGGCAAAAAGTTAATTTCCCACCCTGTATAAGACACTTGATTCTAGGATAAATGGTCTAGGAGTTATAAACGATTTCCAACTTTTGCTTGCTGTAGCGCCACCTATTGGTCAATCGGGCTCATACTTTGATAACCTCTCCTCGATTTTTGTACTACCATCTGGCAAAGTTTCAAGGCTCCAGCACTTACGGTTTGGGCTCCACAATGCGTTTTACGGCAGAAAAATAATAATAAAAATCCTTACAATTACAATAGGTTTTCAGCCCTTCGTGCTTGAACACCTAATGAGTGTTCAATAATTCCTTATGATTATGTTTAATGGGAATGAGTGACAGATTATAACAATAGGAATTATAAAGCAGCGGTGCAACTTTATTGTGTGGGCATGTGTGTGATTAATATAAATAGATGTGTTTTAAGGAAGCAACTGTATTTGTGTGTGTGAGGGCATATGTGCTTTCATGTGTAAAATGATACTGCACAAATCTAAGAATAAGTAAAAATTTGAGATTGGCAAGGGCTACTGATTCTTATGTTTTCTTGTGCATGTAGCTTCGTTCAGGCTTTTTACACAACAGTTATACAACAGTGCATAGATGAGCTCACAAAACAAAGTAGGCTATAACGAATAAAACAACAGAGCAAGACAGAAGGATTTTCACGAGTACCTGGAGAAATAATTGTGGTCAGTCATGTGTGTGTCCTATAGATGAGTGAGCCTCTGTCTCGTCTTCACAGCTTCTCTTCATGTTTCCTCTGAAGGTTCGTGGCTTGTTTCAGTTCTCTCTTGCCTCTCAAAGCCAACAGAGACCTACTAAATAAGCTTTAAACAGTAAACATACAGTGGTCTAAACTTTTAAAACTAGATGTTATTGATTTATGACTTATTTGAAGCTTTATTCAAAGAATATTGACCCCGCAATTTGAAAAGGCAATGAATAAGAAAAGCAATGGAGGAACACAGTCAAGTGAGTAAACTCTACAAATATTGCTTAAATTATGGAGATGTATACAATGAAACAGGAAGTTGGGGTTTCTGAATGCTAACAGGAGCTAATAAAATAAAGACAGAGTCCACATAGATTAGTCGTGCCATCCGTGAGTGAGAACCAATCAGCCATGAGGGACCATTTATATCTTGTACTCTTTACGATTCATTTTAATACTGGTAAGTTAAGATTTGTGTTTATTTATGTTATTTCTTTATTTTTAATTAGGGAGGAATTGGTGTGAGATCAATGTGAAATGGTTGCAGTTCTTTAAAACAACAATTTAAAAATGTAAGCATCTCTAAAAACTATTTTAAATAATAAAACACACTAAAGCATATTTTAAGACAACTGAAAATTGTATTTTGTAGGTTTTCTAAGATAGGACTGTGTCTATTCACACATGCAGATCGTTGAAGTTGTCAATTGCAGCGACATTCAAACCGAAATGGTCTTTGAATTCCTAAAAGAAGGAAATTTACATTTTGGTTGTTTTATAATAAATCAGAAAGCAGTTTTTGTTTTCCTAATAGTGAAGTAGTGCATACAGAAACTAAATTTTTTATTTGTGCATACAAATAAAAAAAAAACTGAATCTGATGAGATTTGAGCAACATTGTCTTTCTATGTTATTTAAAAGTTCTTAAGGTTTGAATGAAGGTCCTCACAAAATTTTCAAAGAACAGAAATATAATTACTTAGACATCCAATACACACAATAAAGTACTGCTCATTAAAACCTGAAGGGTCCTCTCAGCTTTTTCCCTCTATTATTCCAGTAAAGCTCATTTGTAAACTTTTTACAACCTCTCTACTATGCAGGCTGTAAGTGAGCAGATGAAGGTTTCTCCTTTAAGATGAAGGTTTCTATAAGTGTATGACTGAACAACATATTATTTCATCCATTCTGTTAAAAGTGAAGGGTAAGTGAATGCTTCTTCTAGAATAGATAATGAGATGATTGATAGCTCAGCTACAGACATTAAAAAAATGGTTACAAAATTATTATTCAGAGAATAATAAGATATACCGTTGTGGTCAGAATTATTGGATGGCTGTAAAAAAAAAATCTGTTAAAATCTGTATATATAAAATCTGTAAGGATTGTTATCCTTTTGATCTTTCATTCAAAAATGTGCACAAAATCTAACCTTTACGTGAAGTACAAGAATTGAAAGGGAGACATTATGAAATAAATGCTTTTCTCCAAAACACGTTGGCCATAATTATGGACACCTTTTTATCAAATAATTTTTGCAGCCGTCTTTTGCCAACTTAACAGCTCTGAGTTTTCTCCTATAATGTCTAATGAGTTTGGAGAACAACTGACAACTGTGAATGTGTTGGCAGAGACCATTCATCCATACAGAATCTCTCCACATCCTTCAGTTTCACAAGTCCATGTTGGCGCTCAGCTCACTCATTTTATTATAGGGTTCAGGTCTGGGCACTGGGCGACACACTTTTGTGTTTAGTGATACACTTTTGTGTTGATTTTGATGTTTGTTTTGGATCGTTTTCCTGATGGAAGATCCAAGATGGCCCATTATAAGATATCTAGCAGAGGCAGTCAGGTTTTGATTTTTTTATCCGTATTTGCAAGAATCCATGATACCATGTATCTGAACAAGATGTCCAGGACCTCCAGCAAAAGAGACCCACAAAATTAAAGATCCAGCAGTATATTTAACCATGGGCATGGGGTAGGTTTTATCTCTGTTTGCATCAAACCCATCTGGAGGGTTTGCTGCCAAAAAGCTCTTTTTTATAGTTTCATCTGACTGTAGAACCAGGTCCCTTTTGAAGTATTTTGTGAAGCTCAACAATCTTTTGCTGCATATCAGAACTATATTATTTGGTTTTACTCATTGTAATTGATGAGTAAGAGAATTTGGCTTTTGTTTTTCCTCATATTTATAGGCTACTCCTGTGAAACAAGAAGTCATGGCTAGACAATTTCATGTTCTATAGTCACCCTGGCTTGCTAAAAAAAAAGAAAAAGTCAATATTAATGGGAATATATTTCACAGATATTTTAAGCTCACATATAGATCTCAAACATACTTCACTCATTAACAGTATTCGAAGCCATGTTTTATAAAGGTTATTACTTTATTTTATACCCCTCACATCTAACACACACTTTGAGTTTAAATGAAATGTCAAGTGAATTTTGTTTGCTGTGTGACTAATACGCCATTTACTGACTTGCAATCTTGCGTGAGTAAAATCTTGTCTGAAATGAATGACTGAAATCAGCCGACTATTTAATGCATCAACTATGAAGATGCTCCTGGTTTAATCTAGAGAGGACCCAGTAATGTAGCGGTGGGACATCAGGTAGTCCATGATTAGAGATGGAAACCAGCTATCAAAAACAGAGAATAATGATTCAAATAAAACCTTTTAACAGCCTGTCTGCTAAATTGACAACACAACAACTGAAGGTCATCTTGTCTGTTGTAAAGGCATCAAGACAACAGAAGAGAGCAATCTCCAAAATAAACAAATGTTTAAGGGGCATAAATCATATCTATCAATACTAAAAACAAATCTATCATATATAAATTTTGTGCTTTCAAAATAATAATAATAAAAACATTTCATCTACAGTATAAAGCATAGAAATACACAAACACCATTTTCAAGTATACAGAACATGAAATATCACATAAAATACAGCAGACAACATCAGATCAGACCCGACTTAAAGAGAAGCAAAAACCAATGTTTGTGAATTTGGGGTTAGACATTGTTTTTAAAGGTTATTTTAACTCGCTCATGTGAAATCTAGCAGTTTGTAATGTAATGTAAAGGCGTAACTGTAATAATAAATGAAAGTGATTTTCAGGAGCTCTAAACTGAGGCAAATGGGTCAGTTAGTATCCATGTATGGGTCGGAACAGCATTCTGAGTAAAACTAAAGCAGTTGTAAAAAGCAGAGAGGGAACAAACACACAAACCATGCACACAAAAGCATAATGGCATTACTTTTACATGTGCATGTGCTTTTACTACGGGTGATGGTTTCTTTTCTGTGTGTTTAACGACTTCTCTGCTATCCAAAACCATCAATTAGACCATAATGTTATTGCAAAGGATTATTAGTACTATTTGATTAAAATGTCTGAGTGTAATCTTTTTTTTTTTTTTAAACATGCTATCCTTCAATCCCTCACTCAAACCTTTACAAATGCTATATCACCTTTTCAGTTTACACACACCACGACCAATCAGAACATGAGTCTTCAGGCTTGTCATGTCGTCACTCCTCATCCTATGACAAAGAGCCAATTACATGCAAGCTGAAGCAAATATGGATGGTCAAACCAACCTTTCTGATTTCTTCATCTGGTATTGATGTTTGTTTTATTTCAAGCAAATGACCATCAGTGACATTATTCACAGGCATTTGACCAATCGGCTCACAAAACAAAACTTCCCTCAAAAACTCAGTCCCTAGAAAACTAAAATAAGTTAAATGTTTTTCAGAATTCATATTGTTCTTGTCATGACTCAGATCAGCTTCGCTATGCTTATATACAGTAAAGTGAGACAGTACAAGGCACACATTAAATGTCTTTGAAATGTTACAGATGCATAAATTAACAAATCCTATCACAACTTCATCTAATGTGCTAGAAATAGGGTACCTAGTACGAACGGCTAAAACTCTCTCGCTTCTGTGTGTTTTTAAGAAAAGAATTTGATCTAATGCTGAACGACTAGGTGGTTTTGAGATTTTCATAAGAATGTTGTCAAATCTGATGACTGTCATTGTTGGCAGACTCCAGCAGTTGGATCGGTCACAAGCGGCCCCGTCCTACTGATCACTGCTGCACATCAATCTGAACTATTAAGTCTGAAGTTCAGTGTTGTATTTTCAGAGATGGAGAATTTGATATCTAATTATTACATTCTAATTATTAGACACCATGTGCGTTAGATACTGTCAACAAAGCTGCCAGGAAACAGCCCGGTTCGACCGTTTCTCTGAAGTGTTCCTTTAAACCAGCCGTCCTCTCGTTTTCTGTGCACGAAAACAATGTCTCCCTCCTTGAGTTCCAGCTCTGCTTCGCTTTGGGGAGGGTAAGACACCACCACACGGTACCTGGAGGAATAGTCAAATATGATGTTTAGAACTCAGGCAATGTTTCTTCTCAAGTATGAAGTGTGAATGTTGATTCCTGGGTGTTATTGTACCTTTCGCACACGATTGGTCGTCCGTCGTGCTGCATGGAGAGGAGGGAGGAGCACGGTTGTCGTGGAGGCGGGGCGATCGGGGCAGTGTTGTCCTGGGAGCTGCACCTGTGTGACGCTGCGTCTGTGTTTGACACAGAGAGCTCAGAATCCATCGGACAGGCCCCAGCACGACCGTTGTGTCCTACCGCCACCGATGCTGAGCTAGGCGGAGCCATTTCAGGTCCAATGGCACCATGGGGCATCTCCATGACAATAGATTGCTCCACTTCCAGTGTAGGGGAGGATGGGGGAGATGGACGGAGCTTCTTTTTATTAGACAGCAGTTTCAGCAGGCCTTTCTTCTCTCTCTGAAATGACACATTTGATTCTCAAAGAGGCTGAGTGCAAACACCCTTTTACGCAAACATGTAGTTCCGGAGCGATTTCACTGTTTTATATGATTTGACTGTAACCACATACATCGACATAATAACATTAATAGATAATTCATACATTAATAGTTTGTGTGTTGTAATTTTATAATGCAAATTTAGCACTGCTGCAGTTCATTTTACAGTTTCCCCTGCATTGTGTTGATTATTAGGGACAAGAACATTTATTATTTGTCAAATTTGAATGACATTTTAATAATTTTTGACGGTATGAGGGTTTAATTTGTCGATTGAGCACTGCTGTGGTTAATATAACAACACTCTCCAACAGCATAATGTTACTTTTAATTCTTTTAAGATGGAATCCTAGTCAGATTAGAATGATATCTTGGTTTTATATATCACTTGTGATTGTACTTTCTATAGGTATGGCCAGATGTGCATTCTACCAGTAACATTAGAGCGACAGCACTAGCGACTTCACAGTCGCAGAGACAGAGACTAGAGACATACAGCGACAAAGTCGCTGGCGGTGTGAACGGGGCTTTAGTTCAATGGTCTTACCTTGCTGTCTTTATCCAATCTACAAGCAACACCATGATTTGCGCCTGCACCCAGAGATTTTGTGCTGCCAGGGTTCACAGGAAGTGTTACCACAGAGACAGGTCTCACGACATCACCATCCAAAGAAGCAGCGCTAACATTAGGAGGGGTCAAGGAGGCGGCTGCACATCCCATAGCCACACCGATTCTGGCTGAGGAGGATCCTGGGCTGGAGCCGAGGACAGGTGAGGCCTGAAGAATCACAGCTGTGCTAGGAAGGTAGGCCACAGAATTGTGGGATTGGATGGGTGTCACTGCTGCCGTAGGCCGGTCCTGACTATGATTCACAGCTGGTGGGGGAAAAGGTGGAATATGATTTATAGTTTTAATAACAAATTTGAATGTCCATGATAAAGAATATATATATCAGTGGCGGGCCGTGCATTTCACACCTAGGCCTTCAGTGGTGTCCAACCTGAATTAATAACTTAGTAGTGTAGCAGCGCACAGACTCTCTATAATTGTTGTGAAATTGCTGTTTTTATGTTGCACCGGCAGTTATTGGGTTAATGCGGTGAGTTGGGAAATGGCCGGTAGAGAGAAACGAGCGAGTGAGTTCGGCTTGTGCGTTAGTGTTCAGTTGTTCTTGCGTTCTGATAATAAGTTCAAAAGTGGAGCCTCCCTTGTCTTGTCCTTCAAGGGTTACAGTCCCTTGTCAGACGTTACAATAGTATTAATGTTTGATCGTTTGTTTTTAAATTAAGTTTCGATCATACATTTCCAAGAAAAATTAAGAAGAAAATCAGATTCACCCGGGGGAAAAACGGGGCCAAAAAAGCATTTTACTCACCAAAACTACTGATAATTTGTTTAACACGATTTCCATTACACAAGAGTAGATGTTAAAACTTCATGCTGATTTGTACTCGGCTTTCGCCAAGATAAGCACCAACTAAGACATAGCTTTACAATAACCTATGCTTCTACATCCATTTACCCTTCTTTCCATATGGTGATGTAAATCTCCTTCTGTCTAGTGTTAACACGCGTCAGCACCCACAACGGCTGAAACCACAGTGCGGTCCCCCCATGACAACCGTCTGGATTGAGCTGAGTAGGGGACCTCTCTAGGGTCTTCAAGTGGGCACCTTCTGTCCTCAGCGTTTCGTCGACTAGCCCACGACACCTCAAGAGGGCTCGACAGTGACTCTGGCGTCCCAGAGTCACCCCCCTCCGTCCCCCACTCAACTCAGCCCAGCTTCCTGACCTCTACTTACCTCTTGCTGCTGAGACCTAACCACAATCTCACAATCTCTCCGCAACCCAACCATACGCGCCAACCCGTTTGACTAAGGCTGTCGAGCCCCACTGGTGCATTAATATGCAGTTTCAGTGGAAACGGTTCAGTACGGCATACCACCTACCACAAAACACAATATCTGCCCAACCACCCGTCATTCACGCAATTTACACAGGAACGTAATTACTGTAAATACTATACAACCTATACAAATAAACCAACAGTTGCTGCTTAGACCTAACCACAATCTCGCAATCTCTACGCAACCCAACCATATGCGCCAACCCGTTTGACTAAGGCTGTCGAGCCCCACTGGTGCGTTAATATGCAGTTTCAGTGGCAACGGTTCCGTATGGCATACCACCTACCGCAAAACACAATATCTGCCCAACCACCCGTCATTCACGCAATATACACAGGAACGAAATGACTGTAAATACTTTACAACCTATACAAATAAACCAACAGACTCTTCAAGTTTTCAAGAAACCGTAGCATGGCGGCGTGTACACAGCCAGCTAGAATCTTTCCGTCTCAACCACAGCCAGTTGCTGCTCCTTTCTGCTGCTTCAAATAAGTTCTTTACTGTGCGACGCAACTCTTGCCACTGAATCCGACGTCTCTGAGGAACCGGGTTGTAGAGTGTGCCACAAAACCTCGACAACCCACTTCCACTGGATAAACCTGGACTCTCCATCCTCGCTGTTCTGCTTCAGAGGCCAGATGAGCATACCGCAGTTTCTTCCTCTCATATGCCTCATCTACCGCATCCTCCCATGGCACTGTTAATTCTATCAGTTGAACAATGCGTGCTGATCCAGACCACAAAACAATATCTGGTCGTAGGTTAGTGGTGGCAATCTCAGGTGGAAAAATAAGCCGTTGATCAAGATCAGCCAGCATCTTCCAGTCCCTAGCAGCTTCCAGTTGTCCTGGGCGAGAATTGGTGTTAGCACCTTTTCTTGGTGGTTGCTCGCCTGGGCGGAGGAATATTGTCTTCTGCGTGTAATGTTTTGCTAGAACAGGCGGCAACTTATTGGTCATACTACGCTTGCCTTCCAATGCTAAAGCCAAACATCACAATACTTGGTCATGGCGCCAAGTAAACCGACCCTGGCTAAGAGCCACCTTACATCCTGTCAAAATGTGCCTTAATGTGGCAGATAATGAACACAAAGGACAAGAGGGATCCTCTCCTACCCAGAGGTTTAGGTTCTGTGGTGATGGGAGAACATCATATGTTGACCTAATAAGGAAACTGATCCTACTCTCTTCCATTGACCAAAGGTCTTGCCAGCCCATTTTGCGTTGTTCCACACTCTCCCATCTCATCCACTCTCCCTGCTTGGCCTGGGAAATGGCCTTTATACATCTCATCCTCTCCTCCTGCTTTCGCACCTCGTTGACTACCAGCTTCCTCCTTTGAGCTGGGCCTGCCTTATGCCATTTAGGAGGAGCTAAACTGAGCCCAAAACCCCCTCTTCCATGCTGTACCTGTCCCACGATATCCCCAATTTGAAGGTCAGCCTTTGCCTCTACTACAGATTTCTTTGCTGACCACTTTCTACCAGTTTTTACCACAGGGGCTGCCTCCCTTACACATTTGTCGCGTGACTCTGCTAAAGTCATCTCCAGTCTGACCTTGGCACACTTAAACTCCTCGGTTAAAGCAGAGACTGGCAGCTGCAATACTCCTTTACTATAAAGTCCCACTCTGCTGAGGCAGCGTGGAACTCCCAACCATTTCCTGATGTATGAACTTATTAACGCTTCTAGCTTATCCTCTGTTGTCAAAGAAACCTCGTACACAGTCAGTGGCCACAGCAACCTTGGCAGTAGACCAAACTGAAAGAACCAGAGTTTCAGTTTGCCTGGTAGAGCACAGCTGTTTATGCTCTTCAATCCTTCCACTGCTTGTCGTCTAACTTCTCCCACTCAAACTGTGTCCTTTAGATCCCCATCGTACCATCTCCCTAAGACTCTTCACTGGCTTCTGAGAAACTGTTGGTATTGCCTCACCATTAATGAGGAATGTTTTATCTACTACCTTGCCTTTAATTATTGAGATGCTCCTTGATTTAGAGGGCTTAAATTGCATTCGTGCCCATTCAATATTATCTGTTAACTTCCCCAATAACCGATTAGTGCAGGCTACCGTTGTAGTCATGGTTGTCATGTCATCCATGTATGCTCTGATTGGTGGTAGTCGCATCCCAGAAGCCAAGCGCTCTCCTCCTAATACCCATTTTGATGCCCTAATGATTACTTCCATTGCCATGGTAAAAGCCAGTGGAGAAATGGTGCATCCTGCCATTATTCCAACCTCTAAGCATTGCCATGTAGTGCTGAATTCTGGAGTTGAGAAACTAAATTGCAAATCTCCAAAATAGGCTTTCACTAAATTTGTTATCAACATCGGTACCCAGAAAAAATCAAATGATGCCTAAAGAAGCTCATGTGGCACTGAACCATATGCATTAGCCAAATCCAGGAATGTCACGTGGAGCTCCTTCCTCTCCTTTTTAGCTGATTGAATTCGTTGCCAGATAACACTGATGTGTTCTAAGCATCCTGAGAATCCTGGAATGCCCGCTTTTTGAACCGAAGTGTCAATGAAGCCATTCTTTAATAGGTAGGTTGACAAATTCTATCCTCATTTCTTTCCTCAAAAAGACTTACATTACTCTGTTGTAGAGGTTATCTGTGCGTTTCAGTCCCAACAACCTTTTCTATCGCCATCGAGGCTAATGCTGAAAGTGGAGTCTGTCTCGTCACATTTCTGGCATCAGTTTTACTTCACTTTAGGGCTGAGAGTGTCCGCTCGACAGAAGCAGTGGAGACAGGGACAGTCACCGCAACACATGACGATGTGTACAGCTGACCCATGCTCTCACATAGAGTGTTCAACCAAATCAATGAGATCAGCGGGACTTCTGCCTTCAAAATCAGACCTGGCATACATTACAGTCAGTCAGTTCTGTTATTAACATACTGGACAGATCGAACAGTGTGCCGATGATTTTTAAAAATGTTCAAGTAAAGTATTAATTTAGTGCACGTGAGTGTACAAATTAAGTATTATTTGCTAAAAAATTATAATAAATGGCAAAACTACTTTGCTACTCTACTACTTTGATTTTCTTTTTTTAAGAAATCATTTTTATTGAGGCTTTTCTGATGAGTTTTAATTCCGAAATCAAAAACATGTTTGGAAACATCTATATCAGGAGCACATAGGCATGTTTTTGTATTACAATTCTTAGTGGTGTTCCTTATTCGGTGTGTGAGTGCTTGATTTCTACCTGTCCTGACCGCACTGCGTGCCTGGTTAACAGTCATCTGTGACGTCACATGCATGAGCCCTTTGGGGTGCTGACCAGTGGGTATGTGTGCAGCTGTTACTACAGCAGCAGGCAGTGAGCAAGATGGGGTGGGATTGGGGCAGACTGGAAGGGGTTTGCTGGGATCAACACTCCCCAGGGCGGCTCCAAGAGGAGCAGAGGAGGGGCTAACAATGGTGACGCCACGTCCAGCCTGGGAGCACAGGGTCAGGGGAACTTTTGGCTGACTGGTGCCAGAAACAGTCCTGCAGTAAAAGAGAAGTGTGAGGTTCAAGACCCTTTATACTGATATGCAGATCTTTTTTTATGCAGCTCTTATCCTGAATCTTTTGTTACAGCAATGCATTTTACAGCAAATCAGCAGAAACATCCATTAATTTAACACATTCGCATGAACATTTAAAGGTTCTGTCTAGTTACATTCCTTTTTACGTCATAGGTCTGATAAGGGAAAAACTACATTTAATAGGAGTTGATATAGAAAAAAAGTTACTTGACTGTGAGGAAGACATTTTGAAGACCTCTGTACATTGAATATAAATGGCTAATCATGATGAATGTTTTTCAGGTCATGCATTTCATTTAATAAGTGAATGATAATGTCTGTAATTCTCATGCCAGCCACAAGGGAGTGCTGAGGTAAAAAAAATTACTTCATTGTCAGTTCATATCATGTCAGTTTCCAAAAAAAAAAAAGTGACTTGCAATCAATTGGTAATCGACATTATGATTGATAAATTCTGTCAATAAACCGTAACTTTTATTGAACCTGGAACATTCCTTAAACAATTCCATGTGTTAATGTGACCAGCTTAGATTTATCTGCAAGTGTTGTGTGAGCTTGAAGGATATAAACCACTGGAAAGCCAGAGGAGAATCTAATCTTTCCTTAGCTTACAGGGTATATGAGTGATAACATGTATGAGTGATAACATGTACAAATGTGTGTGTACCATACCTGTTGACAGGACTCATGTAGTTACCAGGGAACACTCCAATCTTGCCAGTGTGCATGGATGTTCCTTTAAACCAGCCGTCCTGACAGCGCTCCAGCACCAGAAACATCTCTCCCTTCCTCAATTCCAACTCATCTTCCTTCCGGGGTGTGTAGGGAAACATCGCCACATACCTGAATACCACATACAACTTTTAATTAGTTTATCCTTTTTTATTATTAAAAAGTTTGCCTTACATTTAGTACTTATGATCAAACAGGGGTTGGCGCTGTTTCCACATGGCTATCATGCATCATCACAATCTACATAATCTTAATTTCCAAGGACACCAAAAAGGCATGAAGTCTTTAAAAATTGCCTTGTAAATGGGAATGTCATGAATAACAGGCATACACATATTCCACTCAGGGCACTACGGGCGAATCCAACAGAAATCAGGTGTGTAGTGCTGCGTTTAGTTAATATGAAGGCAAAAGGTGAAAGGCGAGGGATCAGAATTTAGGTTAAATCCCCAGAGACAAACCAAGTCCACTTAGAGATGACCTCTGACCCCTCACCTGTGTGTTCAGTCACGCTCAGCTGGCATTGGGTAATAGCAGAGAGGTGAGTTACAGTTGAAAGGACTCTCTCATATTCTCTTCAATAGCATGCACTATAAATTGAATTAACGTTGTATATTTAAAGTGTGTGGATGTTCTACTCACACTGTAGGTCTCTGACGGCCACTCTGGTCACCCACGGCAGGTGACGGCCTTTGACTAGCATTCAAGGCGGCAGCGCCGACAGCTGAGGACCGAGACTGAGGTGGAGGCGGAGGTGGAGGAGGAAGAGCATCCTGAAATAATCAAACACATCTGTTAATATATCACACAACGCCTACTAAATTATGCAAACCTAAGAAACAAAGCATTTAAAGTAGCCTACATAAATTCCTGTTTTGAGCTACTTTAATTCTCATATCACTGTGCTTTCATATACATAACTCAGATTTATGTGTAGCAGGAAATTATGTCAGAGAGATCCCAACAAGTTTGGACAATGCCATTAAAACCATAATCCCACTGACTGTGACTTTCCAGCTTGTGTGTTGGTTGCTAACAAGCAGGGAGTTTGGCAGGTGTTGTGATTGGTGGATATCCAGCCTGGGCTCCATGTCTGGCTGAAGACGGATAAATCGGTTCCATATGGACCAATGCACACACACATCTGCAAACAGACTTTATGAGCCCAGTGGCACCACTACGAAAACAACTCTCACACTATAATGCTTGTTTTTTTGCTTTAAGTCAAATTTTTTTCTCAGTAAGATCTGTTCTTTTTTAAGTTCTCCTACAATGCATTTGTCCACTAATGCTCTTGTCTAATTTGTTTTATGAATTAATTTGTCTTGTGTTGTTATTGCTTAATGTGGATTTACAGCAATTAGAAAATAACCGTCTTGCTCTCTGGTGCTTTTAAATCCTGTATGCGAGATATGAGAGGCAACTGATGCACATTAAAGCCACCATTACAAAAACAATGCATTGAAAACAAAAGAAAACCGTACCCACATAGCACTACACAAACATCAATCTAAGAGAGCCATTAGTGTCCACCCTGAGGCCCACACAACTCCCTGAAAGTGTGTGTGTGTGTGTGTGTGTGTGTGTGTGTGTGTGTGTGTGTGTGTGTGTGTGTGTGTGTGTGTGTGTGTGTGTGTGTGTGTTTTATTGAGGGCGATCAGATGGCAAACTGTCCTCGTTTAGAATTAGCACTTGAGTGTATGTGTATGCAAATATATATGATAATGAGAGAGAGAGATTATATTCTGCCTTGTTTATGTGAGTGTGTTTCCATTTTGATGAACTATGGTTTAAACGTTTGGGGTCAGAAAGATTTTTTTTAAAGGACACATTAAATTAGTCAAAAATGACAGTAAAGACATATAATGTTACAAAAGATTTAGATTCCAAATAGAAGCAGCTTTTTGAACTTTCTATTTATCAAAAAATCCTGGAAAAATTATATCACGGTTTACACAAAAATATGAAGCAACAAACGTTTCCATTTTTGATAATAATGAGCAGTGACATTTTTTCACTGTATTTTTATTCAAATAAATGCAGCTTTTATGACTTTTCAAAAAAATCTTACCGAACAAACTTTTGAACAGCAGCGCACACTGTTAATGCTTAAATTGAGTAAAAAGATCATGTTGAATTCTTCATTAAGCACTCTGCTTTAATACTGTTTTGCTTTATATGGGATGAATTAAGAAACATAACATCTTAGAGAAAGTTTTTAGCTCACAGCATGCTGGGTTTTACTGTGCTAAAAGTCATTGTTATTCTCAGCATGTAAATAAAAAAAAAAAAAAAAAAAACCTTAAGAAGCTGCATCTTTATATTCTTTTCCTTTAAAGCATTGTAGCAACAGCCATCAAAACAGTCATTTAGTTAAAAAAATCCACCGCCTCCAACAATAAACTTTAGGACAACTGCACTCAGAATCCAAATACCACTCGCACCATAATCATTGCATTTTTAAGTAAAGATATTACCATGATAACTATAGAACTTTTGGGGAAAAGATGTCAAAATTGATCAAGATCATCTTTAACTCATGGATATCGTCAATACCATTAAATTGCAACACCCCGGCTTTCTCAGTTTCATTCTGTATTTGAACAGAACGCATCTTGTGTGAATGTCCCTTAAGAAAATATATTAAAAAAACATCAAATTTTGCACATCCCCCATAGCACTAGAGAGCAGATAGATGCTGTAAATATATTGTACTTTAAACCGAATTCTTTTCAAAAGTAATCATAACTTGAATTTTCTAAAACTTTGATTTTAAACCTGACACAAAAAGGAGCTTAACGATTCTGTTAATTCACCAGTTTTGGGTCAAAACAGAAAATCTTGAAATGGCAAATGGCCACTTATTTGGCCTGGCTTATATCAAGTAGCATTGAGTAATAGGGTTGTGTGTGAATACTGATGTACAGACAGGGTCACTTTATATATACAGGTCAGAAGAATGTGATATGAATAAATGATAGGATGATGAAGATTTTTGACATACTAAGTAAATTTATAGACTCACCACTGGAATAGAGGGATAGCTGGTTTCTGGGGGAAATGTGAAAACGGTTGCTGTGGTGACAGGACTGCTTGGTGGAGGAGTAACAATGAGTCCCGTTGTGCAAATGTGAACCTAAGAGAAGACAAATAAGAAGAAATGACAAGTTAATCAACCTTTCCTGAGCCATTCCCGCTCCTGTATCATCAAGCAAGTGAAAGCACAATATGAGACACTGAAATTCTGCTCAAGGGATAACACAGAAAGGCATATAGGCGAGAGAGATTTGGGCAGATAGCCACACACGTATGTGCACCCGATGACTGCTGTTTAGACAAACTAAATGTAATGCAACTAGACATCTTCTAAGATGCATGTCGGCCTGACTCTACATTTGTCGTTCATGCCTGAAATCAATCCACCTTAAGAACAACACTGATGGCCTAAAAATGTCATGACCAATGAGAACTTGCCTTTGGTGAACTTAAGCATGTGTCAGAAATACTTTTATTCTAATTGGTCAGCTGGGAGTGCATGAGCACATTAATGATTGGTTGACAGAGAGCATATGCAATATTTAGAAGATTACTAAAGATTTCAATTTCAAATAAATGCTGTTCTTTTTAACTTTCTATTAATCAAAACCAGTGTTGTGCTAGTTACTAAGATATAGTAACTAGTTACAGCTACTAGTTACTTCATTCAAAAAGTAACTCAATTACTTTGTTGATTACTTTACCAAAAAGTAATGCATTACTGTTAAAAGTAACTTTTTAGTTACTTAACAAAAATACATTATTTAATGTTCCCATTAATGTTCTTTTATGCGTTATGGTCTACACAAACACAAAACTGACTTAAATAAAATAGTTTTTAAAAATTACTTTCTGTTTAAGTCAGACCAGCACAAACTGAATATATCACAAGGATTTCTGAGGTGACTCGCTATGCTGACTCACGATCTTCGCAGTAGTGAACGCGCCAGAGAGAAATGCACATTTCATACGGATTACATAAGCAGATAGCAGTCTGTAGTCTGTTTTCTTTCGTTTTGAATTGTTCTGTTTAAAAGTAGACATGTCTGTGAGGCAAGTAGGTTACCTTATACGCCGAGTTTCGGTTCATTTATGAGACGAGCTCCAGTTCACGCGCTGGCGCCTCCATTTCGCGATTATCTATCGTCTTCTATATTTACTTCTTATTTATTAAATCCAGGCAATTGGTTGATGAAACATTGATTAAAATTAAGATGCAATTAATACAAAACGAAATTCACTTTAAAGAAAGGTTTTGTACTTTCTGTTTGATGTCTCTGTGAAAGTTTTAAAGCATATTTTAGTGCCGCTTTCAGAGCGCTCACGTACGGAGAACTGTCACGTCCGTAACATTGTTTCTTCCTCATAAATGCGAACACTAAAAATAAAATAAAATAAAATAAATATTTTGTTCTGTGGAGACTGAGAGCCAACCCTTCTTCATCTGGTGGGTAGTATTACTTTGGTTTGCGCAGTGTAATTCACAGAATTACTAAAAAATATTTTAGGCCTATTAAATTCAGCCCGTATAAATGTGCATTTTCTAAGCTTAGAAAATGGACAAAATTCATTTGATTCTAATCATAATCTAGCATTATTGTGAAATTGATTTCTTTATAGGCTATTTGCTATTAGTATAGTAAATCCTTATGTTTTTATCCAACTAGGCTATGTGTGGGCCTTATGTAAAATACGGGACAAATCGCTTCCCTTATTGATTTGATACGGGACGCATCATTTTACTTGTAAATACGGGACGATTCCGTATTTTAAGGGACGGGTGGCAAGCAACCCTACCACCAATCCTACAATGCGTCGCTGCTGCAAACAGGTTAGGCTGTAGGCTACACTTCAGCCTAAATTAATTAATTTAAAAAAGTAACGGACAACGCACCATATGGTAACGGTAACGGAGTTAATTTATTTAAAAAGTAATGCGTTACAGTACGATTTACTGTCAAAAGTAACTGCGTTACAGTAATGCGTTACAGTAATGTGTTACTAGTAACGCGTTACTGCACAACACTGATCGAAACTAACTTAAGCATATGTTGAATTATCCAAATATATGATCAACTTGGAGTCAACTGTCAGCAAAACAAAGCAAGTTATTTTTGTATAGCAGATGTTTTAAATGCTGAGATGAACTTCTATTTCACCTTGTCGGTTGTCTCTGGTCAGTGATCAATCACATGGCATGTTTCCAAAACAAACAGCCCATAAAACAAAGATAGCACTCTTCAGGTTACATACTTTCAAGGGGTCATGAGCCACCTGAGCAACTGCCACTGAGTCTCTAGCTATTTTAATTCTCCTTCTAACAAGAGTTCATAAATGAGAAATAAATTTAAAAAAATGAAGCTTTATGCCCAGACTTTGTGAGAAAACACTAATAAATGGATGGACCACCTAGGGCAACTACAAGTGAAGTATCTTGTATACATTATATTAAGTCCTCAGATGTTGGGATCACAGTGCTTCATACAGAACCTTCATAAATAAAGTTTCAGGATAAACCGACCCTCTGAGAGACACTACAAACAAGCGAGAATCAAACAGATTTGTAGGTTCAAAGGGATGTGCTGCAGATATGTTCTGTGTTGTGACATGTCTATATCAAGTCATGAGCGAATGATGTGCTCTTTTTGAGTGAAACCACTTCATGTGTGCTTCAGCAAATCGGACACACGAGTCTTCAGACAGACAATATAGAACATCCATAAAAGAGAAAAATTTGCTCCTTGTGTCTAAAGGTATTTAGAGAGGAGCTCAAAATAGTCCAAATCAAAAAATAGACACGGACATAATTATACAGAAAATTGCAATTATTTCAAGTTCGATTTAGTTTCCTGTTCTTTCATTCTCCCTGTGCCTGAGGGAAATGCAACTATTCTGCATATTGTATGTCTTGAGGTGGCATTTGTCATTAATGACATGGCTTTTTCTCCCTTCTTCACCTCAGGTCCAGATTTAGATCTGTACATCTCACTTCGTGACCGGAATGTTCCCTAGCCAATAAGCCCAAACTACAGGCTTCTCTGGGTTAGCCTCTTCTAAATTCATTGCAGGTAATGAAATGGGCATGAGAGAAGGCCAAACCATTTCAAATCTGCAAGAACTGACACTGCTCTCCACACTAAAGAAAGAAAGATGGACTGTTGTGTGTGCATATAATAAGAGTATTAAGAGACTTAAAGCTGTGATAAAACTGAAGTAGTGAAAGATAATTTCTGCCATATTCTCACATATATCTGATGGAAAAGAATTTTCAAAAAGTAAAAGAATGTAGGTCAGGGCCTTGGTTCTATCTATCATTTTTATCCGAACGATTGAAAAAGTACAGCATGTGTCACCAGAGAGAGAAGTGTTGTTTCACTGGAAGCTAATCAGACAAGGTTAAAATGTTTTCAGAAAATTTCACCTGCACAGACAAATCATTCACAATAAGATTAATAATATAAAGAAAATAGGGTGAATTTTCATTTCATGCCAACTTTATACAGAATGTAATATTGACAGCTAGTGGTTAAAATGGGTACTGCAGTCCTAATTCAAAATATTGGGAGAGGGTTGTTTCTCCCACCCCCTCCTCCTCAGATTGAGGACTCAACAGGAATAAGAGCAATTCACAATGGAAGACGTCGAGCCTTACACTGTAAACTGATGATTTGATCTATCCGCGTTTTAATATGCGTCTGGTCGTAGAGCTTATTGTAGATACCGAGGCATTTTAGGTCCGGTAGAATCTGCAATCTTTGATCCAGTTCGTTTGCTGGCTTCCATGGCTGATATACACTATGGAAACTGGGGTGTTGAAATACTATTGGTTATATTGGCAGCTGGCGGAATCTAACAGAGGAAAACAAAAACAGACATTCCAACTCGGAACGCACATTTCAAAGTAGAACAACTGGCTGTAGCATTGTTTTTCAGAGAATGTAAAATTAACATGATATCTACATATCCGAAACATAATATGGTATTTTTATGCTTTAGTATAGTCAAAAAATGACATGTAGCACGAGAACTGCTCTATTACATAAAATATAAAATCAAGTGGCATACAAAAAAAGCATTTCTCAGAACTAACTTTAGCAGAACGTGTCCAATTTTTGTTGTTGTTTTAAACAGAATATCTTCTGCATGAGAGTGTTGAGCTGGGAGCTAAAGCTGAATGTTTTCTCCTCAGAGATCTCACAAAGAGTAAGTGCCAGAGGAGTAAGAAGAAGTACATGAGAATCTGTGTGTGCATCACTGCAAACAGCATATCTGCCTGCCACAGGCCCGCTCAGCTTCAGGGTACATCAGATCTCAAGTTGGACCCCACAGGTTAGATTGTACAAGGTACTGAGTGAGTCAATGTGTGGGATATGAACATACTGGAGGGCACACAAACGCTCACAAATACTGTGTTATTCTCGTTGACACAACACTTCCTGACGGTGAGAATGACATCAGCAATGGCCGATTGGATAAAATATGCCAACAGCTGGATGATAGCACAGCTGCGCACAGACCTGCATTTCCACAATGCTGAAATCATGCAAATTAATTTTGCCAAATACTTTTTTCTTTCAAGGATCCTATTGTAATTTAACCCCCAAATTTATATGAGATTAAAGGGTTAGTTCACCCAAAAAATTGAATTCTGTAATCATTTACTCGCACACATGATGTCCCACAGCTGTATGACTTACTTTCTTCTGTAGAGCATAAAAAGAAGACATTTTGAAGAATGTTTAATATTGGAGTCCATTGACTTCCATTGTATGGACAGCAAAAACATAGACATTTCTCAAAAGATTTTCTGCAGAAGAAAGAAAGCCATCTGGTTTTGGAACGAAATGAGAGTGGGTCAATGATGACAACATTTTTATTTTAGGGTGAACAATCATTAAGGGTTTGAGCAATTAACTCATTTTGTACTTTTTTTTTTTTTACCACAGATATCCCTTTGTTATAGAAAGTTGAGAGACCTTCTTGTTGGTAATTTGGCTTTGCTCATGAATATTAATTAGACTAACAATTCAT